>NC_085868.1:7628078-7668078 GCF_034702125.1 Engraulis encrasicolus | reverse complement strand
CCTCCTATTCCACCCTTCCTCCTCTCTGTCCATCCTCTACCCATCTTTTCCCTCCATCCACTCCACAACTCCTCCTCCCAGGCGAGAACGTGCCTGAGAACGAGCAGCTGAGTTCCAAGGAGCAGAAGAACGTGGAGATATGTGACAACACCCCCATCATCGACAACCTGATCACGCCGCCCGTCGTCACCCTGGTGTCCACCGAGGAGAAGAACAAGTACGAGGAGGACATCCGCAACCTCTACAAGCAGCTGGATGACAAGGTAGAGAGAGAGAGAGAGAGAGAGAGAGAGAGAGAGAGAGATGTGCAGCCATTTTAAAGAATAAGAACAGCTGGATGACAAGGTGTGTCACAGCCATCAGTGCATGGGTGCGGGCGGCACATCCCACTGTCAGGGATGGGGGGCGCCAAAGTGCAGTTCATACCATACGACCATAAATCACAGCTACATCGAAGCTCCCTGAACCACTGAAAAGTTGTGTGCTGCTGATACTACAATTGTTTATATGCCTACCTAATTGGTTTTGAATGGCTCATAGCCACAGCAGCAGCATGTAAATCATAGTTTTAAGGTTTATTATTTGGGGGATGGGGTAAGTGGGGCAATTCATGGGCCATGAATGCAGTAGAAGAGCTGTGAGTGCCCGTGTATGTGTGTATAAGTCTGATACACCACCTTGTGTTTTAGTGTGTGGCTGTGAAGAGGAACTTGATGTCTACAAAGAAAAGATGGTGTGGTCTAATTGTTAGTTGTTTTGTTGGTTATTTGTCTGTGTGTTTCAGGATGATGAGATTAACCAGCAGAGTCAGCTTACTGAGAAGCTGAAGGAACAGATGCTGGATCAGGATGAGGTGAGGCATGCATGATAACATGAAAACATCATTTCAGTGTAAAGGATAATGCCACCCAGTGGTCAGGGAGTGACAAGACATGTTGTAGAAGACTGACTAAACTGTCTCAACTTGGCTTATCCTCTCTTAAAGACTATTGACTATTCAATCAGGAAGTGAGATTCTAAAGAAATTCAAAATGGTTGCCCAAACAACTGACACCCAATTGTCGATGTGTGTCTATCTGTGTTTGTGTCTAATATGTGCACTGTGTACAGCTTCCTGATGCCATAGTTTTTTTTTATCTGCACACAGTTTGTGTGTTTCTATATGTGTATATCTGTGTGTCTATCCCCCTACTCTATGTAGCTCTTGCCGTCCACGTACCGAGACTGTGATGAGATCAGGGAGGATCTGGAGAGGCTGGAGGTGTCAGTATGTGTCACAACTAATGTGTGTGTTTCTATATGTGTATCTAATATCCTCCTACTACTACTCCTCACAGCTGCTGGCCTCCACGCGGCGTGACTACGATAAGATCCAGGAGGAGCTGGGTCGTCTGCAGGTGGAGAACGAGGCGGCGAAGGAGGAGGTGAAGGAGGTGCTGCAGGCCCTGGAGGAGCTGGCCGTCAACTACGACCAGAAGAGCCAGGAGGTGGAGGAGAGGACCAGAGCCAACGAGCAGCTCACTGAGGAGCTAGCACAGAAAACGGTGAGTAGAGGGAGAGAGAGAGAGAGAGAGAGAGAGAGAGAGAGAGAGAGAGAGAGAGAGAGAGAGAGAGAGAGAGAGAGAGAGAGAGAGAGAGAGAGAGAGAGAGAGAATGGGAGAGTGTGTATAGCCGTCAACTACATGTACGACCAGAAGAGCTAGGAGATGTGTGTGTGTGTGCGTGTGTGTGTGTGTGTGCGTGTGTGTGTGTGTGTGTGTGTGTGTGTGTGTGTGTGTGTGTGTGTGTGTGTGTGTGTGTGTGTGTGTGTGTGTGTGTGTGTGTGTGTGTGTGTGTGTGTGTGTGTGTGTGCGTGCGTACGTGTGTGTGTATGCAATGCATGTACAGGTATGTCTGTGCTGCCTATGTCTGACTACTGCGCCACACCTCAGCCAACCAGAGTGAAGTATGCATGCTTGTATCTGTCTTTGTATAACTTGATTTTCAGTGACACATAGACATTACTAGAGGTAACAGCTGTTGGTCAAGTCAAGTGAAGTCAAGTCAAGTCAAACTGTTGATATAAAGTGAGATACACACGGATTAGAAGAGGTAATCAGCTGTTGATATTAAATATGCAGTATAGGACCCAACAACTATGAATATACAGTGAGATAGTTATGGTTTACTTGAGGAAGTAACTGATGCTATACAGTAAGATATGTACGAGATACATAGACCGTGCAAGAGGCAATAACTTGATATCACAATATTTCCTTATAAAGCAAAAATACAGTAACTGTGCATAGCTCCGAACTGAGTAAAATGACTGTAAAAGTATTGTGATTTCCAGTAGTTTTAGGTAGATTATTGGCACGTGGGTATTTTCATTGCTCTATCCACATTCCTACCACATTCTTAACAGATCAATCATTTTATTTTACTTCATGTGTTGATATATAGTTAGGCTATGTCATTAAAATCACAATAACTCATTGTCAACAACAATGCAATTACTTTTGTAGGGCAGAATAGATACCATCTATTGATATTCAGTGAGATACATAGGCAGTATAGAGATTCAAGATTATTTTATTGGTAATCAAAGGAAATGCACTTTGTACATTCACAGAGCTGCCACATAACACATAACAACTACTGATATGAGGCATTACAAAACACAACAATTATTGTTATCCATTAATATACATAGACCGTATAATTGGCACGAGATAGAGATATACAGTGAGATACATTAGGTACATTAGAGGCATTACAAGAGGTACAAAGGATTGATAGTAAGGTACACATACTTAGGCAGTAGGCTATAGGTAGGATCTAACAGCTATTGATATACAGTGAGATACATAAACATGAGAAGAAGTAATAACTATTGATGTGTATAGTGATGTACACCCCTACACCACACACACAAACAAAAAATCCTATACAAGCGGTGTTGTACCCGACAAATGTGTGTGGAACAAGGCAGAACCACAAGCAGACAAAGAAGTGAACAACACCAAACCAATACCCATTGTCCTCTCCATAGGGTCAGGGTTATGATTCCGAACCGGTTCAAGGAACGAAAACGAAAACCGAAAACAGAATTTTACAAGGAACGGAAATGGAATTGAAAACAAAATGGTCTTCAACTGTCCCGGAACAGAAAAATTACTCTGAAATACACAAAATAAAAACGTTGTTTGTTCTCTATCTATTTCATGAAATTTCACAAAGGCCTATGTCAGGGAAAAAAGGACTATTTCCGGTTGTGTGTTCACTTCGCCGTCTGCTTGGCTCAATCCAGGCAGCTGTCACAATGTCATATTTCCACCACCACCACAGCGAGAGGCAATTTCATGCATCAGTTCTGTCAGTTCAACTAAATTGCATAATCTCGAAGTAGGTACTATTTCATTGAAAATGTCAGAGAAGTGGTTTCTCCAATCACGTGCAAGGATTTGTTCTAAAGACACCCCTTCAGCGAATACTTGATGGTGTTGTACAAGATGACTAGTGGAGCAAGCACACTTCATCTGGCGAGAGCCAGGTTAGCTAACAGACAAACTGACAGGGGGGGAAAGTGAAGAACCCCAAACCAATACCCTACATCCTCTCCAGAGGGTCAGGGTAATGATTGAACATAAGTTAGGGACATTGCATCCTGGGTAATCTACAGACCATCATAACCAGAATACAGTCTGCCATCACCCAAAGACCACTGATGGAGTAGCACATATTTGGCATCAGGTCATAATATCCCATCCTGTATATTGCTGCTTCCAGAAGGCATGGGCCTTGCAGAACAATGTAACTGACCAGGGACTCAACAAGCAGAGTTTTCTCTGTGATTCCGTTTCTAGAAGCCTGTTGAAACTTTGCCTTTGAGCAAATCAAGATGCACATTACAGCTTGGATTAATACAGGGATTGTCATGATGATTAAAGGACCAGTAAAAACATAAATGACAAAGATGATGGCGGTGGTCATGGGTAATATAAAGATGGTGAGGAACACAGAGCAGGACACAGAAGAGAAGACAGCAGCAAAGTGAGGGTGTGTAACAGAAGCAACTCCCTCTAGTGCCACCAACTGGTGAAGGCACACGCCCACAGGCCTAGCGATAATGTGTACTATAGTAGTCAGAATCGCAAGGAAGGGCAGTATGCATACTGCACCCAGCTGTACTGCATTGATGAAGAGGAGGACAAAGATGTAGACAGAGTTCTTGCCTCCGGAGTGTCTGTAGCCATGCAGCATCCGGGCAGCACAGAACAGAGCAGCCAAACCACCACTCAGACCAAATGAGTTGTAAATGTAAATTCTGATATTTCTATCATAATACTCCTTAACATTGTAATGGAGTTTTCTGCTACCTTCTCCATATTTTATTTCATATACTTCATAATTTCCATCATAATCTGCCATTGTTCTTGGGTTGCTGCTGCTGCTGTTGCTGCTGCCTAAACAGTGAAATCAGATGTTCAGAGGGCAATAATTATACATGTCCAGCAAATCGAATATACGTATGTGTAATGGAGGCTAACTAGCACAGAGTTGGCGTGGAACGTTGGTAAACCTCCCTCCGATAGCTTCATACAGTCTCGTGCCGTTGGGCCGAGAGACTAGTCTCTTGGCCCAGCGGTATCGTACTGTGTCTCCCATTGCCGAACCGTTGTAGTTGACGAGGTCGCACGTTCGATCCCCGAGGGGGGTGAACAGGTGCAAGATGACCTCCGTCACAGTGGTGCCGAAACCCGGGATGGGAGTGAGGTTTAAGGGGGAGAGTGTAACGGAGGCTAACTAGCACAGAGTTGGCGTGGAACGTTGGTAAACCTCCCTCCGATAGCCTCATACAGTCTCGTGCCGTTGGGCCGAGAGACTAGTCTCTTGGCCCAGCGGTATCGTACTGTGTCTCCCATTGCCGAACCGTTGTAGTTGACGAGGTCGCACGTTCGATCCCCGAGGGGGGTGAACAGGTGCAAGATGGCCTCCGTCACAGTGGTGCCGTGACCCGGATGGGAGTGAGGTTTAAGGGGGAGAGTGTAACGGAGGCTAACTAGCACAGAGTTGGCGTGGAACGCTGGTAAACCTCCCTCCGATAGCTTCATACAGTCTCGTGCCGTTGGGCCGAGAGACTAGCCTCTTGGCCCAGCGGTATCGTACTGTGTCGAACCGTTGTAGTTGACGAGGTCGCACGTTCGATCCCCGAGGGGGGTGAACAGGTGCAAGATGACCTCCGTCACATATGTTGCATCAAACACGCAATTTCACACTTTACAAAACCCTGCTCTTCTCTTGTTGTATTGTTCCTTTGTAATACCATAACTACCTTGCGAAACTTTTGCAAATTCAATGCATATTAAAAGTTCGCACAATCAGCCTTGGATATTTCAAATGCAGTGAATGGGCGTTTCTAATGAAAATCAGCAAACAAAAGTGTGTTTTGAGGCTTTGAGAGTTTTTTACCAGTCCTTTTCAGCCATTAAAGCGAACTCAGCTTGGTTCACTTATGAATCCTGACAAGTTACACTTGTGAATGGGTGTAATCTAGAGGACCGAGAGTATTCAAAAAGAGGACTGACACCATAAAAGCCTAATGGGACCAGAAAGAGAAGCCATTTTTTTATACTCTCACCATATGAACAAAAACAGAGTTGAGTCATTTTGGTGTCGGTTCACTTTTTGTTCCACTTACAGGGCACTATGTGTGGAAATACCATATAAATTGTGCAAAGAGGACTGCTAAATTCAGCTTAATCTTTATGAGGTGTAAAACATAATGAGGCCAATAACGCTCCTGGAGAAAGACGCACCTGAGTGTGGGTGCAGTTCCTGGAGACGACACATAACCTAGCAACCCCTCATCAAATTTTAACCCTTCACACTATCCTTGACTTGGTCTTTATAACACTTTAGTTTTCAGGCATCCTTTGTGATTATTTTCTGCATCACAATAGGAGGCCTTTGACCTGTTCCTCATTTAATAGTTACTATAGTTTGCAATAAACTGAATAAATCAAAAACACTGTGCACATCTGCTGTTACTCAACTCAGAAATGGCACTCACCACTTCCTGTAAAATCAGCGAAATGGCGGCAATGTGACCTCATTATTAACAATGCATGCACGCACGCACCCACACACACAGGGCCCTGCCAACTAAACTCCTCAAAACTAAATCAAATTAATGTTTCCACATATGCTACATTAAATTCTTGACTCAGTAAACATAGAATGTATTTTTATCACAGAATTTTTAAAATAATATAAATCAGTGCTTACCTTTAGCAAAGCCTAAGGAAACAGATGATCTCTGATGTATGTGTGCGGTGAAAAGCTGTATGATTTATGAAAATAATTAGAAATCAAAAGCTGCTGTCAGCTGATGGCAACACTCTAATGTGTGCAGATGCCAAATGACTTCACTTATCATGGTATTAATGATAAACTGAATTAATACAATAATGCAGATTATGAAAGGTAGGTCAAAAATGTCAATTCACAATTTCAATATTCCAGTAGAAGAAAAAAAAAATGTTTAAACTCACAGCATTGAAATCAGATCATGTTACAAGCCAACGGGACTGTGTTGTTTCTTAGTTATAGTTTTACACATGTTTTTACTTGCATATTATCGTTATGTTTTTACATTATAAGTCCAAAATATATCAGTCTCACCTCAGTACAGCCAGCATTTAGAACAGTAGTATGTCTGTTGGTCTGCAGCACTGTCTCACACTCTCTGTCTCTGCTCCTTTCAGAGTATCTGTCTAACACACACACACACACACACACACACACACACACACACACACACACACACACACACACACACACACACACACACACACACACACACACACACACACACACACACACACGCACACACACACACGCACACACATTTACGAAACACCCATACACACCACACTGAACCTCACCACACTCACCTCTCATCTGCATTGCTCACCTTTTCCCACGCACAGACAGACAGACAGACAGACAGACAGACAGACAGACAGACACACACACACACACACACACACACACACACACACACACACACACACACACACACACACACACACACACACACACACAACACACCTGTATTTTGATACATAGGTACAGTATGTCATTTAAATCACAATAACAACAATGCTACTGCCATTTTTCTTTGGAGGGCAGTAGCTACCATTTATTCATACACTGTGAAGTATAGAGATTCAAGATTCTTTTATTGGTAACCAAATGAAATTCACTTTGGGCATTCACAGACCTGCCACATACTGTAACATACAACACATAACAACAACTGGCATACAGTACAGTGAGGCATTGCACAAGACAACACCACTTACTGTAATCTCAAACTAATGTCTAAAGTGAAAGACATTAGACAAGAACAGCCATTGGAAATGAACAGTGTTGGGAGTAACGCGTTACAAAAGTAACTAATTACTGTAATGCATTACCTTTTTGAGTAACGCAGTAATGTAACGGATTACACTGGGGAAAATCGGTAATATGTCCTCGTTACAATGCAAGTAACTTGCACATTACAATGCATTTTTTAGCCTAAATTGTGTGTGGGTATTTTGTTTTCTTTATACAATGTTCACCGCGAAATCAGCTATTGCATCTGATACGTCCGCGCAGAGATTTTAAAGTTCCACGCAGAACATTGCTTCCTCTTTCACGCTTCGTCTCTCGAAATGGCAGGCTGACAAAGGATGACCGATCCAGAAGATCCAGCTTGCTCGTTTTCAAGATCGGTAGGCTATATGCCCATTACTTCGACGTAATTGAAAATAAGGACGCCAAGAACATTTCCGTTAAATGCACACTGCTTGAAACCCAAACCGCTTTCCACGTCGAAAAACAGTAGCCTACAAACAATTTGACGATTTGAAGAGGTGCCATAGCACCACCAAATTAGTCAGGAAAGGAGGGGGTGCATCCCATTCGCACGAGACAGGGACACGGCAGGGTATCCGAGGGGGCGTTGCATCCCCCTCACTTTTGTTGAACTAAACATCACTAACATTGAAATAAATCAATTTGAAATAAATATACGTTCGCCTGTCAAAGTAGGAAAATTGGACATGCTTGCTGTCGTTGCATCACTCTGTAGCCTAGCCTATGACTGTAAATTCCAGCGCAATATGTTAGTTGCATGAATAGAACTAGCTGTTTGCCCAAGTCGCAGAATATGCTGGCCGCGGTGCTGACTGAGCGCGCGTAAAGAGTTGTGAGTGAGTGACAAACTGATCTCCGCACGAAGTCACATGATTCAGGCTAACCACGAGCTTGCAAACTGACTGGCTGGTATCCTCACAATCATTTTTTTCTCCTATAATTTCGTCCATTGGTAAGACATTTTCCCCGGTGTGCTGTAGGCCTATATAGGCTAATTAATATTCAAAATAGGCCTACGGTAGCAATGCATCTTAGTCTAGCAGAATTTCAGAAAATGTGCTTATTTAAGGTCCTGAAGGCAAATCATGTTAATTTTTGGTATACAACTGATTTAGGGGTATTTAAGGGTGCTGAATCCAAATCTGCTGTATACCGGGCGCAAAAATGTACGGAAATGCCTCAAACGGGCAAAATCCAATATGGCCGCCGACACCAGGTTAAAATCTCGCAATCCCTTTTCTTTTTGACTAAACAAGGTATGAATATGAAAATAAGACTTATTTTTAAGTTTTCATATATGGGGAACCCCATTCTGTCATCAGATTTAAGGTCAGATTTGAAGAAAATGCTTATATAATTGACTGGCAGTTTTTGAAAAACAGGGAGTCTCATATTGTCAACGATTTTTTTGAACTGTCTACTTTCACCTGAAAAAAGAAGTTTGTGTCTACCTATTTCCATTCTTTAGTTATTGGCAGTAGAACATGGGATGACACCACCAAAAAAGCACTGGTTTTTTTTTTTTACCCAAAAATGCTACACATCTGTGTCCATATTTTTGCTTGCAGGATAAAGTGTCTTTTTAGTGTTCATGTTTGGTTTACAGCATTTTCATGAGTTTTGAAAGATGTTTAACTTAAATCTGCTGTATACCAGGCTCAAAAAATCCCATAGTACCTCAAAATGAAGGAATCCAATATGGCCGCCATCACCAGAGATATACAGTACATGTCTGTGATTAAACAAGGTAATCTCTTAAATATATTATGCCAGCTATAGGTTTTCATACATGGGGAATTCATTGCTGTGCTCGGGTTTAAGATTTGGATGAAAAGACATGATTTAGACCTGCATACATGTTTAAGACTGTTAATAAATTGATAATTTATATTGGAATATTTCCCCTATTTCAATTTAATTCGGCATTAATTAAATGTATTGGTCTTAGATAACATACCTTGTTTTCGAATAGGCCCCCGGTAGAGTCCATTACAATACGAACACTGTCACTGAAAAGACAACACTTACTACCCACATACACTACATTCACTCCCTCATCCCCACCCTGTCGCCACTCTTAATGTAAATAACAATCAAGCATAACATTGCATTGTTCGGACGGACCACACATTGAGAGAGTACATACACACACAAGTGTGGCAGAGAAGACACTCTTATTGGAACACCAACGTACACATACGTACGTATACAGGCGCTTTAATATACACTCAGGCAGATTTCAATTCAATAATTGAGGCATTATACCATGATGAAATGTTTCCATCTCAAACCACCTCCCATGCTCCCATCTTTTCAACCATAAAAGTAAGTGCACACACGAGTCTGCCTAAATAATTCTTTTTATACAACTTTAAAATGGAAATCACTGTTTGCCAATTTTATTGATGTGCTCATTCAATCTATGAATAAAGGAGGATTGAGTGGTGAGCTGATGTGTAGAATAGAATAGATTGGAATAGAATAGAATGGTGTTTGTCACTATGCACATGTTCAATGAGATTGAAAGCAACACACTTCAGAGCACACATTTAATTCACAAAACAGTTTTGGTGAGCAGAATATACAATTAGTAGTGCCAAAAAAACCCATGAACAGAGCAGGGAGTGCATACGGTGTGTGTGTGTGTGTGTGTGTGTGTGTGTGTGTGTGTGTGTGTGTGTGTGTGTGTGTGTGTGTGTGTGTGTGTGTGTGTGTGTGTGTGTGTGTGTGTGTGTGAGAATATATACACAGAGGACATACTCATGTATTGGTACTCATGCCATACTCATTGGTATCCAAGAGTTATTGCATCGATTGTCTTGCTCAATGTAGATATTACAGTAGCGGTGGCCCACTCTGCAAACACAACTATTTTACATTGTGCTGTATCAATTAGTCTATTGCAGAACACCAGATGGATGGAAAGAGATCATTGGATTGAGGGATACCAATGAATGGTCATTCTGTGCATGTGCGTGTGAAATGTGGTTATGGCCCTTTGTTGAGTTGTTTGGTCCTTGCTTTGACACACCTGTACCAAGAGGACAGCAAGGCAAAGAGCTGAGGACCCGATTGGAGGCTGTCCTAGATAATGTTTTAGCTCTGTTGATGCAGCAGGAGGATTAGAGAGGGGCTAACTTTTTTCCTCTTGTAGGTGTGCCTCCTGAAGGCTGCAGTTATCTCTGGTTTTCTTTGCATTCAAAGATACAGAAATTATTCTCTGTATACCAGACTACCACCTTTTGCTGGCCACAGCAACTTCCATCTGGAGCTACGCCATAGGCATAGAGGTCCAAAAGAGTGGAGTTATTTAAAGAAATCCTTGCACTTATGACACATTTTGTGTCACATTTGTCTGAGCTGCGCTTTAACTATTCACAGATTCGAAAAGTGACTCATTGGAGCAGTCATTCTTGCTGAAAGAACTACTTTTTTCACTTATTTAACTTCTCACCACCATACATTTTGACTGTGTCACATCTCTGAAAAATCAGTGATCCTGATTGGTTCTACGGTATTGTGGTTTGCGATCAGGGCGAATCCGAAGGATTATAGGTTATCTACTGTACGTGATGGAGTTGTAATCCCATGTGAGGGATCCAAGTGATAGGTGAAGCTTAGATGATGGAGCACACTGGATGAGAGAAGCACAGTTGTGTGAGGGACACCATGGGGGTGAAGTGCAAGTAAGGGGAAGGCAGCGTGATATTGACCATCACTAGGGTTGTGGGTGTGCTCTGACTCTCCCACTTATGATCCAAGCCCTTTGGAGTGGAAGTCAGAGCCCTAGGTTAACTTATTCTCAATTACCTCTCCTCCTCTCCAGTGATTTTGAAGGAGTTGTTCGCTTAAATGGGACTGCTATGTATGCCCAAGACAAATTTATCTTATTTGCAGCAACTGAATGACTCCATGTACTCCATGCCTCTTCTTGCAAATCCAGAGGGGGATGAGGCACTCCTTGGGGCGAGCACAAGTTGTGATGTCTTTTCATGCCTCGTGAATGGCAGATACAGGAGTAGTGGGACTAATGCCCATTCCATTTCATCCATCCTGTTTCAGTGACTGACAGAAGGACAGGGTGGAGTAGTATGTGATCCTGCCTCAGTACATTGGCTTGATAATGTGGGGGCACAATATGCCATTGTGTGGCTTCTGATGTAGATAGCAAAGACTCTATGACTAGGACTAATCACTGCAAAACAACTCCATTGCTTTCGCTACATCTGCAGCAAAAGTACAATGTAGTGCCTGGTGTTATGTAGTGTCTAAACATGTAGTGGCCAAATCACTGAGTAGGAGGAGCTTGATAATGATTGGAGATAGCCTAACTATCAAGAAAGTAAATATTTCACAATGACATCAACCTGTCTTTTGTTCCACCTTTCACCTTTCTACCGTTCAAGGATTTAATCTAAACAAGGCAATACAATCAGCAGACAATAACTTCCCAAAACTAGATATTCATATTAGATGAAGGTACATTCAGGCATACAGACTTATCTGTGTATAGTTTTGTCATAATGGAAGAGGTGGGCTGAGGTGAACACATTTCATTGTACATAAGCAATTGAAATAAGACAAAACATTTCAATAGAAATTAGCCTGTCAGTTAATTGGCATGAAAAACAATGGTTGTAAACATGAATTCAGACTACACTGAACTGCCTGACTGACTACCTTTGATTATAATTTTAAATTTGATTACATACATTATTTCCCCATGTATGAAAAGAAAACATATAGCTACATAATGTTTTTAAGAGTTCACCTTGTTTAATCAAAGATATGTATATCTCTGGTGACGGCGGCCATATTGGATTCCTTCATTTTGAGGCATTATAGGAATTTTTTGAGCCTGGTATACGACAGATTTGAATTGAGCATATTTCAAAACCCATGGAAATGCTGTATACCAAACATGAACACTATAAAAAGGCACTTTGTCCTGAAAGAAAAAATATGGACACAGAAGTGTACTATTTTTGGGTCAGAAATCAGTGCTTTTTTAGAGGCGTCATCCCATGTTCTACTGCCAGTAACTAAAGAATGGAAATAGGTAGACACAAACTTCTTTTTTCAGGTGAAAGTAGACAGTTCAGTGCAGTTTGTGGTAGTATTGGTGTTCACAAAGACATCAGACATTATTTTCTGTGGATCTTGAAAGTTTGATCATAATGCTAAAAATCGTTGACAATATGAGGCTCCCTGTTTTAAAAAAAGCTGCCAGCCAATTATATAAGCATTTTCTTCAAATCTGACCTTAAATCTGATGACAGAATGGGGTTCCCCATATATGAAAACATAAAAATAAGTCTTATTTTCACATTCATACCTTGTTTAGTCAAAAAGAAAAGGGATTGCGAGATTTTAACCTGGTGTCGGCGGCCATATTGGATTTTGCCCGTTTGAGGCATTTCCGTACATTTTTGCGCCCGGTATACAACAGATTTGGATTCAGCACCCTTGAATACCCCTAAATCAGTTGTATACCAAAAATTAACACAATTTGCCTTCAGGGTTCATCTTTTGGGAAAATTGACCCTGACTATCTGCTCTTTTATCAATAATAATGTTCATACTCGTAGTGCAGTGAGGTGGCTTTATGTTTCAGCCAAGTGCAACGGAGCCTGTGCTGCATGCGTCCGTAATAGATTTAAAAAAAACGGCGCTGGTGTACATGGTAAGGTGAAGTAAGAAGAGAATGGATTAATCATTGTAGCCTATTGGTGAATCAATGTATTGTATGTGGGTAAGACGCAATTCCTGAAAATGTTGGTTTTCAGTCTGCAGGTTTCCAAAACGACTTGTGGATGGCAGGTGAAAGTCATGCCACCTCATAGATTTGCACTGTAGATTGCCAAATCCTTATTTCCAGTCATTTTGGCTAAAGTAACTAAAAGTAATGCAAAAGTAGTGTAATGCCTTACTTTTTAAAAAAAAAGTAATGTTGTAATGTAAGGCATTACTTTTAAATGACAGTAACATGTAATAAGTAGTGCATTACAGTTTTTGAGTAACTTTCCCAACAGTGGAGATGAATGCACAAAAAGAAGGAAAAAAAGGTTCACCTTGTTTCAGAAAACAGTGATGGCTTGCAAGGTTCCACCAGTTCAACTCTATTACAGAATTTCTAAGAAGGTAAAGTAATATGTCATTAAAAATGTCAGACAAGTGGTTTGTCCAATCACATACAAGGATTTGTTATGAAGACACCCCTTCAGATAGTGAATACTTGATGGTGTTGTACAAGATGACTAGTGGAGCAACCACACTTGGCAAGAGCCAGGTTAGCTAAGAGACAAACTGACAGGGAAAAAAGTGAACAACCCCAAACCAATACCCAACATCCTCTCCAGAGGGTCAGGGTAATGATTGAACATAAGTTAGGGGCATTGCATCCTGGGTAATCTACAGACCATCATAACCAGAATACAGTCTGCCATCACCCAAAGACCACTGATGGAGTAGCACATATCTGGCAGACGATATTTGTTTATCGCTGCTTCCAGAAGGCATGGGCCATGTAGAACAAAATAACTAACCAGAGACTCAATAAGCAGACTTATCTCTGTGATTCCGTTTCTGGACGCCTGATTTTGCCTTTGCCTTTGCTTTGCCTTTGAGTAAGTCAAGATGCACATCACAATGTGGATTAATATTGGAACTACTGTGGTAATGGTTACAAGAGCTTCGAGATGACCCATAATAGAGGAGAGGAGCATGATGGTGATGATGGTCATGAGGAATGTAAAGACGGTGAGGAACACAGAGCAGGGCACAGAAGAGAAGACAGCAGCAAAGTGAGGGTGTGTAACAGAAGCAACTCCCTCTAGTGCCACTAACTGGTGAAGACACACACCCACAGGCCTAGCAATAGTGCATACTACAGCGGTCAGAGTCGCAAGGAAGGGCAGTATGCATACCGCACCCAGCTGTACTGCATCGATGAAGAGAAGGACGAAGATGTAAATAGAGTTCTTGCCTCCAGAGCGTCGGTAGCGATGCAGCATCCAGGCAGCCCAGAGCAAACCAGCCAAACCTCCAATCAGACCAAACCAGTTGTAAATGTAAATCCGGATTATATCATAATCAGCCATTGTTCCTTTGTTCCTCCTGCAGCTGCTGCCTAAAGTGAAATCAGATTAGCTCAGCTGTTCAGAGGCAATAATTATACATGTCTAAAAATTCAACAAATATACTTGGCTGCATCAAATGTCCCATGAAATATCTCACTTAAAAATCCTGTTCTTCTCTTGTT
The DNA here is from genome assembly GCF_034702125.1 of Engraulis encrasicolus. Classification (NCBI taxonomy): domain Eukaryota; kingdom Metazoa; phylum Chordata; class Actinopteri; order Clupeiformes; family Engraulidae; genus Engraulis; species Engraulis encrasicolus. The sequence goes on along the minus strand of NC_085868.1, from coordinate 7,653,413 downwards.
GTATTGTTCCTTTGTAATACCATAACTACCTTGCTAAATTCAAATTCAATGCATGTCAATGCATGTTAAATTCAATGCATGTAGTACAATTAGCCTTGAATATTTCAATTGCAGTGGCTGGGCGTTTGTAATGAAAACCAGTGAAAAGTGTGTTTTGAGGCTGTAACAATTCATGGAAGATTGAATGTACAAGGGATTTCAAATCTGCAAGGCAATGAAAAGGCTGAAAAGGCAAGTGGGGCATTCTTCCAAATGAATGAGTATATGGCAGGATAACTGTACTACTATACTGGATATTTCCCTCAAGATGAATGAAGTATGTTTGCCCCCATATTCGCTATTCTACTCATAATGTCTTTTGGACACTAAATACTGTGCAAAGTGGACTCTCTTCAATTTATGTATTTATCTATTTATTTATTTATTAGATATTTTTGGGGCTTTTGAGCCTTTTAGACAGAGAAGTATCGGCAAATGACCCGGGCCAGAATCAAACCCGGGTCTCCGGTGTAGCAGTCCAGTGCCCATCCATTGGAGCCACAGCTAGGTGAGCTTAATCTTTATGATATGCACCAATGAGGCCAAGGGAGATTTCAAACACTCCTGCAGGAAGGCAAACCTGAGTGTGGGCAGTTCCTGGAGTGCGTTACAATATGCGGCCTTGCCTCCTCCACTTGTGCTTGTTTCCTCGTACCAGGAAGTAATATGTCATGATGACATCACTGACAACAGCATTATATTTCAATATCTTGCAAAAGCTCAATTGTAAACTCTTTTTCTCATTTGCAATTGGGATGGTGAATGAAAAACAGTCCCTCAAAAGTTGTTGTGGCAAGGCTGACAGCTGGGAAACTTTATCGTTTTCCCCACGGAGGAAGGGCCAGGAGGCGGGGCGAGGAAACAAGCACAAGTGGAGGAGGCAAGGCTGCATATTGTAACGCACTCCTGGAGACTACATGTAACCTAGCAACCACTCACCAAACATTAACCCTTCACACTCTTCTTGCCTTGTGTGTGAAGAGGTCTGTAACATGTTTTAGTCATCCTTTGTGATTATTTTCTGCATCACAAATAAGAGGCCTTTGACATGTTCCTCATTCAGTAGTTGCTAAAATAGTTTGAAATAATCTGAATAAATCAAACACACTGTGCACATCTGCTGTTATTCAGCTAAGAGATGGCACTCACCACTTCCTGGAAAATCAGCGACACGATGACAATGTGACCTCATTATTAACCACGCATGCACACAGATGCACACACAGAATGTCCAGCCAACCAAACTCCTCAAAGTTAAATCAAATGTTTTCACATATGCTACATTAAATTAAATGTACACTTGACATGTACAGCATGCATAGAATATATAGTTTTCACAGAATATACAAATAATATAGATCAGGGCTTACCTTTGGCACAGACTAAGGAAATAGATGAATATGGAGGTGATGAAGGTGTGCCGTGAAAAGCTAAATACAGAAATAAAAAACCCCAGTCAGATAATGGCAACACTCATCACTCTAATGTTAAGATGCCAAATTACATCACTTTTCATGGTATAAATGATTAATTGAATTAAACTAATTGAACTGAATTGAATTGAATTGAATTGACATTAGAGTGCTAGCCTGACGGGCCAGACCATGGTATGAATGAACAGGAGTAGAAATGGACGGGCCATGCTAGGCTAATCATGTGCTATATAAATACTTTTTGATTTATTATTTGATACACCGGTAATTGATTAATTGGTTGATTGTCTGTATAATTCTTGTACCTCATGCTGAGTAGCCTCTAGGCATATGGGCCCACCTGCCCATTCACTCTTTGCAGAAAACACTCAATAATTAAGCGGGCTTGCAGAGCTTAAAGTAATCCCTAAGTACAGTTTATGCTTGCTTGCTTGCTTGTTTCTCTTGTGCAGGTCAGTAAAAATAGAAAATGGATCTCCTCCTAGGCCTTTCGAGATAGAGACATCGTTCAAACACTGTTTTACAACCACAGCAATGAAATCAGACAATGTACAAGCCACCCGAACTGTGTTGTTTTAAAAAAATATATATGATAGCCTATTACATGTGTGTGTTTTAAATGTGTGTCATTATACATATTTACATACACAAGTCCTGTATGTATCAGTCTTACCTCAGTACAGCCAGGGTTTCAAGCAGGCGTATGTCTGTTTGTCTGCAGCACTGTGTCTCTCTCTGTGGCTCTCTCTGTGGCTCTCTCTCTCTCTCTCTCTCTCTCTGTGGCTCTCTCTCTCTCTCTCTCTCTCTCTCTCTCTCTCTCTCTCTTTCTCTGTTTCTCTCTCTCTCTAACTGTTCTTCTCACTCTTTTGCCAACACCTCCCCACTATACCTACATCACAAACACCCCTGAAACACCCATACACTCTTTGAACCACATACAAACGAAAAACACTCGGAGTCATGCCTGTCTGACACACACGCACACACACACACACACACACACACACACACACACACACACACACACACACACACACACACACACACACACACACACACACACACACACACACACACACACACACACACACACACACACACACACACACACACAAATGACGTACCTATGTATTTTGATACATAGGTATGTCATTTAATCCCAATAATTCATTTCCAACAACAATGCAGTTACTGCCATTTTCTTCGTAGGGCAGAATAGATACCATCTATTGATATACAGTGAGATGTATAGGCAGTATAGGTGATTCAAGATTCTTTTATTGGTAGCCAAAGGAAATTCACCTTGGACATTCACAGAGCTGCCACATAACAAGCAACAACAACTACTGATATAGAGTGGGGCCTTACACAAGACAACCACTATTGATGTAAACTGAGGCTAAAAACTATTGATATTCAGTAAGGTACACAAAATAGGCTATATGAGATAACAACTCGTGATATTCTTGACTTGACTTGACTTGAAAGCTTTAATGTCCTCAAAAAGGCAATTTGTCATACAGCACAGCAGAATGACATAAAACACATAAAAGCACACATACAGTACAAACACAAGAAATAGCTAAGAAGTAAATATATAAAGAAATGAATACAGTAATATTCAGTAAGGTACACATGGGCAATTTGCCCTGTCTGAGCTAACAACTACTGATACAACTATTGATATTCAGTGAGATGCATAGGCAGTGCAAGAAGTAATAAACAAGAAGTAATTACTATTGATGTGTACGTAGGCTATATGTATAGTGATATACAGCACCCCCACCCCAATTTTTTACAAGCTTTAAATCTATGTAAAGTATGTATTTATACAAAAGAAAATCGCCCAATAGAATTTACAGACACTACTTAAATGTTTTGGCACCACTTACTCTCAAACTTATGTCCAAACTGAAAGTGAATACACCCATTGAAAATGAATACACAAAAAGAAGGAAAAAGTTAACCTTATTTCGGAAAACAGTGGTGACTTGCAAGGTTCCACCGCTTCAACTGTATTGCCTAATCTCTACGTAGGCTAAGTAAATTGCCATTATTAAAAATGTCAGACAAGTAGTTTCTCTATGTGCAAGGATTTGTTATAAAGACACCCCTTCAGATAGCGGATCCTTGTCAGTGTTATACAATAGTGGAGCACTTGGTGAGAGCCAGGTTAGCTAACATACAAACTGACAGGGGAAAAAAGTGAACAACCCCAAACCAATACCCAACATCCTCTCCAGAGGGTCAGGGTAATGATTGAACATAAGTTAGGGGCATTGCATTCTGGGTAATCTACAGACCATCATAACCAGAATACAGTCTGCCATCACCCAAAGACCACTGATGGAGTAGCACATATCTGGCATCAGGTCATAATATCCCATCCTGTATATTGCTTCTCCCAGAAGGCATGGGCCATGCAGAACAATGCAACTGACCAGGGACTCAACAAGCAGAGTTTTCTCTGTGATTCCGTTTCTAGAAGCCTGTTGAAACTTTGCCTTTGAGCAAATCAAGATGCACATTACAGCTTGGATTAATACAGGGACTACTGTCATGATGATTAAAGGACCAGTAAAAACAGCAATGATGATGATGACGGTGGTCATGGGTAATATAAAGATGGTGAGGAACACAGAGCAGGACACAGAAGAGAAGACAGCAGCAAAGCGAGGGTGTGTAACAGAAGCAACTCCCTCTAGTGCCACCAACTGGTGAAGACACACACCCACAGGCCTAGCGATAGTGCATACTATAGTAGTCAGTTTCGCAAGGAAGGGCAGTATGCATACTGCACCCAGCTGTACTGCATCGATGAAGAGGAGGACAAAGATGTAGATAGAGTTCTTGCCTCCGGAGCGTCGGTAGCCATGCAGCATCCGGGCAGCACAGAACAGAGCAGCCAAACCACCAATCAGACCAAATGAGTTGTAAATGTAAATTCTGATATTTCTATCATAATACTCTAGTTTTCTGCTACCTTCTCCATATTTTATTTCATATACTTCATAATTTCCATCATAATCTGCCATTGTTCTTGGGTTGCTGCTGCTGCTGTTGCTGCTGCCTAAACAGTGAAATCAGATTAAACCAGATGTTCAGAGGGCAATAATTATACATGTCCAGCAAATTGAATATACTATGTTGCATCAAACACGCAATTTCACACTTTACAAAACCCTGCTCTTCTCTTGTTGTATTGTTCCTTTGTAATACCATAACTACCTTGCGAAACTTTTGCAAATTCAATGCATATTAAAAGTTCGCACAATCAGCCTTGGATATTTCAAATGCAGTGAATGGGCGTTTCTAATGAAAATCAGCAAACAAAAGTGTGTTTTGAGGCTTTGAGAGTTTTTTACCAGTCCTTTTCAGCCATTAAAGTGAACTCAGCTTGGTTCACTTATGAATCCTGACAAGTTACACTTGTGACTAGGTGTAATCATTTAAGGACCAGGTGTGATCAAAAAGAGGACTGCCACCATAAAAGCCTAATGGGACCAGAAAGAGAAGCCATTTTTTTATACTCTCACCATATGAACAAAAACAGAGTTGAGTCATTTTGGTGTCGGTTCACTTTTTGTTCCACTTACAGGGCACTATGTGTGGAAATACCATATAAATTGTGCAAAGAGGACTGCTAAATTCAGCTTAATCTTTATGAGGTGTAAACCATAATGAGGCCAGGGGAGTTTTTAACACTCCTTTAGAAAGACGCAACTGAGTGAAGGTGCAGTTCCTGTAGACCACATGTAACCTAGCAACCCCTCATCAAATTTTAACCCTTCACACTATCCTTGACTTGGTCTTTATAACACTTTAGTTTTCAGGCATCCTTTGTGATTATTTTCTGCATCACAATAGGAGGCCTTTGACCTGTTCCTCATTTAATAGTTACTATAGTTTGCAATAAACTGAATAAATCAAAAACACTGTGCACATCTGCTGTTACTCAACTCAGAAATGGCACACACCACTTCCTGTAAAATCAGCGAAACGGCAGCAATGTGACCTCATTATTAACAATGCATGCACGCACGCACCCACACACACAGGGCCCTGCCAACTAAACTCCTCAAAACTAAATCAAATTAATGTTTCCACATATGCTACATTAAATTCTTGACTCAGTAAACATAGAATGTATTTTTATCACAGAATTTTTAAAATAATATAAATCAGTGCTTACCTTTAGCAAAGCCTAAGGAAACAGATGATCTCTGATGTATGTGTGCGGTGAAAAGCTGTATGATTTATGAAAATAATTAGAAATCAAAAGCTGCTGTCAGCTGATGGCAACACTCTAATGTGTGCAGATGCCAAATGACTTCACTTATCATGGTATTAATGATAAACTGAATTAATACAATAATGCAGATTATGAAAGGTAGGTCAAAAATTGTTTCTTAGTTATAGCTTTACACATGTTTTTACATGCATATTATCGTTATGTTTTTACATAATTTATAAGTCCAAAATGTATCAGTCCCACCTCAGTACAGCCAGCATTTAGAACAGTAGTATGTCTGTTGGTCTGCAGCACTGCCTCACACTCTCTGTCTCTGCTCCTTTCAGAGTATCTCTCTAACACACACACACACACACACACACACACACACACACACACACACACACACACACACACACACACACACACACACACACACACACACACACACACACACACACACACACACACACACACATTTACGAAACACCCATACACACCACACTGAACCTCACCACACTCACCTCTCATCTGCATTGCTCACCTTTTCCCACGCACAGACAGACAGACAGACAGACAGACAGACAGACAGACAGACACAGACAGACACAGACACACACACACACACACACACACACACACACACACACACACACACGCACGCACACACACACACACACCACACACACACACACACACACACACACACACACACACACACACACACACACCTGTATTTTGATACATAGGTACAGTATGTCATTTAAATCACAATAACAACAATGCAGTTACTGGCAGTAGCTACCATTCATTCATACACGGTGAAGTATAGAGATTCAAGATTCTTTTATTGGTAACCAAGTGAAAGTCACTTTGGGCATTCACAGACCTGCCACATAACATACAACACATAAGAACAACTGGCATACAGTACAGTGAGGCATTGCACAAGACAACACCACTTACTGTAATCTCAAACTAATGTCTAAAGTGAAAGACATTAGACAAGAACAGCCATTGGAAATGAATGCACAAAAAGAAGGGGAAAAAGTGCACCTTGTTTCAGAAAACAGTGATGGCTTGCAAGGTTCCACCAGTTCAACTCTATTACAGAATTTCTAAGAAGGTAAAGTAATATGTCATACAAGGATTTGTTATGAAGACACCCCTTCAGATAGTGAATACTTGATGGTGTTGTACAAGATGACTAGTGGAGCAACCACACTTGGCAAGAGCCAGGTTAGCTAACAGACAAACTGACAGGGGGAAAAGTGAACAACCCCAAACCAATACCCTACATCCTCTCCAGAGGGTCAGGGTAATGATTGAACATAAGTTAGGGGCATTGCATCCTGGGTAATCTACAGACCATCATAACCAGAATACAGTCTGCCATCACCCAAAGACCACTGATGGAGTAGCACATATCTGGCAGATCAGATTTGTTCATTGCTTCTCCCAGAAGGCATGGGCCATGCAGAACAATGTAACTGACCAGGGACTCAACAAGCAGACTTTTCTCAGTGATTCCTTGTCTAGAGGCCTGATGAGGCTTTGATTTTGAGCAAATCAAGATGCACATTACAGTTTGGATTAATATTGGAACTAGTGTGGTAATGGTTAAAAGAGCTCCGTGACGACCAGTACTAGCAGAAAGGAATGTGATGCTGATGATGATCATGAGCCATGTATAGAGGGTGAGGAACACAGAGCAGGTCAGAGAAGAGAAGACAGCTGCAAAGCGAGGGTGTGTAACAGAAGCAACTCCCTCTAGTGCCACCAGGTGGTGAAGGCACATACTCACAGGCCTCAAGATAGTGCATACTAAAGTAGCCATAATCTCAAGGAAGGGCAATGTGCATAATGCTGCCAGCCGCACTGAATCGATGAAGAGGAGGACAATGATGTAAGTAGAGTTCTTGCCTCCGGAGCGTCGGTAGCCATGCAGCATCCAGGCAGCCCAGATCAGAGCAGCCAAACCTCCAATCAGACCAAAGAAGTTGTAACCATAAATCCTGATTAATCCATCATAATTCTCTATCATCCCATCATAATATTCTGCCCCATGTTCAACATGTGGTGTCACACAGAGCCGTACATAAAGAGCCTCTATGTACAGCTCTGGTGTCACATCTTCTGTTGTACCGTCTGTTGCTGTAGAAAAGCCATAGCCATTTTCATAATCTTCAGTCACATCTCCATAATAATCGTTATCAGCCATTGTTCTTGGGTTGCTGCTGCTGCCTAAACAGTGCACTCAGATTAGACCGGCTGTTAAGAGGGCAATAATTATACATGTCAAACAATTCAATAAATATATAAGGGTCAGGGTGCATCACACACCCCATGAGATATCACACTTAACAAAATTCTTCTCTTGGTGCATTGTTGCATTGTAATACCAAAACTACCCCGCAATATTTTAGCAAATTCAATGCATGTTAAAAAGTGGCACATAGCCTTGAACCTTTCAATTGCTGTGAATGGGCGTTTTTTAATGAAAAACTGGTAAAGAGAGTCATGGAAGAATGTACGAAGGATTTCAAAGTGAAAATCCTTGTTCCATCCCCTCTTCCTCATTTAATAGTTACTATAGTTTGCAATAAACTGAATAAATCAAAAACACTGTGCACATCTGCTGTTACTCAACTCAGAAATGGCACTCACCACTTCCTGTAAAATCAGCGAAATGGCGGCAATGTGACCTCATTATTAACAATGCATGCACGTACGCACCCACACACACAGGGCCCTGCCAACTAAACTCCTCAAAACTAAATAAATGTTTCCACATATGTTACATTCAATTCTTGACTCAGTAAACATAGAACATATTTTTATCACAGAATTTTTAAAACAATATAAATCAGTGCTTACCTTTAGCAAAGCCTAAGGAAACAGATGATCTCTGATGTATGTGTGCGGTGAAAAGCTGTATGATTTATGAAAATAATTAGAAATCAAAAGCTGCTGTCAGCTGATGGCAACACTCTAATGTATGCAGATGCCAAATGACTTCACTTATCATGGTATTAATGATTAACTGAATTTATACAATAATACAGATTATGAAAGGTAGGTCAAAAATGTCAATTCACAATTTCAGTATTCCAGTAGAAGAAGAAAAAAAATGTTTAAACTCACAGCATTGAAATCAGATCATGTTACAAGCCAACGGGACTGTGTTGTTTCTTAGTTATAGTTTTACACATGTTTTTACATACATATTATCGTTATGTTTTTTTCATTATAAGTCCAAAATATATCAGTCTCACCTCAGTACAGCCAGCATTTAGAACAGTAGTATGTCTGTTGGTCTGCAGCACTGCCTCACACTCTCTGTCTCTGCTCCTTTCAGAGTATCTCTCTAACACACACACACACACACACACACACACACACACACACACACACACACACACACACACACACACACACACACACACACACACACACACACACACACACACACACACACATCCACGAAACACCCATACACACCACACTGAACCTCACCACACTCACCTCTCATCTGCATGCTCACCTTTTCCCACGCACAGACAGACAGACAGACAGACAGACAGACACACACTCACACACACACACACACACACACACACACCACCCACCCACACACACACCACGCACTCACACACACCCAGCATGCTCACACACACACACACATACAGTACACACACACACACACACACACACTCACACACACACACGAAACAGTCAAAACACCCATACATACCACACTGAACCTCACCACACTCACCTTTCACCTGCAAGCTCACCTTTTCTATGGAGAGAGATCAGTATCAATATTAAGAAATGAATGTCACACCACTCACCAATATATTTCGTGATCCACAAACAAATGTAATAACATTCGCAAATATAACTCATACATTTCATGATCCACAAACAAATGTAACAACATTCACAAATATAATTCATGATGCACAAATGAATGTAACCCCATTCACAAATGCCAGCACAGTTCTATTAATTTGCAAACCGGTCTACATATATTCGCAAACCCTATACATATTTGTGACTTCCATTGTATTTGTGTGTGGATTTTTGAGACTGTCCTGACGGTATTTGACACACAAATGTGCTCAGCCAATCACATCAGCCGGCGTTCGAGCGTAAGGTTGAAGACATTGCGCTTCTATTACGCAGAGAAGGCTACAAGTGCGAAGCCACCATAGATCTGTATTATACACCGATCCGAGGAAATAACCGGAAGTAGAGCGGCCGCCTTTACTGAAGTGCTCCCTGACGTAAACTCGTAATTGAAGCGTATGAAGTTACTGACTTTCACATCATCTTTGTACAAATATGTCTGGGTCTGGACTAGCGTGTGCCGTAATCGGATGTCACAATAACAGCAGAAAGCTAAAAATGTGGAAAAAGAGCGTATGTGCGCTTCATAGTCCACAGTTTAAAGAGGGTTGTCCTTAGGGTTGCCAACTGTCAATGAAAAAAATACGGGACACTTCATCGTGCCGGGGGTCTGGGGGTCGTCCCCCAGAAAATTTTGCATTTCTTAGATGTAATTTCCTGCATTCTAACGTCCCGTGTCCCGTTTCAGTTCAATACGGAACCCGTACTTTTATCTCTAAATACAGGACGATTCCGTATTTCAAGGGACGGTTGGCAACCCTAGTTGTCCTTGTTGTGTGCCCTACGGTGTACACCGCTTCCCCGGCTGTGCTCGGTGGGGGATGGAGACTCCCAACTGAGATCGCTCCCGGACGTGCGGTCCCAGGTGTTTCTATCACTCCCGGACGTGTAGTCCCACCCGATTATATTTCACGTATTATCATATACTGCCACATACAAGCAATTTAGGTTTAGGGTTAGGTTTAGGTTTAGGTTTAGGGTTAGGGTTAGGGTTAGGTTTAGGGTTAAGGTAAGGGTTAAGGTTAGGGTTAGGGTTAGAAACAAAAAACTAACATCAACAACATAACTAGCTCCGTCATATGGCGGTGGTACCGATAGTCTGGCTAGTGGGAGCGAGATGAAAGGGGAGCGTCCTGGGTTGGGAGCGTCAATCAGGGAATCGCCGTGCTGAGGATGAAGACATTCGCAAGATGAGGATTAAAAACGTACACCGAAAGGACTTTGCCCCCAAACAAGTATTCAAGGGTATGTATTTTATTTTCTAGGTGGTTATTGTAGTTAAGTATTGTAAGCCAGTGTCTATGTAACATAAACTGGTGGCAACAATTATTTAGCTTGGCTAGCTAACGCTAGTTAAGATTATTTAGCATTCTTTCATTAATACCTAAGTTTCCCCAGGAGTGGGAAAAGCACCATGAGCCCCATGGTTATCTGTGCTGTGTGTCATGGTACGTTTGTGTGCTTATTTTCGATTATTTGTGTATGTGTGCCCTTTGAAATGAAAATGTGACCCTGGCAACTTAGCTAATTCTTTTGTTATGCTAGCGGAGTTTTGGCAAGGCTAGCCAGGTTACACTGACTAATAAGAAGTCAGGCTAGGTTTTGGTAGCACCATGAGCCCCATGGTTATCTGTGCTGTGTGCCATGGTACATTTGTGTGTTTATTTACGATTATTTGTGTATGTGTGCCCTTTGAAATGGAAATGTGACCCTGGCAATTTAGCTAATTCTTTTGTTATGCTAGCGGAGTTTTGGCAAAGCTAGCCAGGTTGTGTGACTGACTTAAATAAGAAGTCAGGCTAGGTTTTGGTAGCTTTTGTTTTTGTCCATAACCTAGCCCAATTTTATTTTCATCTCGGAAATCGACCACCATGTTTGTATTTGTAATAATGTTTGGCATTATATTGGAAAAAAAGTGGCGGGGACAAGCTAGGTTAATCTCAAAAGTGGTAGGCCTAGTATGGACATGTCCCCCAACACCCAGACTGAAAATTACACCCATGTCTGTAGTATTCAGTGTTGCCAGATGTGTCTGACCAAATCCCGCCCAAAAGGTTCTCTAAAACCGCCAAAATGCGCTAAATTCCGCCCAAATTCAACAAATTACATTGACTTCTATGGGCCCAAAATGGCTTAAAAAACCGCCAAATGGCCAATTTTTCCCGTTTTTGCCCGCCGATGCTCATTCCAAGTAGCCCAATTGGGCGGGCGCCCGCCCAATCTGGCAACACTGGTAGTATTAACCCCTCCTCAACAAAAGATAATTTTCGCTATCCAACCTCAGTGTACATGTCTTGCTTTGTCCTGTATTTTGTCTAATGTCTGTGAGAATGACTGCAGCCATGGCAAAGATAATTTTCTGTTTCATGTGTAACAGTCAATTATATTTTTATCTCATCTTATTCCCACCCTCCTTAGGTGTGTGGAGTACACTTCCCTGACGCCAGACCAACGCAGGAACACCCATGAATATAGTGTAAGTTTACATGTATATAACAAATAGCTTAAGTGCTTTTTTCTTAATTACCTTAACCATATGTTGTTAAAGTACTTTTGGAGCGATTTGCGTCCAGATGTTAGACTCTCTCCCATCTGCCATTACTTTTTAATCTAGGCTAAAAAAAATAAATAAAAAAAAACCACACAAACTCACACATTTTCTACTTAGTTCTTGACTCTTAGTTGTTATGCTTTCTCTCCTTAAGCCACTGCTTTTATGTACCTAAATTGCCTTTCAACACTTGTGTCTTATTATTCCATGCAAGAGTTTACATCTGCTAATTGTAATATAATGCAATGTGAAGTGAGATTTAAAGTGTTCTGTAGGACAGTGGCGTTGTAATTAACTGTTTTTAAAAGCTGTTGGTGTTTTTTGTTCCTTCTTATATTTATTCTCAGAAAGCACCATCATGTGGAAGACCACCCCAAAGAGGAGATGTCTCCAGCCCCCAACAGAGAGACCATGTGATGAGCCTCCTGTGACAGATTCTGACACCGAAGTAGGGCATAGCTTGGAGGATAGTCTGTCTTCACACCAATGTGATGTTGGCACTCAGTGGCCAGAGCGTAGTGATCATGATTATTGTTCGATGAAGTCAACAAAAGATGCAAGCACACAAACAGATCCTACACTATCACTGTCAGCTCATGACATGGATGATAAAGTGTCAAAATTTTATACTGGACTAGACATCATCAGCTTTTGGCAACTTTTGAACACCATCATTGGCTTTCTTCCACAGTCGAAGACGTTCAAATTACCAGTCCATGAACAGCTACTGCTGGTCCTAATGAGGCTTCGGCTTGGCTACAGCCTGTGATATGTTCGCAATGTGGAGAGCAACACTTGCCAATTTCACAAGGGAAAATCTTATGTTTTGGCTCCCTCGAGACACTCTGAATAGAGTAAGACCCTCAAGTTTTCTTGAACACTATCCCAATGCAACATGCATCATAGATTGCACTGAAATATTTGTCCAAAGACCGAAGAACTTGGAGAAAAGAGCAAAAACATACAGCAACTATAAGCATCACAACACCTACAAACTCCTCTATTGCATAGCCCCCAATGGTTTTGTGATGTATGTGTCAAAACTGTTTGGTGGCAGAGCTAGTGACACTTTTATCACAAACTGTGGATTTCTGTCACATTTGATTTTTGGTGATCAGATTTTGACAGACCGGGGATTCACAATTGGAGATGTTCTTCCTCCAGGAGTGACATTGGCTATTCCAGCATTTACACGTGGATGTACACAACTATCAGAACATGAAGTCACAAGAACCCGCCGTCTCGCCAATGTCCGAATTCATGTTGAACGTGCAATAAGAAGGTTAAAATGCTTCAAAATTTTGAGTAATGTAATTTCAGGTTGATTAAAACATGTTGATGACATTTTGACTATTTGTGCAGGCCTGTGTAACCTTCTTGAAATCTTACAAACATGTTTGGCATACACTACACTTGTCCCTGTCTGTAGGCCTACATGTCAGCATCATCTTCCAACTTGTCAGCGATACTATGCCCAAGATATTTTGTACTGCTTGACACACAGTGATTGACCTGACAGGTAAAACGTTGGAAAGACTTAAGATCCTGAACATAACACTTTTTTTTGGATTGTACTGTAGGCCTACATCAAACTCAACCCCATACTCAGAGCACACATTCAGAAGTTGCTGAAACTCAACAGCGCCGGGGGACATGGGCCTAATAGCCAGATCATCAAATGGTTGAAAACGGTGCATGTGTTTTATTGTCTGTGTCTAAATCTCGTCATACATCCAGTGTGTTTTGTTTTTTTTAACAGACGTGTTTTCACAATGACACTCTGAGAATTTACTTTTGAACAAAGTGTCTTGTGTATAAAATGGTGTGCAGACAGCCGGAGTGTGTGTGTTGCGTAAAGGAACAAGTGCTTTGCAAAGCTGGTATGAAAGTGTAATGCTTGACTTTTGATTAAGGTAAAGCAGCATGTGTTTAAGTTATAGTACCAACAACTGAACAATATGCTACTTTGGTCATCGGCCTATAGTGTTTAAGCAGTAGCCTAGGCAAAAACTGTAACAAAGTAAAAACAAAACAAAGAAAATATAACTGCCGAATGAATTAAGAACCTGAATTTTCACCAGCATTTGACCGGTTGTTAATTTAAAACCAGGCATGCATATATATATCTATCTTTAGAAATTAGGCCTACGTTAACAAGAGGGAATCTTTATCTTTTCAGGTCAAGGTGGCTGCCTTGGCAATAGGGAAACTCTCTCTCTCTAGGCTAGGCCTAATCAGAAAGCAAGGTGTGTGTGTGGTTTTTTTTTTTTTTTTTTTTAAACCTCTGTCATCAAAGGGACACTGCAAGATTTATAGTTGTTTATTTCCAGAATTCATGCTACTCATTCACTAATGTTACCTTTTTCATGAATACTTACCACCACCATCAAATTCTAAGTATTCATTATGACTGGAAAAATTGCACTTTTCATACATACAAAGGGGGATCTCCTCCATCATTGTCCGCCATTTTGAATTTCCAGAAATAGCCATTTTTAGCTGCAAAAAGGACTGTACTTGGGCCATAACAGAAAATCTGAGTTTATTATTTAGTAAACTTTCATGAAAAGAGCAAATTTGGCAATAGGCAACCCAGTTACAATGAGCAGCATAGTTGCAGTACCCTTTTTGACCATTTCCTGCACAGTGTCCCTCTAACTGATAAAATATAGCCTTGTTGGCCTCAACATGTCATTAATTTCACCATGTAAATCGTGCCTTTCAAGAACTGATATTTTGAGGCAGTGTTAAGACTGGGTTGCACCAGCTGATTGCTTAGGCTACTTAACCACAGCCCTTTTAGAAGACATCACCTCCCGTCCTCTCCTTGTGGTAGCGTCTCCAGCAATAAGTAAGGATTTGGCGCCCCTTAGTGGCAAGCTGTGCACCCAGCGATGAACAAACAGACAGTCTGCAAAACTCAGAGAATCACATATTATGTGGCAGAGGTAATGATAAAAATGATGTCTGGTATAGTCAGGAGGTAATGAAAAAAGCCAGTATAACATTTCCCAATCAATATAAGGGGGATAGTGATTAATTAAATTGAATGTGTGACAGTGGCACCAGCTCTCTGTTAAGACTGGACACCACAGGTCAGCTCCTGTGTCTATTCCACAACACACTGCAGCAAGATTTTACATTACATTTCACTTAGCTGACGCTTTCATTTGTTCAAAGCGACTTACAACTATTATTTTTCAGGGTATTGGTTACAGTCCCTGGAGTAATGTGGGGTTAGGTGCCTTGCTCAAGGGCACTTCAGCCATGGATGGAGGTGTAGGGAGAGGTCGTGGGGGATTCGAACCAGCAACCCCTAGATTGAAAGACCAACTCTCTAACCACTAGGCCAGGGGTGTCAAACTCAAACTCACAGAGGGCCAAAATACAAATCTGGAACAAAGTCGCGGGCCAAACTCAATATTTACAACGGCCTAAAATTGTGCAAACACACTTAATCTCATTAAATTTCACAAACAGATTCCCATCGTAGTTCAAATGTGCCTGCAGATACTCTGTTGCAGTAGTGTGAGCTGTTTTACTGGCCTATGCCCACTCATATTTTTGTGACATATTACATTTTATGTTCAGGTCTTATTATGCTATATATTAATGGTGTATGTGGGCCAACTGTAATACACATTTGAAATGATCTTGCGGGCCAAATGAAATGACTCTGCGGGCCAGATTTGGCCCCCCGGGCCTGAGTTTGACATCCCTGCACTAGGCCATGGCTGCCCAGATTTCTCACAAAGAGCTGCATTGAAATGACATTAAGAACATTAGTGATTAATAACAAGTTGCCTAGTAAAAAACACACCAGCAAGTGTCATTTAGTGTATGGGGCCATTTGTAAAGTGGACCAATGTAAGGTGTGTGTCAAATTTGAACAACCATCACCCCCCACCTGCAGCTACAATGCTGCAGTTGGATGTTGGGCACAAGTAGCTAGGTTGTTTTTCAGTTCAGCACATATAAAAAACCATCAAGTAAGCACACAGTATTGAACTATATTAAATGCACTATCTGTATGCATTTTAATAACTGTGTAAATAAACATTTCAAAACCGCCAGGTTAATTCATTTTTCTTCAGCACTTAAGCCTACAGTATACAGTATGTCATACCTTTGTCAGGTGCAGTGATTCTCATTGATATGATTAGATTAGATACAACTTTATTGTCTGTTACACCCATGAAACAGAAAATTGTCTTTGGCGTGGCTTCAGTGATTCTCACAGACATTAGACAAGGCTTGACCAAAAAAAAAAAAGACAAGACCACACAATATATGCATGCTGCAGCTGGACAGTTCATCTCTTGTTCAGTATGGTCACAGCTGAGGGGATGAAGGATTTCTTGAAAGATGATAGATATATACAGGTACATATAACTGAACCAAGTGTTTCTACACCGTATTGAACAATAATCCTCTCAACATTAATCCAAGTCTCTCTGTTGGGGGCTGGAGACATCTCCTCTTTGGGGGTGGTCTTCCACATGATGGTGCTTTCTGAGAATAAATATAAGAAGGAACAAAAAACGCCAACAGCTTTTAAAACAGTTAATTACAACGCCACTGTCCTACAGAACACTTTAAATCTCACTTCACATTGCATTATATTACAATTAGCAGATGTAGACTCTTGCATGGAATAATAAGACAAGTGTTGAAAGGCAATGTAGGTACATAAAAGCAGAGCCTTAAGGAGAGAAAGCATAACAACTAAGAGTCAATAACTAAGTTAAGAAAATGTGTGTGTGTGTGTGTGTGTGTGTGTGTGTGTGTGTGTGTGTGTGTGTGTGTGTGTGTGTGTGTGTTTATTTTTTATTTTTTTTTAGCCTAGATTAAAAAGTGGCAGATGGGAGAGAGTCTAACGTCTGTATGCAAATCGCTCCAAAAGTACTTTAACAACATATGGTTAAGGTAATTAAGAAAAAAGCACTTAAGTTATTTGTTATATACATGTAAACTTACACTAGGCCTATATTCATATCCCATATTATGGGATATGGGTGTTCCTGCGTTGGTCTGCCGTCAGGGAAGTGTACTCCACACACCTAAGGAGGGTGGGAATAAGATGAGATAAAAAATATATTTGACTGTTACACATGAAACAGAAAATTATCTTTGCCATGGCTGCAGTCATTCTCACAGACATTAGACAAAATACAGGACAAAGCAAGACATGTACACTGAGGTTGGATAGCGAAAATTATCTTTTGTTGAGGAAAGGTTATTTTCAGTCTGGGTGTAATTTTCAGTCTGGGTGTTGGGGAACATGTCCATAGGCCTACCACTTTTGAGATTAAACTAGCTTGTCCCCACCACTTTATTTCCAATAGAATGGCAAACATTATTACAAATACAAACATGCTGGCCGATTTATGAGATGAAAATAAAATTGGGCTAGGTTATGAACAAAACAAAAGCTACCAAAACCTAGCCTGACTTCTTATCAAAGTCAGTCACACAACCTGGCTAGCTTAGCCAAAACTCCGCTAGCATAACAAAAGAATTAGCTAAATTGCCAGGGTCACATTTCCATTTCAAAGGGCACACATACACAAATAATCGTAAATAAACACACAAATGTACCATGGCACACAGCACAGATAACCATGGGGCTCATGGTGCTACCAAAACCTAGCCTGACTTCTTATTGAAGTCAGTGTAACCTGGCTAGCCTTGCCAAAACTTCGCTAGCATAACAAAATAATTAGCTAAGTTGCCAGGGTCACATTTTCATTTCAAAGGGCACACATACACAAATAATCAAACATAAGCACACAAATGTACCATAACACACAGCACAGATAACCATGGGGCTAATGGTGCTCTTCCCACTCCTGGGGAAACTTAGGTCTTAATGAAAGAATGCTAAATAATCGTAACTAGCGTTAGCTAGCCAAGCGAAATAATTGTTGCCACCAGTTTATGTTACATAGACACTGGCTTACAATACTTAACTACACTAACCACCTAGAAATAAAAATACATACCCTTGAATACTTGTTTGGGGGCAAAGTCCTTTCGGTGTACGTTTTTAATCCACATCTTGCGAATGTCTTCATCCTCAGCACGGCCGGGGAAGCGGTGTACACCGTAGGGCACACAACAAGGACAATCCTCTTTAAACTGTGGACTATGAAGCGCACATACGCTCTTTTTCCACATTTTTAGCTTTCTGCTGTTATTGTGACATCCGATTACAGCACACGTTAGTCCAGATCCAGACATATTTGTACAAAGATGATGTGAAAGTCAGTAACTTCATACGCTTCCGAGTTTACGTCATGGAGCACTTCAGTAATGGCTCTACTTCCGGTTATTTCCTCGGATCGGTGTAGTTCTATACAGATCTATGGTGGCTTCGCACTAGTAGCGTAATAGTTCTGTGTAATAGAAGCGCAATGTCTCCAACCTTACGCTCGAACGCCGGCTGATGTGATTGGCTGAGCACATTTGTGTGTCAAATACCGTCTGGACAGTCTCAAAAATCCACACACAAATACAATGGAAGTCATAAATATGTATAGGGTTTGCGAATATATGTAGACCGGTTTGCAAATGAATAGAACTGCGCTGGCATTTGTGAATGGGGTTACATTCATTTGTGCATCATGAATTATATTTGTGAATGTTGTTACATTTGTTTGTGGATCATGAAATGTATGAATTATATTTGCGAATGTTATTACATTTGTTTGTGGATCACGAAATATATTGGTGAGTGGTGTGACATTCATTTCTTAATATTGATACTGATCTCTCTCCATACTTTTCCCACGCACACGCACACGCACACACATACACACATACACACATACACACACACAACTGTACAAGTTACCAGCAGTGGCTCAACTCTTCATGTTAATGAGCTTAATTTTAGGTTTCAACATCATTCAGTGAAGTCAATTGAAGAACATCAATACAGTAGTGTGTTTCCAGAGCAAACCCCACAGTGCACAATGCGGGCAGCATTAGCAAAGCAAAAGAAACACATCGCAGCACAACCTTTTTGTCGCCAAGGGCTACTTCTTTGCCATTGCATGTTTACGCGGTCACCTAGACCTAGACCTCTCTCTAGTCATAGCTATCAAGGAAGTCATCCCATCATATTTAGTTTACTGTCACTTTTTGACACCAAGGACATACCTTCATCAAGACATTTTATCGCCTGGTCAAAGAGTAAAAAAGNGATGAGATTGTGTGTGTGTGTGTGTGTGTGTGTGTGTGTGTGTGTGTGTGTGTGTGTGTGTGTGTGTGTGTGTGTGTTTGTGTGTGTGTGTGTGTGTGTGTGTGTGTGTGTGTGTGTGTGTGTGTGTGTGTGTGTGTGTGTGTGTGTGTGTGTGTGTGTGTGTGTGTGTGTTTGTGTGATGTAGGTGGAGCTGGGGGTAGTACAGAAGGAAGGGGGTTAGAAGAATGACCTGTCTCTAATTGTATGTGTGTGTGTGTATGTGTACCTGTATGTTTATGCATATGTGTGTGTGTGTTTGTGTGCGTGTGTTATGTAGGCGGTGTTGGGTGCGGTGCAAAAGGAGTTGGCCCAGCTGCAGGAGCTGAGTGGCCACCAGAGGAAGAGAGCTGCGGAGGTGCTGAACCTGCTGCTCCGCGACCTGAGCGAGATTGGGGGCATCATCGGCACCAACGACATCAAGGTTAGTGAGGAGGACACACTCATTTTTATACTCTGATTTGGATCTCATCAGAAAGACAGCATTGCAGATCCAAACATTTGCTGGAAGCGGTAAGGACTGATCAAAATCATTACATTACATTAATTACATTACATCATTACATTACACTGGTGTAGAATAATAAGCCTGGGTCGGAATGTACAGTCAGTTATAAGCTTCTTAGGGGTAAAGATGGCACCAAAGATTTTCTTAGTTCCATAATAGAACCTCTCTGATGCCACCTCCTCCAATAGATTGCTAAGCGATTTTTTAGCATGTTTTTTGAATTGTCCTTATTAAGTCCACAGAGCTGCAGCCCACATAAGACAAGCCTAAGTACGTGTCTTGGGCAGCCAAACACAAGAACATACACACACACGCACACGCACACACACACACACACACACACACACACACACACACACACACACACACACACACACACACACACACACACACACACACACACACACACACACACACACACACACACACACACAATCTAATAATCTAATTTCCGTTCCACAGCAAACAGCTGAGGCTAATGGTGCACTGGAGGAGGAGTTCACCATGGCTCGCCTCTACATCAGCAAGATGAAGTCGGAGGTGAAGTCCCTGGTGAACCGCAGCAAGCAGCTGGAGACCGCCCAGGCCGACACCAACCGCAAGATGCAGGCCAATGAGAAGGAACTGGCATCATGCCAGCTGCTCATCGCACAGGTGACTGACACACACCCAGCCACGCCCACACGCATACACACACACACACACACACACACACAAGAAGGAGCTAGCCTCCTAGCAGCTGTTGATTGCATAGGTGACACACACACACACACACACACACACACACACACACACACACACACACACACACACACACACACACACACACACACACACACACACATACACACACACACACACACACACACACACACACACACACACACACACACACACACACACACACACACACACACACAAGGCCAAGGAGAAGGAGCAAGCCTCCTGACAGCTACCGGTACTCAGCTTACAAGTACGGACATACTATGGTGATCATATTTTGGCATGTGAAAAACCCAGACATGTGACGTGACGGTGTGAATGCCATTGTCTAGCCTCCCGACCTTGCGTGTGCTCGTGGCCTCGCCTTTTGCTGCGTGGAAAAAACAATTACGTTTTCCCACTGTCAGCCTAGCCACAACAACTTTTGGGGGACCACTCCCCATTTGTCATTCCGCTTGCCAGCGAGAAAAAAAGACCTTTGGAATGAAACCCTTCTACCATCTGTTGTTTCTTGCCTCACATCTTGAGTTATGTCATATATATCCACAATCGCATACTACTATATCCCATGCAAACTGCTGAGGGTGAATTTCGTATGGTCACTCATCATCCCGAGAACATATGGTTTAGGATCAATGATTATTCAGATCACTTTATAAGCAGTTTTAGGACCACTACCGGTTTACAAGAACAAACAATACACGTGTCATGCTGACCTTTGACACCAAGGCTCTGGCCAACAATCAAGCTGATAATGTACAGGAGCTCTCCCAAATGCAACCAATGTAATCTCAGACCATCACTCACTGACCTCATCGAAAATGGGCTGACCTTCATCCTCTGTGTGTGTGTGTGTGTGTGTGTGTGTGTGTGTGTGTGTGTGTGTGTGTGTGTGTGTGTGTGTGTGTGTGTGTGTGTGTGTGTGTGTGTGTGTGTGTGTGTGTGTGTAACAGCACCAGGCAAAGATCAAGTCCCTAACGGACTACATGCAGAACATGGAGCATAAGAAGAGGCAGCTGGAGGAGAACCAGGACGTCCTGACTGAGGAGCTCGCCAAGCTGCAGGCACAGGGTAAGGGGAAAAAATATACATACACACACATGCACACACGCACGCGCACACACACACACGCACACACACATTCACAAATGATTGTGATTCCAAGCCTAATTCTTTTTAAAGATATTTTTGGAGCTTTTTCACCTTTATTAAGCAGACGTGACAGTTGAGAGAGACAGGAAATGGGTGGGGAGAGAGAAGGGAGAGGTGAAGGATCGGCAAAGGACCTCGGGTCGGAATCGAGCCCGGGTCACCCCCTCCAAGCCTTATTCTAACATATTGTTTGGAAGAAGACTCACTATGTCCTCTTGTCCGTTCATTGCTCTGTTGTTGGACTGATTGTTCACTGTTGGGTCTGGATAACTACCTTGTCAGTAGTGATAAACGTAGCTCTGTCAGGTCCATTACACTCAAGAAACACAAGACATGAAAATCTGAATGCGATTTCTTTACTGAATAGTTATTAATTAGATTTGGCGGTATGACTGTTCAGAGGAGTCCCTTGGCTTTCCTTGAGCAGCAACAAAAGCAGGGGACAGCAGCAGCATACAGAGTGCTCGTCCAATTTAAGATTTCAGTAGAGGAGCAAACAATTTCCCCATGAACAGAGGAGGCAACATGACAAGGAGTAGCCTGTGCCATGTTATACATGACAAGGTGGAGTTGGGGAGGTGGTGGGTTGCGAAGAATCAAGCAGCCAGAGTTGGGAACTTTCAAAATGGAATGAAAAGGCACCACATTTCCACCA
This sequence comes from Engraulis encrasicolus, assembly GCF_034702125.1. Classification (NCBI taxonomy): domain Eukaryota; kingdom Metazoa; phylum Chordata; class Actinopteri; order Clupeiformes; family Engraulidae; genus Engraulis; species Engraulis encrasicolus. Next base: position 7,630,969 of record NC_085868.1, on the reverse strand, counting down.
AATGAAAAGTGAGGAGAGTTGATTAACTGATTTAGACAGCCTGAAGTGAATCAGAAGCGGCAAGCACTTCAAAGGAAGGGAGAAAAATTGAGAAAGTCAGGACATGCGTCATTACCTGCTCATCTCTCACTTTCTATTAAAATGGTGATGAATAACCTCCTTCCACTTCTCTCTAAATTTCCAATAGGTAATTTACTGCATCCTCCGATGTCTCTGTCATTTGGTCTCTCCTTTTCAATGAGAGAGAGACAGAGAGAGACAGAGAGAGAGAGCCCTGCCCCAACTCACATGCACACAATACTGTACACACCAAATACACTCTAGATTATGTTAAACTTGACTGTCAAAGTGTTGAATTGACAGTTGACACTGCGTAAATGTACTGAGTTCGCATAACCCAACGTCATATACACATGTTCGAATAATAAACACTCTTAATAAACACTCCTCTCCCCCTACAGAGAAGATGCATGAGATGTCTGGGCTGGACAATGAGAAGGACATTGAGCGCCTGCAGGACACAGAGGACATTAAGGTAATGAGATGACACGTCCAGTAATGAGATGACACACACGGTACACACACACACTTAGACTGCAAGTCATAGTTCCTCCTCTCCACCAACCTCGCGCCTCTTGCATCAGGGTTGCACAGAAAACAATACAGTTTCACCTGTTGACAAGCAGAGAAGAGTCATTGCATATGAGAGAATGACATCTGAGTTATGTTTTTGCAAGACGTTGAATAAAAACGTCTATCATGGATGATGTCAGAAAGGACGGAAGGAACGAGAATAATTTCCAGCCGTTCTTCATGTATTCCTCCCTGCCCTTCCTAGCGCTGGTAGTGAGTAAGACTTAATCCTAATGTGGTCTATGAAGAGACTGATTTTCTACAAGTCATAGCAGCAGTCCGCAGTTCAACTCTGCCCTTCCCTGTTAAGTGGCAAATTGAACTCATCCCCAAATAAAGTGTGTGATCATTAGCCTGGCTGACTGTGTGCCTGCGCTGCCCTGCCCTGCCCTGCCTAGTACATGTGTGCTCTGTGCGCACATCCGCTCCATTATTTTCTCTCTGCAGTGGTACCGTACTGCCTTAGTGTGCCGTGTGCTGCTTGTGTTGACGCGTTTGACTTGATCAGTGAACAGCGAAGGTGTGATTGTGAAAGATGGTGTTGACTTTGCGATGTACATCTGAAATGCAGGCTGTAGTAAGGCTCATAGCCAGGTTAAGTGCAAATGCCACAACCAGATATGAGTGATTGACTAAAGGCAGATCCAATGGTTGTTGCCTCTTACTGCTGATTCACCCTTTGCTGAGAGTCTTACGTAACCATTTTGGTGACAATAATGTTATAGCAGAGGCTCTGTGACAAGGGGTTAAATTAGAGCAAGGTCTACATGGCTAGAAAGTCTGGTTATCGCAAAAAGCTCTCTGAGCGTAACTTGGTAACAAAAAAAGTATGGGTGGGCAGAGGAAATATGGGTGGGCCTAGAAGCGCATTAACCTGACTCACAAAATCAAAGGTAGCTGCTGGTTTATAAGGTTATATAATCACTAGAGACATATCAGGTTCCAAGTTATCACTAGGAATCATGACTCGCTGTGATGTGTAGTATTGCTGTGTCATAATATATTCAATGCTATTGCTCAAAACTGCTGCGTCATCATGAGTGACTTAGAGTACTGGCATGGGGCTCAAAACTGCTGCGTCATCATTTAGACCCTGCTGACTTTTTCTCCTCTGGTACTGCTGTGTCATTGCTAAGGCTGTAACGATACACCCAACCCACGATTCGGTTTGTATCACGATATATGACCCACGGTTCGATATGCCCCACGATTTCACACAAAAAAAAATTGAAAAAAAAATTACAAAAAAAATAATAAGAAATGATATATATACTTTGTAATTAATATCTTTTTGCATTTACCTGCCTGCATTAATTTTGTAGGTTTACAAGGCTGAATGATGTTGCAGATATAGGCTACCACTGCAACCTGCTTCCAGGTGTTGACATCAAAACACAACACAGAGAAATAAGGGATATTAGTTCACCAAGGAAAAAGGCTTAGGGCTAAGATCATATGGAGAGAGAGAGAGAGAGAGAGAGAGAGAGAGAGAGAGAGAGAGAGAGAGAGAGAGAGAGAGAGAGAGAGAGAGAGAGAGAGAGAGAGAGAGGTGGGGTGGTCAGGGTGTAGGCTATAGTCATTGGCAGCTGTCTTACTTTATCAAACATTAGGCCTATCCAATTAATATCCAAACATTAAAACAACACTGGCCATATATCGTCAGGAAACATGTTGTATTAAGTTAGGCTACTTAAAGAAATGCAACACTTAATTTTGATTAAGTTAAATATTTTAGCTTTTTTTTATCGTGCAGCAGCGCCTTCCCGTAGCCTACAATCAAAACTTGAAATGAACCTCAGTTAGTTCTCACTACTATGTACTGCGCACGTTTTTCGTTTTGTTTTGTGGTTTGACATTTTGTCAAGAGCGAGAATGAATGCAGAGGCTGAAATGGAGCATGCTTTCTGCTTATGTAGGCGGTAATTTTACAATATAGCCTAACATTAATGTGGGAAGAAATAATGCTGCCTAATATCCTGCCTATCGACCTCAACGTTCGTCCGACTTCGGGCACCTCCCTACAAGCGATTCCAGGCTGGTTTATAGGCAGGCGGAGCATCTCGTGCGCTCTCTCTCTCTCGCTCTCTCTCTCTCCGCTCCAACGTCAAAACTCCACTCGCAATACATCGCGCATGCATGAGTAAAACAAATCTTGACACGTGTATAAAATACTTCTTGGTCTGTTGTTCATTTGTCCTTCACCTTCCGATGTTTGCCAAAGTTTTTCGTCTCACGGAGGTTGCTCAGGCAATGGATAA
>NC_085868.1:7603078-7623078 GCF_034702125.1 Engraulis encrasicolus | reverse complement strand
TCCCTCCACAACTGGTGTGTGGTACCACAGACCTGCGTTGTCAGCTACCCAAGCTGCAGAAGCAGAAATTCTCTCTCTCTTTCTTGCTCTCTCCCTCGCTCATGTCTCTCTCTCTACTTCTGGTCCATGATAACGCAGACCTGAGTTACAGGCTTCCCAAGTTAGAGAAGCATTAATGTTTCTCTCTCCCTCTCCCTCTCTCCCTCTCCCTCTCTCCCTCTCTCTCTCTCCCTCTCCCTCTCTCCCTCTCTCTCTCTCTCTCTCTCGCGCTCTCCAAGTGAGACGTAAAACTGTTCTAATGCATTATCATTATCAATCTGAGCTGCTCAAACTTATGTAAGACAAAAATAATGTCCAACATAAACATCAATATTGTCTCTCTCCCCCCCCCTCCACAGTTGGTGCGTGATAACGCCGACCTGCGCTGTGAGCTGCCCAAGCTGGAGAAGCGTCTGCGTGCCACGGCGGAGCGCGTGAAGGCCCTGGAGAGCGCCCTGAAGGAGGCCAAGGAGAACGCCATGCGCGACCGCAAGAGGTACCAGCTGGAGGTGGACCGCATCAAGGAGGCCGTCAGGGCCAAGAACATGGCACGCCGCGGACACTCCGCCACCATTGGTGAGACCGAGCTGTAAACACATAAAATGAACACACACACACACACACACACACACACATACGTACATACAAACACACACACACACACACACACACACACACACACACACACACACACACACACACACACACACACACACACACACACACACACACACACACACACACACACACACACACACACACACACACAGTTTAGTACTTTTATTTGGATCGCAGCACATTAAAAGTTATACAGACCCAAATACTGATGGAAATCAGAAATCACAGAGTTGCATAGATATGATCATGTTGTTATTCAGTCCAATATTTATGGATAAATATGGCATCTCCGTCTCCAAACGGACAAACTGCCTATGATGGCATAGGCATGATATATACGTAAAGACACAGACACACACACTCACACACACTCAGACAAACACACACACGCACACACACACACACACACACACACACACACACACACACACACACACACACACACACACCTAGACACACACACACACACACACACACACACACACACACACACACACACACACACACACACACACACACACACACACACAAAGGCTGAAGGCTGGAGGCCAGCACAATGAGAAGTTGCAAATCCAGACATTTCCAGCAGGTGATGCCAAACTCACATAATCATATAATCATGTTCTCTCAGACTGATAATCCAAGTTTACTACCTCTCAAGTTAGCAACACATGTTACAAGGCATACACATGTATTGCACATGAAGCCTTGTAGAACTCGGGTATCACCTGGGCAACCATGGCCTAAATATGCTGCTTTGGCCACTGTATATGTCATTGGCAGTGGCCTAATGGGTAGGGAGTTGGTCTATTCAAAACACAGAATACTCTGAAACTGTTTTTATTTAGTTTTAGTGAGAACATGTAATGCATTGTGTGTGAGCAGTATTGAATTCCTGAGTTTTGGGGAAAAAAACAGCAAAATGTGAAAAATGTGTGCAAGCAGCTGAAAAGCTGTAATTGTTATGCGGTAAATTATGCCCCTGTTTTATTGTCAACCTGACATTATTTGGGAATCCCAAATTGGGATGTATTTGGGATGTAACAATTTCAGACTTACCAAGATTACACAAGCTATCCACACCTGTGTCATGGCAATTTCACATTAGCCAAGACTACTAGTGGGGAAGGGTCATAATTTGACATAAACCAGCATGACTTTCAAGTTTCACTTCAACCTTCTACCTGTGAGCACCTGGGTTTGCTGCACTGCTAGCAGCTGGCTATCGTTACGTGCAGGTTATGTTACCATGTTATGTTACCACTGACTGTTAAAACTTGTTTTTATCATTTTCTTACCTTTGTATCACCATATTTCATACTCTCATGTTGTATTGTCATGTCATTATCATGTAAGAAATGTGACTGTCTGTCTTTATACCACCATGAATGTGTCGTGAACATTTTCTTTGATCCCAAGTGAAGTGGGACACATTTGACTATTCATAAATAGGCTACTGTATGTCATAAAGTTCCACGACGCTGTAAGACCTCAAACACCAGCATAAATGTGTTATTGCCAGATGTGTTATTTTGTTTTTGCACTATCATGACTTTCCCTGTCATTACACTATAACGAGTGTGTCATAAACATTTTCTTTGATCTCACGTAAAGTGAAACACTTTGTCCACTCATTAATAATATATCATTACCGACATGAATGTGTCTTTGCTTGTCTTTACACCATCTTTATCATGCCTGACGAAGATCAAGAGTGATCGAAATGTTGCTGTTTTAATTTAATAAAGTTCCGTTTTTGGAGTTTATTCCCAAAGTCACTTTCCCATCATCAAGTCATTTCACTCTGCGGCCATCTTGGCGACACCTCAGGGCACCTATTTTAGATTAGTAAGACCATGGGTATCTTAGAATGAATGGGGAACACAGGAACGGGACAACTGAGCAATACACAAACCATATGTTTGGAATCGCAATGAAAAATGGATGGCTATGTAGGATTGGCCGTATATATGAAAGTAATGCTGTAAAACATCGTTCTGATACTGCTAATTTTCAACTGCACATGCACAGCACTTCACGACAACACATTCTGCTTTGCGGCCTGTAGGATCAAATGGCGAGGACTCTGTAGCCACCCCATGCGAGTCTGCCACTGACTGGCAGCAGATATTCCAAAGGCATACCAATTAGGTTTGAGCAGTCGTAAAAGCTTGCGCGCAGCTCAGCAAGCAATTAACTCTCGTTGCCTCACAGGTGGGAGATGTGCGGGCACACGCCATTTTGGTGTTACGAATTGCACCCGGTGATTTCTATGGAAGCATTCTGAGGTGTTTTGTCTCCTCCTACTGTATATAAAGTGTCTGTTATTCCACAGTGTGCAGACCTATCTTCTTAAACTGACTTCTTTGGACAAACAATAAAATGCAATGTATTGACCAATGTTGTTTCTTTGTTTTGTTTTTGCAGCCAAACCCATCCGGGCGGGCCACCACCACTCCTCCCCCACCCCCCTCTCCGTCAGAGGAGGAGGCACTGTATACCACTACACACACAACAACTGAGTCCCACAGTACGTCATGTTATATCTTATCTTATCTGATCTGATCTTATCTTATTTTGAACTCCTAAACAAAAACTGCATGCTATCAAAAGAACAAAAATGAGCTAAATGTATAAGCATATTGATTATAGTCCATATAAATCATATTGTCATTTGTAAGCATAATACAATGTGATCAGTTATGCTTGTAGTGAGAGTAGGCCTAAATATGTGACGGCTTTCCTGTGTGTCTCTCCTGCAGGGATATTCCTGATGCAAGCATGCCCAGACCACCCCATTCGTCTAACACTCTTGTCTACGCTGTGCTTTGACAAATAACAAACACACACACACACACACACACACACACACACACACACACACACACACACACACACACACACACACACACACACACACACACACACACACACACACTGACACTGACTCTCTCTCACAGCCATCTTCATCCTTGTCATCTGTGAGGACATGCCCTCTGATTCTCTCCTTCCATACATGGACATGCAAGTCAACCACCATGCACACCAAATGATATATGCATTCAGAAGAACTTGGCTGAGCTGGAAATGTCTGTTGGTCTGTGAGTATAACCGTGAGATGTGTTGATATGTGTACAGAGCAGAAAGTTCCAATTGGCAACGGATGATGACGATAATGTAGCAATGGTGGTGACAAGAGCCGAGCTGTTCACTCGTTTGCCACATAGTGCATTATGGAGGGTGTGGGGTACAATGTTTTGAGTTTACCTACATAATGCACTAAATAAGTGAACGAGCGGCCATTTTGAAATCGGGAAGCGGCCATTTTGGATGATGGTTCACTGGTTCGCTGCATGTGTCGAACCCGAACCTACTCCATGCTGATGCTTCATTTTGATCATCTCGGCACCCGGACATTAGCTTGTAATATCTTGCCCATTAGTCACAGAGTGTTCTTCCGTAGAATACAGTATCTGTACGTATATCCTTCATCGACATGTGTTTGGCATTGTTAGACTCATGAGGACTGAAGATTTGATTGCTGAAATGGAAGGCCAGGCTTTTGCTCACCCCACTGTCCTCCTCAAAGCTGTTCAGTAAAATGCTTATACAAGGAAAAAAAATTGTGCTGTGTTATAAGAGTTATACACTGCTCAGATCAGGAAGTTGTGTAAGATGCGAAAGCAGATTCATTGTGAGTCCTGGTAGGAATTCACAGCCTCTCATACCTTAACGTGCGGGGATAGACATGATAGATAAACCGTAAACATGACACGATAATGTAAACTAGTAGCATAGTCAACTAAGACTGCATTAACAGTGACGTACATCTGGATGCCAATACTAAGACACAGCACTAATAACAGTAGAGTTTCGCTCCTGATTCCAGACATCATCAGGACAGTCATTAGCGGTTAGCTTTTGATTCCAAATCATCACATCGCAGTGTAGCTTCTTATTCCAAAATTCGCAAACCCGAAGGTTAGCAACTGATTCCATCATTACGCTAACCCAACCAACAAAAACCTTCATATCATCCTAAACTTTATCACTTGTAGTTTATGTACTCAGTAAGCATAACGTCTGTAAATACCCTGATAATCCTACATTATACACAATACTGGTTTATCCCTTTGACATAAGATCCAATGGAGCACATACCAAGAATGTAGATGCTTCTAATGTATGTAATTTCCTCCTAATGGACGTTGCTTGTATTTTATTTTGCACTGTTTACGGATATATTATAGAATAACTATGAGTGTGGTATATTTTGCTTGTTTTATATTGTATATTTGGTTTACCACTTACACTGTTAATTTATTTATTAATTTGTATCATAATTTATTAATGTAACTGGCAGATCTTGTAGTCAGTCATCAAGAACAATGCAGTATATACATAAGCGTAAACCCTACTTTAATTCAGACTGTAAATTCCCATCCTGTGTATGGATGCTAGATGATTATCATGAGTGGATTAAGGAACACTCCACCATTTATTGAAATAAGCTCATGTTACACCTCCCCTTCAGTTAAATTATTGAGTTTAACCTTTCACCTGCTCTTCCAGCCATCACTCAGTCACTCTGGTGATATTACTTCTTATGTATCTGTGACGGAGGTCATCTTGCACCTGTTCACCCCCCTCGGGGATCGAACGTGCGACCTCGTCAACTACAACGGTTCGGCAATGGGAGACACAGTACGATACCGCTGGGCCAAGAGACTAGTCTCTCGGCCCAACGGCACGAGACTGTATGAAGCTATCGGAGGGAGGTTTACCAACGTTCCACGCCAACTCTGTGCTAGTTAGCCTCCGTTACACTCTCCCCCTTAAACCTCACTCCCATCCCGGGTCAGCGGCACCACTGTGACGGAGGTCATCTTGCACCTGTTCACCCCCCTCGGGGATCGAACGTGCGACCTCGTCAACTACAACGGTTCGGCAATGGGAGACACAGTACGATACCGCTGGGCCAAGAGACTAGTCTCTCGGCCCAACGGCACGAGACTGTATGAAGCTATCGGAGGGAGGTTTACCAACGTTCCACGCCAACTCTGTGCTAGTTAGCCTCCGTTACATATCATTGGTACCAAAAACGGAATGATACCAATCGTTCCCATTTGGTTCAATGGTACAGGCTAAGAAGTAATATCACCACAACCAGAGAATTGCTAGAAGAACAGGAATCATGGAAAAGTCAATTATTTATCTTGAGAGGTGTGAAATGAGAATTTAAATAAGGTCCCAAAGAGCCAAAAAGTAATTGCAAAAGGAGGGTTTTTTTATTTTATTGTTTACATGGGGCGCTCGATTCCTTACACCTTCCCCGATGATTGTAATTAGCAAAACCCCTCAGGCAGGTAGAGCCAACTCATGGTGAGATATGAATTGTCTAAAGGTGAGGTTTGCACCTGATGTCAAGGTTTACATCTCCCTTTTGTGATTCTGCTGTTCAGATGAACTGGGGAGTTGCCTATCACACTGTTTAACCAGGATACAGTCTTTTTTGCCACTGCTATTCACCCAAATTCAAATTACCAAACTAAGAGAATGTAGTGACATATCTGAATTTAAAGAAACACTTTGCAATATCTTCAAGTCAAATGAATTGGCTTAGCAGGTTTATAGAGTGTAGGTGGTAGATGGTAGGGAGCGCCAAACAATTAGAAGTAGTGTCACTTTAAAAGCATGTTACCAAATTTAGGGGATGAAGTGACACATCAAAATGTAATGTTATTGTCCGCCCTTTTACTCTATCGTGTTAAAGAGTATGAATCGATTCAGGGTCAAAATTTAAATATTGCGTAATGTTGTGTAAAAATGAGGAATCATAGTCTGATGTACTGTATGCCATGTTTGGCTAATATATATTATAGGGAGTACCTCTAGTTAACAGCTGATTCTAGAACCCACTCAGAGCCAGACCCAGGCCGATATCCAGCCAGATCTGGGCCAGTCGGGTGCCTGATCCGTTCTGAGATCAGCTGCTGAGAGCCAGATGAGTGAACCTTCTATGTGGGAAATGTGTTGTTACTTACCTCAGGGCCACTGACAACCATTGGCCGGGCCCAGGACAATGTCAACGGAAAAGGGCCACCTCCCCAATACGTACAATGTAATGAGGACCAACATCTGGGGCCCCCCTCTTCCTGGGCCCAGGATAACCGACCCCTTTGAACCCCACCCCTACTGGCTTCCCTGAGTAACCTGCCTTTTGCTGTGGAGACACTGACCAAACAATCAGCTGATCCTGCAGCACAGGCGAGCGGTCCACGGGGTGCCACTATTTACTTCTCACAACAAGGTGCAAGTCATCATTGTCTGCACTTCTGGGGCCAAGGTCAGTGGTGGATTTAGCAAGTTGATGGCCCGAGACAAATTTAGCTAGCTCTGGGAAGTTGGAGGGGTCCAAGGCAGTTGCCTACCCTTGTTGAAAAACCCCTCCCTTAGGCTGTTAGCTGTAGATGCTAATCAGACAGTGACCAGTCGAACAGAGGATTGCAAGATTTCAAGATGTTTTTTTCACGCGTGTGACAACCAAACAAATCAGCCCTATTGTAATTGGCTTCCAAATTTTTGGGGACACAGAAGGGGGAAAACGGTTTTATGTTGATTCCAAACCTCAGTGCCTTCATTCTGAATACGCTAAGAGGCTCCAGGTCTCTTTCACCTCACTGGATATACAGTAGATTAATTTAGAGAGAGACTGACATAGCTATCAAAGTAGAACTCATATAGTATATCTTATAATAACTGGAATATTTAATTGTGTCAGCAGATTTAAAGCAACACTAAGCAGGTTTTTTCCAACAGTAAAATAATGTTTCCAAATGTCAATCAGTTTGAAACAGGATGAGGGACTTAACTGAATTCGCTTTGCTGACCTATGTACGTATGTTATAACCTCAAATGTTTGTAGGACTTGACCTTCTATGTAGTTCAAATGAGGGCTTTGAACCAGATTTCGCCCCAATTTGTTCGTTCCAAACAGAACCAGAATTTTAACATTTCTGGTTTTGTGTTCCACCATTAAATAGACAAACCGGTTAAACCAAATCAATTTCATTCCTGGAATAGTTAATTGCGCTCCCTATCAGCTGTTAAACGAATGGGGCAAAGAAAAAAGCTACTTAAGTGTTGCTTTAAAGGGATGCGTTATTTATGTAGAAACACGGCGCTTCTACTCTCTGTAAGCCACTTTACTTTCCAAGTCACTTTACTATGCCTCTCTGTGTAGTGTACTGCCTGCATATGAAACTGCCACTGCTCTTCTCTTTGCTTGTCATAGCCTATCCTCCTAGTTAGCTTTCATGTGCAGAAGGCCCCTTATAACATGGAGATCCCTAAGCATCTGTACACTGGTAGAGCACATGTACAAGTGAATACAGCAATGTAAAAACAAAGTTGTGAAAGACAGTTGTACAAAACATAAAGAGAAGCGTCATTTTATACAAATGGTGAGTTAATTTTGTCCTGTGGCATCTGTTGTCTAGCTCCATGCTAAGTTCACGTGCACATACAGTATCACTATTTGCCGTTCACTTGCTCTACTCTGAATGTACCTGACCACCTGACCATATTGTTTCGACCTAAGAATGCTTCCTTCGCTTTTCAGGTACACACTGTCGTCTTACTTGCAGTCATCCATCCTTCCAGCACTTCTTTAGTTAGTACCCTTTCTCTCCAAGTCTTACTGTAGCTACGGCTGCCCCCCACTGTTAGTCTGCTAGGCTAGTGTTCTCCTGTGCTCCTCAAAAATTGCTTTAGTTGTCTTTACCGCTCACGTTGCCCGTGCATACTGTAACTTACTGTACTACTGTACGTACACTGGAGGAGGACAGGAGAGAAACAACATGCTGTAAATTACTTACTGTTTGGAGGCATTGTATTGGATGGCACTGGCTTAAGTGTGCACTGTAAATTGCTGAACGCTACGTGCTGCACTTGTGAGTGGCTTTACTCAGTAAGCTAAATGCAAAACAGGGAAGATACTAACGGTATGAACAGAACTAAGCACTCTGAATGAGACAAGATAGCTGAAGGAAACCTTTCTTGCCTGAAGCAGTGCATTTATGAAGCAGCAGTTGGGCTATTGTGCACTACACAGTAACTTGATTTACTTCAGCGCATTGAAAGAGACTGAATAAGTGCACCCTATTGCAGCACACTGTACGAAGGCAGAGAGAAGGGAGGAGATGAGAAGGCACTGCAACATGTTGTTCTAAGACCGTGTACTTGATAAGACATAATGAGTTGTATGTATGTACTGAGTTGCTATACTGAGAATGTACACTAGAGGGGGTAGTTTGAGAAAGTACTTTAGCTGTTGTAATGCTGCACTGTAGTACATGCAGTATACAGTAAATACAGTAACATGCTGTACTAAGACAGTGCACTGGAGGAGACAGGGTGAGCAGCTGGCTTCTAAACGTACTGTAGCTGATATTGAAGATGTGATGTGATGCAATGGCTTTGGACACACAGCGACGGGATGTAGTAGTGGTGCAGACTGATAAACTGATTGCATGGTGTTGATTCATTTTAAATGTTCCAATGTAACCAAATAAAATCAGACATATTTACCTTTAAGTGTTGTGGTTTGTTCTTATTTTGTTCTTCTTTTGTGTGGCATTGTGTACGTACTTTGGTTAACATTTTTTACTTGTGTATGGTCAGTGGATTTCTGAAAAGCTATAATGTACAAAATACAATTCACATTCAATTCAGTGTGAAGTCATGGGACTAAAGTGGGAGAGAGGACAATTCAGGTGGTACAGACCTTGACCTGACCTTGAGGCCCACGGTATAATATGGGGGGGTAGGGGGATTCTTTTCTAAAATTAACTGCAATATTATAGAGTATATCATCTAAGTGATTTTGCATTTCATTTGCCTGCTCCCCAACATACACAAACACACACACAAAATTCCACTATTCATCAAAGTGACATGTAGGCTATCATCAGTGTGTGTGTGTGTGTGTGTGTGTGTGTGTGTGTGTGTGTGTGTGTGTGTGTGTGTGTGTGTGTGTGTGTGTGTGTGTGTGTGTGTGTGTGTGTGTGTGTGTGTGTGTGTGTTGTTGGCCAGGTAACACACACACACACACACACACACACACACACACACACACACACACACACACACACACACACACACACACACACACACACACACACACACACACACACACACACACACACACACACACACACACACAGCCTACGTCCAGTGCACCTGCTGTAGAAAGGTCTAAATTAACATCAGAGGCTATAAAGGTTATACTCCTGCTGTGGGCTAAACCAAGAGAGGGCCTTACACTAATACTCAGCCTTGCTTCTCTACAGGGGGCCAACCTCTTCCCTGTTTTAGCGAGACATATTTGGCCATTTAGCTTCCTTTACTGTGCCTGAGGCATAGTTTGAATTACAAGGGATATCGAGGTATACACCACCCAAACAAGACACAAGACCACCCTGCCCAAATACACAAACATAGTGAGTTAGGTGGGTAACATTTGTCCATTTGCCAACCCTTTTCCTGTGTGAAGAGAGAATGTGTAATTGTGACATGGTGCAATATATGAAGTTGAAAAAGAAAAAATACTATCATCTACTATCATCTATCAAAAGTAAAAAGCCTTTATTGCATGGCTTGGTTTCAATAAACCTTAAAAAAAAACTCCAACATGTTTCAGCCGTCCGGCCTTCCTCACGGTAGGGAGGCGCAAGGCGAAGCGAAGAGAGGCGAAATTCAACCGTCATCAGGTCGTCGCGGCGAATCAAATGGAATGGAACAGTTATGTTGTTGATTTGATTGGGCCGTGGCAGGCGAATTCGCTCCTCATTTGCATAACATTAAACTTTCTTTAATAATTTCGCTTCGCTTCGCTCCTGTTCGCTTGCTGTCGCTTGCCATCGCCTCGCCATCGCTTGCCTTCGCCTCTCTCATAGGAATGAATGGCAAAGTTCGCAAATTCGCGTGTATGTGTCCCTACCGTTAGTGGAGTCAATATTTGATAGATGAGAGTGCCTTGGTATTTTTTCTTTTTCAACTTCTGCATTTGCCCAGCCAAAGAGCACCTCAAAGAGCACCTTTTTTGAGTAAAGGAAGCGCTCTTACAACAAAGACTTTTTACGGTACAATATATATTGCAGTATTAGCATGTTGACAATTAACCTGGTTCTCACGCAATGGTTGGAACATTGTCAATCGCTTAGCTCTGGAAAGGCACAGGTCTGTTCAAAACAGCTCAAACCTGATTGGAGAATTCACGTGACTTTTTATGAATCACGTACTACTTCAGCCACTGACTTGTATATACCCCGCCCCGCGATTCTGATTGGACAGGCGGTGAAATATCTGATTCCGTTCAGGATCGTCCAAGATTTCCAGACCCCCGTGCAAGCTCATTAAGTTTAGCGAAGATGCATGAAGCACGAACAGTCTGCGTGAGAGCCAGGCTAGTTGACAATCCTCCTGTGCATAAGTTTGTTTTGCTTTCCAGTGTGTGAATATCAAATCTTAACCCTGCCTTGTTTTTGGCAAATAAACAAGCTTTCATGTTGACCACCCTCTGTGCACAGCTGATAATAACGTAATAACTAGGTCAGTGTTTTCCAAATTTTTTGTCTTACGTAACCCTGAAGCCTTTTTTTAATGAGTACCCCCTCACTCATGCTCTATATCTGTTCCTCTATCCCAATGTGACTATGCTCCATACCTTTGTTATTATTCAAATTTTCCTCGTACCCACTGCAGTGTGCTGGCGGACCCCTATTGGTTCACGTACCCCTGTATGGGAATCACTGAACTAGGTCATCAGCAGGAAACTTCCGGAGTCTTCCAAGATCTTCCCAAATAGCTCCCAGATCTGGGACAGATGTAGGCCAAATGTGGCCCGTATGATTCCTGGTTCAGAGTCAGGCATACACTGTGCACAAGGCCCAGCTCTGCGTCAGAGTCGTAATGTGTGATACATCTGGGATGTGCACTACACACACACACACACACACACACACACTGGTCCCTTTCGTGTTCCCAAATAGCTCCCGGATCTGGCTCAGATATGGTCCACATGAGGCCCAGTTCTGACCACACACACACACACACACACACACACACACACACAGACACACAGACACACAGACACACACACACACACACACACACACACACACACACACACACACACACACACACACACACACACACACACACACACACACACACACACACACACACACACCAGACCCCAACTGTGTCTTAGAGTTGACTGTTATTTGTGTTTCTAGCTTTTGCTGAGTTTTTTTTTAAACAGAATTATTTAAGGACTTCCTGCTCTAGATTAGATCTTACTGTATTGCTGCATTGTATTGGGGATATGAAGTTTCTCCAGTAATATACAGCACTGTCACATTCCTCCATTCACGGGTACTAAATCCCCTCTGGGATCTCTTGGAGGTGCCCTGTTTTCTTCACAGCAAGGAAACCCTGCCTGCTGCGCACAGAAGAGATGGAAGCACTGAAAAAGGAAACACAACACCAAAGTAGTAAATCGTAAGTGAGAACATTAATGCTTCTGTTGTCATTGTGTGGTATAGCATGTGTCTGTGCATGACCTGACTAATGTGGATTCAGGGCCGGATTAAGATGGCCTGGGGCCTCTAGGCTACAGGCTTCTGTGGACCCCTCGGATGTCAAATTTTGTGACAAATCTACATAATTACCAAGTAGGAATTTAGGATAACATGTCTACCAGCTGTTGTCAACACGACACATGCATTTTTCAAATTTGTTTATCTTGGTCTCAAGAGAGATGAACAGACCAAGGATATGGATCACTGGAACCATGTCGTGTGATCTGAAGAGACCAAGATTAACAAATTTGCTTTAGATGGTGTCAAGCATGTGTGGTGGTAAACAAGTGAGTTTTACAAAAAAGGTGTATCCTCTCATAAGCCAAGCATGGTAATGGGACTGACATGGTTTGGGGATGCATGAATGCTGTCCACATTGGCAATCTGAAATACACCTAAAAGAAACATGCATGTCAACATGCACTGTGACTACTGAAGCAGATCATGATATTCTCCATAGGATTGCATTCAAATCTCACACCAATCTATTTAAGCAAGATGCAGACTCAAAATTTAAAAGTTCAATGCAAAGAAAGGTTGAAACGCACACTGATGACCTCCCTTGTCATCCCTTTTCATTTCGTTTCATTTTGAGACGATTCGAGCCAACATAGCCCCTTCTCTACCGGATTTTAATCTGGGGTGTACTCACTTTTGGAGAAAAAAAAACAGCAAAATGGTGTAAGCGCTGAAAATCGGTATGTTATGCGTGTGTAAATTATGCCACTTTTTTATTGTCAACCTGAATTATTGGAAATCCCAAATTGGGAATATATTTGTTATAACAATTTCAGACTTACCAAGAGTACATAAGCTATCCACACCTGTTGCCTGACAATTTCCACATTAGCAAGAACCACAGACCACCCACTTTCGTCTAACACTCTTGTCTACGCTGTGCTTTGACAACATAACAAACACACACACAGTACACACACACACACACACACACACACACACACACACACACACACACACACACACACACACACACACACACACACACACACACACACACACACACTGACACTGACTCTCTCTCACAGCCATCTTCATCCTTGTCATCTGTGAGGACATGCCCTCTGATTCTCTCCTTCCATACAACCTAAAGCATCATGGACATGCAAGTCAACCACCATGCACACCAAATGATATATGCATTCAGAAGAACTTGGCTGAGCTGGAAATGTCTGTTGGTCTGTGAGTATAACCGTGAGATGTGTTGATATGTGTACAGAGCAGAAAGTTCCAATTGGCAACGGATGATGACGATAATGTAGCAATGGTGGTGACAAGAGCCGAGCTGTTCACTCGTTTGCCACATAGTGCATTATGGAGGGTGTGGGGTACAATGTTTTGAGTTTACCTACATAATGCACTAAATAAGTGAACGAGCGGCCATTTTGAAATCGGGAAGCGGCCATTTTGGATGATGGTTCACTGGTTCGCTGCATGTGTCGAACCCGAACCTACTCCATGCTGATGCTTCATTTTGATCATCTCGGCACCCGGACATTAGCTTGTAATATCTTGCCCATTAGTCACAGAGTGTTCTTCCGTAGAATACAGTATCTGTACGTATATCCTTCATCGACATGTGTTTGGCATTGTTAGACTCATGAGGACTGAAGATTTGATTGCTGAAATGGAAGGCCAGGCTTTTGCTCACCCCACTGTCCTCCTCAAAGCTGTTCAGTAAAATGCTTATACAAGGAAAAAAAATTGTGCTGTGTTATAAGAGTTATACACTGCTCAGATCAGGAAGTTGTGTAAGATGCGAAAGCAGATTCATTGTGAGTCCTGGTAGGAATTCACAGCCTCTCATACCTTAACGTGCGGGGATAGACATGATAGATAAACCGTAAACATGACACGATAATGTAAACCAGTAGCATAGTCAACTAAGACTGCATTAACAGTGACGTACATCTGGATGCCAATACTAAGACACAGCACTAATAACAGTAGAGTTTCGCTCCTGATTCCAGACATCATCAGGACAGTCATTAGCGGTTAGCTTTTGATTCCAAATCATCACATCGCAGTGTAGCTTCTTATTCCAAAATTCGCAAACCCGCAGGTTAGCAACTGATTCCATCATTACGCTAACCCAACCAACAAAAACCTTCATATCATCCTAAACTTTATCACTTGTAGTTTATGTACTCAGTAAGCGTAACGTCTGTAAATACCCTGATAATCCTACATTATACACAATACTGGTTTATCCCTTTGACATAAGATCCAATGGAGCACATACCAAGAATGTAGATGCTTCTAATGTATGTAATTTCCTCCTAATGGACGTTGCTTGTATTTTATTTTGCACTGTTTACGGATATATTATAGAATAACTATGAGTGTGGTATATTTTGCTTGTTTTATATTGTATATTTGGTTTACCACTTACACTGTTAATTTATTTATTAATTTGTATCATAATTTATTAATGTAACTGGCAGATCTTGTAGTCAGTCATCAAGAACAATGCAGTATATACATAAGCGTAAACCCTACTTTAATTCAGACTGTAAATTCCCATCCTGTGTATGGATGCTAGATGATTATCATGAGTGGATTAAGGAACACTCCACCATTTATTGAAATAAGCTCATGTTACACCTCCCCTTCAGTTAAATTATTGAGTTTAACCTTTCACCTGCTCTTCCAGCCATCACTCAGTCACTCTGGTGATATTACTTCTTATGTATCATTGGTACCAAAAACGGAATGATACCAATCGTTCCCATTTGGTTCAATGGTACAGGCTAAGAAGTAATATCACCACAACCAGAGAATTGCTAGAAGAACAGGAATCATGGAAAAGTCAATTATTTATCTTGAGAGGTGTGAAATGAGAATTTAAATAAGGTCCCAAAGAGCCAAAAAGTAATTGCAAAAGGAGGGTTTTTTTATTTTATTGTTTACATGGGGCGCTCGATTCCTTACACCTTCCCCGATGATTGTAATTAGCAAAACCCCTCAGGCAGGTAGAGCCAACTCATGGTGAGATATGAATTGTCTAAAGGTGAGGTTTGCACCTGATGTCAAGGTTTACATCTCCCTTTGAAGGTTTATTTGTGATTCTGCTGTTCAGATGAACTGGGGAGTTGCCTATCACACTGTTTAACCAGGATACAGTCTTTTTTGCCACTGCTATTCACCCAAATTCAAATTACCAAACTAAGAGAATGTAGTGACATATCTGAATTTAAAGAAACACTTTGCAATATCTTCAAGTCAAATGAATTGGCTTAGCAGGTTTATAGAGTGTAGGTGGTAGATGGTAGGGAGCGCCAAACAATTAGAAGTAGTGTCACTTTAAAAGCATGTTACCAAATTTAGGGGATGAAGTGACACATCAAAATGTAATGTTATTGTCCGCCCTTTTACTCTATCGTGTTAAAGAGTATGAATCGATTCAGGGTCAAAATTTAAATATTGCGTAATGTTGTGTAAAAATGAGGAATCATAGTCTGATGTACTGTATGCCATGTTTGGCTAATATATATTATAGGGAGTACCTCTAGTTAACAGCTGATTCTAGAACCCGATCAGGACCAGACCCAGGCCAATATCCAGCCAGATCTGGGCCAGTCGGGTGCCTGATCCGTTCTGAGATCAGCTGCTGAGAGCCAGATGAGTGAACCTTCTTTGTGGGAAATGTGTTGTTACCTACCTCAGGGTGACAACCATTGGCCGGGCCCAGGACAATGTCAACGGAAAAGGGCCACCTCCCCAATACGTACAATGTAATGAGGACCAACATCTGGGGCCCCCCTCTTCCTGGGCCCAGGATAACCGACCCCTTTGAACCCCACCCCTACTGGCTTCCCTGAGTAACCTGCCTTTTGCTGTGGAGACACTGACCAAACAATCAGCTGATCCTGCAGCACAGGCGAGCGGTCCACGGGGTGCCACTATTTACTTCTCACAACAAGGTGCAAGTCATCATTGTCTGCACTTCTGGGGCCAAGGTCAGTGGTGGATTTAGCAAGTTGATGGCCCGAGACAAATTTAGCTAGCTCTGGGAAGTTGGAGGGGTCCAAGGCAGTTGCCTACCCTTGTTGAAAAACCCCTCCCTTAGGCTGTTAGCTGTAGATGCTAATCAGACAGTGACCAGTCGAACAGAGGATTGCAAGATTTCAAGATGTTTTTTTCACGCGTGTGACAACCAAACAAATCAGCCCTATTGTAATTGGCTTCCAAATTTTTGGGGACACAGAAGGGGGAAAACGGTTTTATGTTGATTCCAAACCTCAGTGCCTTCATTCTGAATACGCTAAGAGGCTCCAGGTCTCTTTCACCTCACTGGATATACAGTAGATTAATTTAGAGAGAGACTGACATAGCTATCAAAGTAGAACTCATATAGTATATCTTATAATAACTGGAATATTTAATTGTGTCAGCAGATTTAAAGCAACACTAAGCAGGTTTTTTCCAACAGTAAAATAATGTTTCCAAATGTCAATCAGTTTGAAACAGGATGAGGGACTTAACTGAATTCGCTTTGCTGACCTATGTACGTATGTTATAACCTCAAATGTTTGTAGGACTTGACCTTCTATGTAGTTCAAATGAGGACTTTGAATCAGATTTTTCCCAATTTGTTCGTTCCAAACAGAACCAGAATTTTAACATTTCTGGTTTTGTGTTCCACCATTAAATAGACAAACCGGTTAAACCAAATCAATTTCATTCCTGGAATAGTTAATTGCGCTCCCTATCAGCTGTTAAACGAATGGGGCAAAGAAAAAAGCTACTTAAGTGTTGCTTTAAAGGGATGCGTTATTTATGTAGAAACACGGCGCTTCTACTCTCTGTAAGCCACTTTACTTTCCAAGTCACTTTACTATGCCTCTCTGTGTAGTGTACTGCCTGCATATGAAACTGCCACTGCTCTTCTCTTTGCTTGTCATAGCCTATCCTCCTAGTTAGCTTTCATGTGCAGAAGGCCCCTTATAACATGGAGATCCCTAAGCATCTGTACACTGGTAGAGCACATGTACAAGTGAATACAGCAATGTAAAAACAAAGTTGTGAAAGACAGTTGTACAAAACATAAAGAGAAGCGTCATTTTATACAAATGGTGAGTTAATTTTGTCCTGTGGCATCTGTTGTCTAGCTCCATGCTACTGTAAGTTCACTTGCACATACAGTATCACTATTTGCCGTTCACTTGCTCTACTCTGAATGTACCTGACCACCTGACCATATTGTTTCGACCTAAGAATGCTTCCTTCGCTTTTCAGGTACACACTGTCGTCTTACTTGCAGTCATCCATCCTTCCAGCACTTCTTTAGTTAGTACCCTTTCTCTCCAAGTCTTACTGTAGCTACGGCTGCCCCCCACTGTTAGTCTGCTAGGCTAGTGTTCTCCTGTGCTCCTCAAAAATTGCTTTAGTTGTCTTTACCGCTCACGTTGCCCGTGCATACTGTAACTTACTGTACTACTGTACGTACACTGGAGGAGGACAGGAGAGAAACAACATGCTGTAAATTACTTACTGTTTGGAGGCATTGTATTGGATGGCACTGGCTTAAGTGTGCACTGTAAATTGCTGAACGCTACGTGCTGCACTTGTGAGTGGCTTTACTCAGTAAGCTAAATGCAAAACAGGGAAGATACTAACGGTATGAACAGAACTAAGCACTCTGAATGAGACAAGATAGCTGAAGGAAACCTTTCTTGCCTGAAGCAGTGCATTTATGAAGCAGCAGTTGGGCTATTGTGCACTACACAGTAACTTGATTTACTTCAGCGCATTGAAAGAGACTGAATAAGTGCACCCTATTGCAGCACACTGTACGAAGGCAGAGAGAAGGGAGGAGATGAGAAGGCACTGCAACATGTTGTTCTAAGACCGTGTACTTGATAAGACATAATGAGTTGTATGTATGTACTGAGTTGCTATACTGAGAATGTACACTAGAGGGGGTAGTTTGAGAAAGTACTTTAGCTGTTGTAATGCTGCACTGTAGTACATGCAGTATACAGTAAATACAGTAACATGCTGTACTAAGACAGTGCACTGGAGGAGACAGGGTGAGCAGCTGGCTTCTAAACGTACTGTAGCTGATATTGAAGATGTGATGTGATGCAATGGCTTTGGACACACAGCGACGGGATGTAGTAGTGGTGCAGACTGATAAACTGATTGCATGGTGTTGATTCATTTTAAATGTTCCAATGTAACCAAATAAAATCAGACATATTTACCTTTAAGTGTTGTGGTTTGTTCTTATTTTGTTCTTCTTTTGTGTGGCATGGTGTACGTACTTTGGTTAACATTTTTTACTTGTGTATGGTCAGTGGATTTCTGAAAAGCTATAATGTACAAAATACAATTCACATTCAATTCAGTGTGAAGTCATGGGACTAAAGTGGGAGAGAGGACAATTCAGGTGGTACAGACCTTGACCTGACCTTGAGGCCCACGGTATAATATGGGGGGGTAGGGGGATTCTTTTCTAAAATTAACTGCAATATTATAGAGTATATCATCTAAGTGATTTTGCATTTCATTAGCCTGCTCCCCAACACATACAAAATGACACTATTCATCAAAGTGACATGTAGGCTATCATCAGTGTGTGTGTGTGTGTGTGTGTGTGTGTGTGTGTGTGTGTGTGTGTGTGTGTGTGTGTGTGTGTGTGTGTGTGTGTGTGTGTGTGTGTGTGTGTGTTGTTGGCCAGGTAACACACACACATACACACACACACACACACACACACACACACACACACACACACACACACACACACACACACACACACACACACACACACACACAACACACACACACACACACACACACACACACACACACACACACACACACACACACACACACACACACACACACACACACACACACACACACACAGCCTACGTCCAGTGCACCTGCTGTAGAAAGGTCTAAATTAACATCAGAGGCTATAAAGGTTATACTCCTGCTGTGGGCTAAACCAAGAGAGGGCCTTACACTAATACTCAGCCTTGCTTCTCTACAGGGGGCCAACCTCTTCCCTGTTTTAGCGAGACATATTTGGCCATTTAGCTTCCTTTACTGTGCCTGAGGCATAGTTTGAATTACAAGGGATATCGAGGTATACACCACCCAAACAAGACACAAAACCACCCTGCCCAAAGACACAAACATAGTGAGTTAGGTGGGTAACATTTGTCCATTTGCCAACCCTTTTCCTGTGAAGAGAGAATGTGTAATTGTGACATGGTGCAATATATGAAGTTGAAAAAGAAAAAATACCATCATCTATCAAAAGTAAAAAGCCTTTATTGCATGGCTTGGTTACAATAAACCTTTAAAAAAAAACTCCAACATGTTTCGGCCGTCCGGCCTTCCTCAGGGAGTCAAAATCTGATAGATGAGTGCCTTGGTATTTTTTCTTTTTCAACTTCTACAATTGCCCAACCAAAGAGCACCTCAAAGAGCACCTTTTTGAGTCCAGGAAGCACTCTTACAACAAAGACTTTTTACGGTACAATATATATTGCAGTATTAGCATGTTGACAATTAACCTGGTTCTCACGCAATGGTTGGAACATTGTCAATCGCTTAGCTCTGGAAAGGCACAGGTGTGTTCAAAACAGCTCGAACCTGATAGGAGAATTCATGTGGCTTTTTTTTAAAATCACGTACTACTGCAACCACTGACTTGTATATACCCTGCCC
>NC_085868.1:7593078-7595578 GCF_034702125.1 Engraulis encrasicolus | reverse complement strand
ATGCACCCCAGAAGAGAAGAGAAGAGAAGAGAAGAGAAGAGAAGAGAAGAGAAGAGAAGAGAAGAGAAGAGAAGAGAAGAGAAGAGAATGAATAATGAGAAACACAGTAGTATTTTTGCATGCATTCATTCTCCGCGCTGTGCTTCACATTGTTGCAAGTTTATGGTCGTGCGCCAGTTTCTGTGGAAAGACTTGACGTCAGGTAGCTTATAACAACAACATAAGGGGAGTGAGAAGCATTAAATCATCAGACGTAGACATTCTGTGTGTTTAGCGAAGCACAGAGGTACGTAAGAAGTGAACTTTAGCTTTGATCTGACTCATCCATGGTTAGCGCACAGTTCTGTCTGTGTATGTAATGCCATGATGCATGAATTCATCCTGGGCCACTGACAGCTTTGGTCAGGCCTGGGACAAAGTCATTTGACAGCCCCCCCCCCCCCCCCCCTTCAATACATTCAATGAGCACCCAATTGTGGGCCCCCATCTCCCTGGGGCCGAGACAGCTGACCCGTTTGTCCCCCCACTGTCTGCTTCCCTGAATGCATCTGCTGGCATGCAGGAGGAGTGACTCGCTCCCAGAGGTGAGAGAGGTACAGTTTGATAACTGGCTGTCATCCATGACATCCACCACGGATCATAAACCACCCAGAATAGTGTGGTGGTACCACTCCAAATGTACCGCCTGCGTTCCAGAGATACACATCAGTCTTTCCCCTAGCATCAATGACATTGCCATTAACCACTCAGGGAGTTACAGTCACTGTGTGGTCCTACTCGACACCTCCTCAATGCAATGTAGCATATATAGTACCAATATTCTCTCAAATTAAAGGAGCACTGAGAAATACTTTTAGCCGTTTATTTCAGCCATTTTGAATTCCCAGAAATTGACTTTTTACTTGCGGTACTTTGGTCATACAACTGTTAATTTCTTTCTTTGAATTTGAATTTCGATCGAATTTGGCAATAAACAGCACAGTTTAAATGAGCAGCGAAGTTGCAATACCTACTCTGACCACCATCCTACACAGTGCACCTTTAGGTATTAAGCCAGAACTGAAAAAAAAAAACGCATCTTAAACTGATTTGGCTAAAATGACTTACAGTATACTGTATGAATGTGTGGGAATCTTCAAAGACATACAGCATTTACTCATACACCACCTATATGAAGAGCCATGAACTCTCTCACAAATACAACTCATGGTGATTTACGAGGGCAAGGGTATCACCTTCATCACTGGATACAGTGCTTGGTGCTATCGTCTACTGCATAGCATTCCATAGACAGATCTTATGGTCCCCATAACATCAGGCTGGATCTTGGACTTTTGAATGAAAGATGAAACATCTTCAAAGTCAAGATGCATGCTAAACTCTGTTGACTAATATGACTGCTCTCTCTGTCTCTTGCTCTCTCTCTCTCTCTCACACACACCAGTGTTTCCCATACATTGAGAAAACTATGGCGGCCCGCCATAGTTTAAATTTGGCCGCCATAGTTTACGAAAATGTAAAAAAAAAAAAAAAAATTTTACTTTTTTTTTTTTTTCTTGACGATATCCGTTTTTGTTAAAAACGATTTGAATTACGATTTTGAATTTCCTTCGCATTTTCCTCCTGGAGTAAATACATCCTATAGACTCTGTATTGGTTAGATACCGTAAGTAGTCCCACGGTAACACAGAATGAGGGGAAAGCATTAGGAAGTGACCGTAAGGGTATTACAGTTGATTCATGTGTGCACACGTGTAACATCGGGTGAGTAACAGAACATGTGCGCAACGATGCGTTATGACACGCCGATATGCGAGGATCTTCGTCCAAATCGCTAGTCGCATGCATCATCGCTTTACATCGCGTGCCGCGTGTAAGGGAAATGTTAGTTGTTGACATGTATGGAATTCACTTCAATTTGTGCTGTTTCTTGCTTCAGTTGTGGACAAAACGATTGGCCAAACTCACAATAGAAAGCCTTTGCTGTGCTACTGTCCCAGAGAGCTGAAAAAAAAACCTTCATAGAAGTCACACTTAACAGGGGTGTTAACCAATCCAATGAGTTCTCTCATTGCTCTCTCTCTCTCTGTCTCTCTTTCTCTGTCTCTCTCTCTCTCTCTCTCTCTCTCTCTCTCTCTCTCTCTCTCTCTCTCTCTCTCTCTCTCTCTCTCTCTCTCTCATAGTAGCCTACTATTTACCCATAACAAATGGTGCATTTCTGAGCCCTTTTTAATTTGTAGCCTATACCACCGAAGGCATGATAATGCTTCATCATATTTTAGAAATAGGGCCTATGTGCCTTTTATATACCAAATGTTTATCATTTTGAAATTGTTTCAGTTGTTTATGACTTGTGTATGACTGAAATTATCTCTGCATACTATCAGTGCTGCATTGCTTTGTAAAGATAGGCTATTCAACACACTTTAAAAACACACTGAAAAGATACGGCCATAGTAGCCTACTGAAAACATTTTGTTCATAATAATGGTGATTAATA
>NC_085868.1:7583078-7588078 GCF_034702125.1 Engraulis encrasicolus | reverse complement strand
CAACAAGCCAATAAATCTGTCAGCAGTGTGTGTGTGTGTGTGTGTGTGTGTGTGTGTGTGTGTGTGTGTGTGTGTGTGTGTGTGTGTGTGTGTGTGTGTGTGTGTGTGTGTGTGTGTGTGTGTGTGTGTGTGTGTGTGTGTGCGTGAGCACGTGTTAGAGCTTGGAAGTGGAGCTCTGTGAGAATCTCTTAGATAGACCATACTGCCACTAAGAACACACACACGCACACTCGCACATGCACACACACTCGCGCGCGCCCACACACAAACACGCACACACACACACACACACACACACACACACACACACACACACACACACACACACACACACACACACACACACACACACACACACACACACACGTACATACACATATTGGCATTGCGCGTGCGCACACACACACACACACACACACACACACACACACACACACACACACACACACACACACACACACACACACACACACACACACACACACACACACACGTTGCTGGAAGCATGGGAATCAGGCTATAGCATGAATGTAAGCATGCCGGAGCCATTAAACTTTGTTGCAACTGCAAGACTTCTCAGATTACTGTGTGTGTGCGTGTGCGTGGCTGCGTGCGTGAATGTGTGTGTGTGTATGTGGGTATGTACAACATGTCATCATGACAATGTGTATGAACATAACACTGATTTGAAGCGCCTATCATGTGTGTGTACCATGGTTTTGCATTAACTTGTGATCTACAATACCCTGTGACAGCTTAGGTTAGGAGTGGTTTTGGTCTGGGCATATATTCGCCCTTTTCCTTGCTTGTTTCACTGTTGTTGCCAAAAGTAAAGCTGCAGAAATGTTGACTTACCGACAGGTTAGGTTTTGGTCAGGGCTCAGCTTAGCATTGCACTTAGCAATTCGGCGTTGCCACGGCAAAAGTACTTGCCTCGTGTGAGCCTAGCCATGTGTCAAAAACGCTTTTCTGCAGCATCAACATGCAGAATGCACCAGTGTGAAATAACACGCCTTTTCATGATGCCAGTCTACGTGTGTGTGTGTGTGTGTGTGTGTGTGTGTGTGTGTGTGTGTGTGTGTGTGTGTGTGCGTGTGCGTGTGCGTGTGCGTGTGCGTGTGTGTGTGTGTGTGTGTGTGAAAAGGGGTTGCCCTAGACCAGCCTGAGGTGGATGATGTCATTACTTTTTCCCCATAGTACCTATATTTAGCCTTACCTTTTGTCAAAGGTAGCATTTGTTACAGGAGTTTCTCTTTACACAGCCTTGTATGACCCACAGTCACGTCTTGGAGCTCATGCTCTTAAATAATATTGATATATGATTTCTTTGTTTTATTTTCCTTCTTTACTTTCTGGAGTAAGCCACAGACACTTTCAACTTACTTTTAGCATATAGTGTTTGGCTTCTACGTGCATTTTGTTGTGCGATATTGACATCCTGTATAACATGCACAGTTTGTTTTTTTGTGTCCGGAGGTTCTGATTATTTCTTAATGGGCTACAACACTAGAGGTTTTATTAGTTTGTTACGTTGACCAAAACAGAACATTTCACTACATTCAAACCTCTTTTTTATCTCAGCTGACTGTGTGTGGAGTGTCTGAATGCCTTATTTGTTTCACTTTGCTTCCATTCATGGCCATGGAAACACCAGCTGACCCTCCCCATGTCTCATGGAGGTTGGCTGTCAAATTATGCAGATGTCTTTGTAAATATCTATGCCACTGATTCTAAGTCGTCGTTGTAATTGTTGTAAATATCTATGATACATGTCTAGTTATCAATGTGTCTGTATAGGCTAACGTGTTTCTGATATTTATATTCATTCCGGTCACTCAGGGGGCGCACGGTAGCACCAACTTCTGGGCCCTACACGCAAGCATCGAAACCCATTCATCCAAAGTAAACACCAGTCTCCTCATACCAGTACCCCCCTCATTCCAGTGCCTTAGTAACAGTCCCCATTTTGCCCCCATCATGCCTTTGCTCAGGGCGAGCCTGTGTGTCGATATCTGAGCAGTACAATATGAACTGCAGGGCCGCTGACAGCTTTGAAAAGGCCCGGGACAAACTCATCTGAAAGGCCCACCCTCTTGATACATACACTGAAATGGGGTTCCAGTTCTGGGTCTCCCCTTTCCCTGAGCCCAGGACAACTGACATGTGTGCCCCCCTTGTTGGCAGGCCTGATTGTCTTTTTAATTCAGGCCTCAGCGGTCTGTCTGAAGGTACTGTATGCACACTGATAGACACATGACAAGATCTTGGCTTGCTCTGTGTTTGAAGAGGGGAATAGTGTGAGGAGACGAACATTGAAAGCCTATCGCTGATGTCTGGGAAGAGTTTGGAGTGTTCGCCCTACAGGCACTCTCCATCCCCCATAGTAATCAGTTGGAGCTTGTAACAAAAGGATATGCTCACCTTGAATGACCTCATGTCCCTCTTAAGTCAATCTAAGTCACTCTTATGTCACTCCTAAGTCACCGCCATTGTTTAAGAAAAATGCATTGAAATTCTGGGATGCTTTCTCCTAAGTCCGGATTCTTTTCAGAGATGTCTCCACTTAGTATTTTTCTGGCTGCCAAATCTGCAGTGGGAATATCAAACAATATATTGACATTTCACAATGTCAGACTCTGTTCTGGCGACAGCTCATTAATCATAGGCCTATACTTGTTTAAAACCTCTATTTAACTATATTTTGGACTTTCCCCAATAACTTTTGCCAGTGTAGATGTCATGAAAATGTTTTTTTTTTTTAAATCATTGAATAATTGTCTATTGTATTGGGTATTAAAAGTTTAAACACTTTGAAACTTTATATACTACTGTAACTGTGTTAAAGTCAGCCAAGGTAATATTTGCCTACCTGGACAATTTAAAGAGCAATGATGGAATGTCTCTATTGTGGGGAATTCCAGGATGTGTTAAGTCATACAGCCCTATTCATCTCTAACCCTATGTTGAGCATGCAGGCACGCACATGCTCAATATCTCTCTTTCTCTCTCTGTCCCTGTCTCATTCTCTCTCTGTCTCAAAATAGCGCCTTGTGTACAGTCAGAGGTGAAGAGCTTGATTTTAGGCTCTGATTTTGGGGTGCCTGTAAATGTAGCATGATGGAATGTATTGATGTACCGCTGCTCGTTTTTTTTCTTTTCTTTTTTCTCTTTTATTTATTTATTTAATTTTTCTTTTTAAAATCAGCTCCTAGTGGGCCATGTGTATGTGTATTAACCACATGAATTCTGTAATAAAATCTTTTTAAAAGTCAAAGTCTCTCTCTCTCTCTCTCTCTCTCTCTCTCTGTCTTTCTGTCTCTGTCTCTCTGTCTCTGTCTCTCTCTCTCTCTCTCTCTCTCTCTCTCTCTCTCTCTGTCTCTGTCTCAGTCTCTCTCTCTCTCTCTCTCCCTCACGCTCTCTCTCTGTCTTTCTCACACACACACACCCACACACACCCACCTACACACACACACACACACACCCAGCCACACACACCCAGCCACACACACACACACACACACACACACACACACACACACACACACACACACACACACACACACACACACACACACACACACACACACACACACACACATACACACACACACACACACACACACACACACATTCAGAAAAATAGTGTTGTGTATGTTTTACGTTTAATTTCACTCTCAACGGATGATGGAGTTCAGTGAAAAAGTACTGGATCTAAATAAAATACAGTAATACTTCAATGGTTATACATACAGTACATTTAAATCTTATACAAATAAAGATCTATCTCTTGCACATTGTCCAAAAGCTGCAATTGGGTCATGACGAACATCCTAATCACCATAAGGTCATGCAGGGCACACCATGTCTGTGTGGTGGAGTTACCATGCTGAGAATCTGGCACAGTGATGTTCAAAACAAGACAACAGTCTACATGGCAGACAGCTCTCAAAGCCTGTGTGTGTCTGTGCGCCTGGGTGTGAATGTGTGTCGGGGCGTGTGTGGAACTTATGCTCCATTGGCTCAATGTCATGAGCAAGGCAGAAAATCCGAGGCCCTCTAAATTGCAATTTTCATATTGCTATACTGCATATGGTATTTGAGGCATTGTGGCCAAAAAATACAGCATAAAAACTGCAATCTTGAGTGCCTTTGGCTTCTGTCACAGATTTGAGAGTTCCTGCATCGATGAGCGCAGAGGAGAAAAGGTGAACACCCCTGAAGCATTCCAAATCCCTGTTTGTTTTCTGGCTCAATGTCATGTTTCAGTGTGTGGTTTTGCCACCTCAGTGATCTCTCTCTCTCTGTCTGTCTGTCTGTCTGTCTGTCTGTCTGTCTGTCTGTCTGTCTGTCTGTCTGTCTGTCTGTCTGTCTGTCTGTCTGTCTGTCTGTCTGTCTGCCTTCCCCTTCCTCCATTTACCCTCTCCTCTATGTCTGCAGGGCCAGATTAACGCACAGGTAAGATATAGTTACAGCCTAGAGCCCACCACCTGCCAGGGGCCCCCAGTTGACCATAGGGGGAAAAAATAATATAATTGAAGAAATGTAATGTTATTGATAACTTATGCAGTATTGATAACTTAGCCTTGTCAGGTTAAGTTTTAAATCTTATTGACACTCCTCTTTCGTTGAAATGATTATGCCTTCTATGTCATTTTGTTAAAAAATGACCTTCAGTGGGGCCGTACAGCAACTTGTAGCCTAGGGGCCCCGGGCTTTCTTAATCCAGCCCTGTCTGTTTGTCTCTGTCTCTGTCTCTGTCTCTGTCTCTCTTTCTCTGTCTCTGTCTCTGTCTCTGTCTCTGTCTCTGTCTCTCTCTCTCTCTCTCTCTCTCTCTCTCTCTCTCTCTCTCTCTCTCTCTCTCTCTCTGTGTTTGCCTTCTCAGTGATGGTCTCTGCACCATGCGGAAGGGAAGTGTGGCGTTACTGCCAACCAATCGTCACGCTGATGCACTTCAGCTCCGCAGCGTGCAGACACTTCATCTGTTGCATCGAGGGATACCG
>NC_085868.1:7572895-7577978 GCF_034702125.1 Engraulis encrasicolus | reverse complement strand
TACAGTTTTTCTCGATTGCTTACACACATTTTTCGGAATCAGTTCTCGAATTCTCTAAACTCTACACACAAATCTCAAAACCTCACACACAACGGGCAAAACTCCTCACTACCTCTGAAAAATGCACGTCTTGTCTCAAAACAATGTACTCTCTTCTAAAAAGGTCATTTTGTTCTCGAATGACACACACAAGCAGTCATTTTAATACACTCTTATGTGAACCATTGAACACTAATATGCACAAGGTAAAACTCTATACTCAACTTGAAACACAGTAGAAATTTATTTTCTTCAGTAGTTCTTTTCTGTAGTAAAATACTGAAATATTGTTTGTAGACTCGGAGTACACAGATGTGTATATATTTTACATATTTTTCTGACGTTTAAAAAATTGCACTAATTTATTGTAAAATATTGGGTAACCACATGAAAGTGATGTCTTGTATAGCATATTTTTGAGTTCAAAAACTAAACAAATGTGTTTTCTCCTTGCATCTACTCATTTTTCATCAATATGACATGCAATGTCTGTCCTTATGGGGTCATGATTTCAGATTGTAAACCGGTATGAAGAGAGTTTGCCCATGTGATGAGGAAGTGAACTTAGTATGGCAGTTGATTTTAGTATTTTGTGTTCAATGACAACCAAGGTGTTTCTTCATGAAAATTGTGTGTAATCCAGAGAATTGTGTGTAGTGGTTTGAAAAGAGTGTGCTTTAAATCTGAAATGTGAGTGTAAAGAAGGAATTGTGTTTAGTGTTCAGTGACATTGGTTAGGGGAGTTGGGAAATGGGTGAGATGTTCAGAGAATTGTGTGTGAAGTACCAGAAATTGTGTGGAAGCAATCGAGAAAAACTGTAAAGTGTAATGTGTATCAATTTTAGTGTGTGTGTGTGTGTACGTGTACGTGTGCATGTGCATGTGCATGTGAATGTGCATGTACATGTGTGTGCATATGTGCGTTCGTGTGTGTCTGTGCGTGTCGCGCATGACTGTGTATGTGTTTTCGTGTGTGTGTGTATTTGTGTGCATGCGTGTGTGCATGCACACGTGCATGCGTTTGTGTTACGGTAGGCTATATCATTGTCATAATGCATGTGTTAACGCCTGTCTCATTTTGTGTGCGCGTCTGTTTGTATCAGTCTCATCCTGCATGAGCTCATACCAGTGTCATGTCTCATCTCCTCTACTGTGAAGTCAGCTGTACTTTTGGCTTGCCTGAAGACAAATCTCACTCCCCTATTTTGCCCTGTGTTTGGAGTCTTTCTTCTTTGCTGATTAGTACGAATTAGACTACTTTACAAGTACATCTATGCTGTCTGGTGTGTATGTACTGAGTTTGTGCATTGATAAGTCCGTGTATGTATTTCTGAGAAGTGTGTATTGTAGGCGTGTCTGATTTAGTATGATATGTAATCAGTGTAACTGTTGCCTTTGCATGTCGTTAGTTTTTTGTGTGCATAGCAGGTTTAAGTTTAGAATTTGGTATATGTAGGCTTACTTTGTATAATGAAGTGAGTTGTCAGCACTTTTATCTCTGGCATTGGACACATACTGTATTTGGTGTGTAATCTTTATGTGAGTCTCTGCCAATGTTGTGTGTGCTTTGTGTATTTTACGTGTGTGTGTGTGTGTGTGTGTGTGTGTGTGTGTGTGTGTGTGTGTGTGTGTGTGTGTGTGTGTGTGTGTGTGTGTGTGTGTGTGTGTGTGTGTGTGTGTGTGTGCGCGTGTGCGCGCATGTGTGTGCGCAGGCAAGTTTGTGTGTGTGTGTGCATGTGTGTGTGCACACTGCACAAGCATGTCTGTGTGTTTGTGTGCATATGTGTGTGTTTGCGTGCACACTCGTGTGCTTGTGTGTGTGTGTGTGCTCGTACATCTATCAGTACAGCATGACAGATTAGGTCCGGACATTCCAGCCGCATCCTTGACGACAGTCCACCTTGACTGCTGTGGACATGTGCGAGGTAAAAAAGATAGTGCACACACACACACACACACACACACACACACACACACACACACACACACACACACACACACACACACACACACACACACACACACACACACACACACACACACACACACACACACACACACACACACACACACAGTCCCCCTCGACTGCTGTGGACATGTACAGAGTAAAAAAGACAGTGTTGCATTATGGGATGGAGAATCCAGTAGGACACCAATACCACTGCTGTCAGTACGGGGTCGAAGGTCATTAGAGCAGGTGCAGATCTGGTGACATTTGAACTGTATACTCTTTGGTGCACACCCACATGGACGTGCAATGCACAGTTATACCGTACACATGCCTGGTGGCCCAAACACACATACACATGCGCACACATTCATGTACACAGATACATGTACACGCACACACACACACACTCTCTCTCTCTCTCTCTCTCTCTCTCTCTCTCTCTCTCTCTCTCTCTCTCTCTCTCTCACACACACACACACAGACACAGACACAGGCACAGACACACACACACACACACACACACACACACACACACACACACACACACACACACACACACACACACACACACACACATAAATATACACACACACCCCAATACACACATGCTCAGCTGAATGCCAGAGCAGGTGTCATGGCTGACCTGTTGGCCTTGTGAAGAGGAGAGGAGGTTAAGGTCATTAGGCACCTGCAGGCTGCAGCCACCGAATATGGAACAGTGTCTGCTCTACTCCCAGCAGGACTGGACTGCTGGACTGGTCTGCCACTGACATGGCGCGTAACATATGACAATATTTTGATATATTTTGAATACCACATGAAAACAATATGCCATATGTGGCATGCCATTCATACGTGACTGTCTGGACTACCAATTACTGGACATTGCTTCTGCAGTACGTGAATGTCTACACTGCTGATGACTGCTGATGTTTTTCATTGACCCCTTAGCACAGAGCCTCTTCTATAACCTTATTGTCACCAAAATGGTAATGACCGAGTCTTAATCGGTTACTTAGCCTACTGTAAGACTCTCTGCATTGTCATAGCAATATTTTTATGATGTAGTTGACTGTTTTCAGCAAAGAGTGAATAGGCCTGTCGACGGGCCCATCTGTAGTTTAGAGGCATATTGAAGAAATTAAATGTGTGGTATTGTACCATATTATTCTTCACTGTATTTGGATTGATCCTCCTCGTAGGACATTCTTTGATGCAAGATTGGCCCACCTCTTATTCGACAGGTTTCATTGCAGAATTTTACGAAATCATATTACATTACATTATAGGCAGTATGTGACTGACTGGACAGCTCATTACTTAAATATTTTTCATTAAAAGCATATGGAAGACATCACATGTGTGGCATTGTACCATGTCATTCTTTATGATGTGAATGTCTGGACTGCTGCTGACTCAATGTTTTCATGAAAATAACATTGGAGATCACATGTGTGGTTTTGTGCCATGTCATTCTTTAGTACTGTATGTGACCGCTGGTTTGCTGCTTATACTGCAGGACATTGACCTCCTCACTACGTGGGGGTGCTACTCACTGCAGTATCACCTTTCATTAAAGAGTATCATGAAATCACATGCGTCTTATGCCATCTCATGTTTCAGTATGCATTTGTCTGGAATTACACTCAATGGAAGGCGGTCTGTCATTACAGAATATTAGAGAGTCGTACTGTATGTGTGTGTTATTGTGCCATGATGTTCTTCACAGTATGAAAGACACTGCTTCTTGCTTGGTGGCTGTCATGAAAGAATGTTATGGAAATAGAAAATACAAAATTAATGGGAAATGCGAATTAATGGATGTTAAATAGTTAAGGCCCATGTAGGCCACTGTATGCCTCTCAAGATACTTTGTTTCTCTCATGAGTTCTTTGTATTTTCTATCGTACGGAGATAGAAAACACAAAAGGAATGCGAACAAAACCAGCTTCTGGATGTTAAATAGCTAAAGCCCATGTAGGCCACTGTATGTTTCTCAAGAGACTGTGTCTCTCGTGAGTCAGGAGATTTCATCTCATCCGATCTCATTTCCTCTCATGTCATGTCTTGTCATGTCATGTCATGTCATCTCAGCCCATCTGGGTCTGCTGATTTCATCTGCTGTGTTGTGTGCCAGTGATGGAGAGAGACATTTGTCACCTGTCTACCGCAGGGAGGCTCACATCAGGCAGCCATTTTTTAACCATTTTATTTTATTTTATTTTATTTTCCATGGGATTGAATTAAAGAGGAGGATGTTCCTTTGTTCATTTTATTAATTTTGGACGGTAGTTTTATATTCTTGAAATGGATGCATACAATTCGAAAATAAATCAGCCAGTCAGCCATATAAATTAATTTAACAGGCAGTTACTGTGGTATACAGAGCTTTAACGGTCTTCCTCCATACATACAGTAGAAATGAGTTTACCAGGCTGCTGTTCAGTCAATGGAGGATATGTCAAATCAGTCACCCATGGTCCATAGGAGCTCATTCACCCAGCAGACACTTGGGCAGCTAACTGTGGTCTATGGGGACAAGACTTGACAGTCAGTCAGTGGGCCATGGGTCATGTGGTCCTTTGGGTGCCTGCTTCCATTAGCTTAGGATGTCCAAGTGGGTAATGGACCAATAACATTGCATGCAGCGGATGGAAATTGTGGAAGGTCTGGGGATCTCATCTCTTTCAGCTGAAAGCAAATACATCTGTTTTGATACGACATCAACAACCACTTTTCACTTTGACTTCATGACGGCCCAGAAACAGAGAAGATAAGAGTGGTGTGTAACACTACACTCTGTAGTTTAATCGGTGCAACTTTCTGAACCCACCAGTGGCTTTTGCTGAATTCCGTTTTTTTTTATGAGTGCATTCATGTACCGCTTACAACAGCAAACATCCCCTATCACACAATAAACCACTAAGCCCGCACGGATCAAATAAAACATGCATGCACTGCCGGCTTCCTGGCCCTCCATTGCAGCGTTGCCAGATTCTGCATAAGGGTGAGTGAGAGATAGGGTGGCAAGCACCTGATAGCATATGCCCAAATTCAAAACACTTGGGTCTTAAATGGCCCCCAAAAAACCTA
>NC_085868.1:7555395-7567895 GCF_034702125.1 Engraulis encrasicolus | reverse complement strand
ACACACACACACACACACACACACACACACACACACACACACACACACACACACACACGCACCTGAGTGATATGTTGGGTATGTGCGCATACGCATATTGTTTATTATGTATGCAACTGAATTTCCTTCTGCAACTGACTAATATACAGTGGTTTCTGTATTATCCCTTTGAGGAGTAAGGACTTTCCCCCAGTTCTTCTAGAATTTTACTCAAACACTCTACAGCTCCCATAAAAGCAGAGATTCTCTAAGTATATAGAGATATGCCAATGTAATAGGTTGCTATGGGCACCTAACATGACCAGGTTCCGGTCTGCCTAAAGGGGTGTGTCATAATACTCCTAGCATTGAATAGAACAGTCCTTAGGTCTGCCTAGGTCTGCCTAAAGGGGGATTTCCCCCCTCTCCCCCTTGCAATAATAGAACCCGGAAACAATGGGCCAATGGAACCTCTCTCTCTCTACTCTCTCTGATAAAAGTCTGTGTTAAAAATCTTGAAAAGTCCTTATGACATCATAATAAGAACTCAACATTTTGGCAAAATTCCAATCACATATTTGTGATGGTACTCCTCAAAGGGCTAGTTGCTATTCCCACAACCACAACTTTCCCTGGAAAACAGAATTCACCCACTCTCATTTCCACCCTCATTCTCAGACTTCACATAATTGCTTGGTAACCACATTCAGAATGAGTCCCATTAGTGAATCCTTCAGGCAAATAAAATGGCTACCATGCAAACAGAACCAAATAGAATCCTCCCTCTTGCAAATATCTCTTCTGTTCTGACAAATAAATGCTTCATCACTGGGAAAGATTACATGCGATTATCACAATTTCCAAAAATGTACCACAAGCTTTTAGGTTAGTAAAAATCCTTCCTTTGACAATAGCACCTCTTGTTTGAAGTTTTGGGGCAGAATGTAGGGTACGTATGTTGAGGCATCCTGAACAATAAAGAATGAGCATAAATCCGTCAAACTCCACACCAAATAACATAGCTAAGGTGTCCGCGGAGTTCCGCTACTTGACTGCCGTAATTTGGTGGGTGGGGAAGTTCGCACAAATCAAGCGTGTGTTCTGAATTGCCATGACCCCCACCTCCAATACGCAATACGCTCTTTGTTTTTAGGAAAACGAAGTTGAAGGATTTATATTGAACGGCAGTGTGCCATGACACATATCGCAGTGGAAACAAAAGCACATGGGGTGATTCCATGAGACGCTCTCTCTCTCTCTCTCCCTGTCTGGTTAATTACATCATAGAGTTCTTGGCGTACTGTAAATCTGAAGAGGGTAGAGGAGTTGTGTTTCACTAGTCGCCCCAAGGCTGCGCGCCACTCGGCTCGGCTCAGTGTGTGGTCTGCTGTGCAAGTCCTCTGAGGGTAGCGGTGGCACAGACACACACACACACACGTACACAGAAACACACACACACACACACACACACACACACACACACACACACACACACACACACACACACACACACACACACACACACACACACACACACATATATACAAATACGCATGCACATACATACATACACACACGCACACACACAAAGATGTGCACGCAGTGTGTGTGTGTGTGTGTGTGTGTGTGTGTGTGTGTGTGTGTGTGTGTGTGTGTGTGTGTGTGTGTGTGTGTGTGTGTATGTTTCTGTGCCACCTTGAGTGTGTATGACGGTCTCTCTGTATCTGTCTGTCTCTCTCTCTCTCGAACACACACACACACACACGCACACAGAGATACATACAAATATGCATGCACATACGTACATACACACACACACACACAGCAGTGCTTGACACTAACTTTTTCGCTTACCAGCCATTTTGGCTAGTGGTTTTCCTGACTCACTAGCCATTGGGCCTTTTCACTAGCCATAATTTTCTTAACCATCATAGCAGCTTTAAAGAATTATATAATAGGCTGTAATAATGTAATGTAGGCTAATATAATATAATATAATATAATGTAATGTAGGATAATATAACATAATATAAGGCCTAATATAATATAATATAATATAATATAATATAATATAATATAATATAATATAATATAATATAATATAATATAATATAGGGCTTAATAATTAGCCTATAATTGTTAGGCCTATTAACTGGTCCATGCATGCATGCTATGGAAAGAACAGATTTACTGATCTGAGGAATTGGCCGGCATAGGCTATATTGACCATGCAGAAACACCAAGCACAGTGTTGTGGAAGGGCACAAATGTAAGCTACACGGGAGCAAAATATTTTCGCCTTTGATCTGAAAGGCACTTTCTTCATATCATATACCGGTAGGCCATCTATCTGTGGAGGTTGCCGTCCAAATTGATAGCAAAGTAGATAGCAAAAGTCATTGCCAAGTCATTGCCAAGTTCATGGATGTGGAATAACACCTCTTCTGGAATATTTTCTTATAGTATCCACTAAAAAGCGCACACAGACGCGGTAACAAGGCCTACAGAAGGGGCTACGATTTCCTTTCATTTCGTTTAATATTGAGTTGTTTAAATAAACGGACGCAAGGCGAGGGACGTGCTTTAGTGCAGTCTGGAAGGCTACAGTAGGCTACTGCTCGTTGTTTAAGCCCGGTTTGACAGTCGGGAACAACAGCACAAGAAACATGGAGGAGTATTAAGGTATGAAGACATACAGGCAAGTCAGAAAAATTAAACCGAACATTATTAATACCGCTTGTGTCCTTGTCTTATCACTGCGCTTTAGTCTCGAGACTTTCACAAGACAGGCTGACGTGTTTTCCTCTCGCCTTGGTCATTTTAATATCCACTACTACTAAGTATTGAACTAATGAGAGATCGCAAAACACGTCAGTTGAGATGAACTTCGCTAGCCTACTTTATTTTCACGACAAGGTTTTCAGTGACATTTCCAAACACGCTGATATGCCGGTAGCCCGTTGCCACTTCTCTTCGCAAGACTAGTCGCTCCACAGACCTGTACAGGTCTGCGAGTCGCTCTATCAGATTCTTGGCATGCGTGACACACAGGTGACACGTGACACAGGTGCTTCATGGGTATTGTAGGCTCGCGAAATCGCATTGTATTGCTTTTGTAGCAAAGACGGTCCGAGGAAAAAAACTACAAAATGCGTGCCTCATCATTCAGAATAGTAACGGACCCGCCAGAATGGCTAGTGAACCTTCGGTATCTACTAGCCAACGCCGATATTCACCCGCATTTGGCTACCTGGCGTGTGTTAGTGTTAAGCCCTGACACACACACAGACACGCACGTGCACACACATGCATTCTGTGTGTCTGTGTCTGTGTGTGTGTGTGTGTGTGTGTTTCTGTGCACACACACACACACACGCACACAGAGATACATACAAATATGCATGCACATACGTACATACACACACACACACACACACACACACACACACACACACACACACACACACACACACACACACACACACACACACACACACACACACAGGAACACACACCCGCATGTGCACACGCATGCATTCTGTGTGTCTGTGTGTGTGTGTGTGTGTGTGTCTGTGTTTCTGTGCACACACACACACACACACACACACAGCCGCAGTAAAAAATATGATCTTCCTATACTCTGTATGTTCTCTGATAAAACCCGAAGAGTGCATTTAATATTTTTAGACAATCGGATCATAGCTGTAATTCATCTCAGTAGCCTACTTACGGCATCATTAATTTAGGCAGAGTCCTTCCATGCTGACTCGGAACATAGCTTGCAATATTCAGATGCTATCCATCATACGACAAGTCTTTTTCTTTTGTTACCGAGTAGTTTGACATTACCATTAGACTTCAGCAGTGAAGTCGGCGGGGGGTGACAAGGGGGTCAGTTGTCTCGGGCCCAGGGAGAGACGGCCCCCTCAATCGGGTACCCATTGCATTTTATGTGATACAGAGGATGAGGGGGGCTGGACAGGAGATTCTCCAAAAATACTTCTGCACACTCTCTACCACATCATCTACTCACTTCTGCAAATGTGGATGGCAATTCATCATTACCTTTTAAAACAGATTCCAGGCTGTGCCTTGCTGCAAATGGGCTTTGTGTTATAATGTATTTTGTAGCTGTTGTTATGTGTCATGTTCATCAAAAAGGTACCATGCATCTTCTTTGCTGGTTAGCAACATTCATCAGCATGCAGGCCATGCTTCCGTTCATTGTTCTGTAATATGTCCTGGGTGGCAAAATGGCAAAGTCATTTATCATTGTTTGTCAAGCCTGTATTGAATCAATGCCTCTTCTGAGCAGTTGCCAATTTGGTTCACATTTTTCTGCAGCGTGCAAGATTGTTTTCATGCAGGTGAGGAAAAGACATGCCTCTGGGACAGGGAACGCTTCCAACAATACTGACTGTTAGTACTACATAGGCATGACAATGTTATTGTGTGTATGCAAACCACACTAACACAAGGGCCATAGGATTTTGGATAAATTACTCTAAATGAGTTAAGAAAAATAATATGATAACCAAAACAGTACTAGTCAGTGCAAGTCATAAATTACGTTTATCAATATATTAATTAACAAGGGTTTATTGATTATATTAGGCTATATCAGTGGCATTTCAGGAAAAGACGGTAGGCCTACAGATTTTTTGTGTTTGTGGGACTGTTTTTTTTCACCTCAGCGTCATACAGCCTAAAGGTTATCTCTGACATAATATGAGCCTGTTGCTACAATCACAAACACATACATTATGTCTTCATATTAAAACCAGGAAGTGCCCTGGAGAGATCGGCCCACATATTTCGACTGTGAAGAGCGTTGTACAATATCCCCATCACTCCCCATGATCTCTCATGCAGAACACGCCTACCGGAGTTAGCGATGGGGCTTCACCCTGGCACGGATCCGCGGTGAAGCACTTACCTTGGTCTTGATACAGAGGAGGGATTGCCTCGGTACAACAGTCAGCTCCGCTCGGAAACCTGCCTTGGCGACGCATTCTTTCGGCGACGATTGGATATTTCACGTCATTTTCGCGCTGGAAGTTTGTCTTCGAAGTTGACAGTTTAATGGTGAGTTTTGTTGCGCCCAATGTTAGCTGTCAAGGAGTGGGATAACTTGTGTTTCCTTCATGTCGCAGCATTGGTCGTGGAGGAAAGACCTCAAGTCCAAACAGGATATTGCTATTTTTTTGCGCAAATCTTAGAGATCTCCCAGTTCCATTTACCACTGATATAAGAGTTTAATCGGTTGTTACGCATGCAGCAGCAACATTTATGAACTGTTTGAGCAGTGGCCATTCGTTTTATTTCATACTTCTGGGAACATTTAAGTCTCAGTTTCTTTTAAATTAATCGGTTTGGTAAACTGTTGTTACGGTGTAATTATAATTTGCAACATGGCACGCAAGATTTCTAAATCCATGTACCACAGACAACACGCAGTATTGTGCATCATATTTTAGATTATTTTACACAGGCTGCACCTGTGGTATAATGACATGACTCCACGGTAATGTGGATATATAGAGTGGCAGGTGCATGGCTAACGTAAAGAAGCCCGCCGGACTGGGCAAGTGATCGCCCCGCGGTTCAGCAAACGTTGGGAATGCTATAGCCGCATACATTTATCAGAGCGCGGTCCGGGCTGTCTGAATGTCCGCGGAGAGGGAAAGGGGAGGGAGGGGGGAGAGAGCCCGTGCATACCCTCCCGGATTCTCTCCGCTGCGCCTGAGTTCCTCCTTTCACAGTTGATGTTGTTGCACATATCCGAGTGGTGCGGTCGGTTGTTGTTGGGCATTCTCTCCGTGGCATCCCTGCCTACTGTCATGTTTTAAATGTCCGTCGCGACTCGCGTATATTACACTGAGGAAGAGAGAGATACCAGTGAGGGTACGCTGAAGCGGTGTAATCTGCCTTATCAATAAATTGAAACACACGAAAATGCTATACAATGAAAACCATGGACATGGAAGGTCACATATGTTGTGTTGGACAGGTGTTATTAAAGTTAAAGCGCCAAAGCGCTCCAGCTTTTGCACAGTGTTTTCTTTGCGCAGTAGCCAAAACAGTACATGGAGTTTTGACTTCTTATCTCTGTGCTGATAGAGAATTCCCAGTGGACATCCGCAATCTAGTTCCATCTCTCTCAATAGGCTACTCTGGGGGTTGGGGTTGCGTATATCAGAAGCTAATTTTGACTAGGCCTACAGATAACGTCGTGTAGAAGCTGTGCACGTTTTACGCACTGATTGTGTTTGTGTAGGTTAGGTTTGGTCATTATTGGTTTGGTATTGCACTTTTCCCTGTTCAGAGAACTGTACAGGCCATAACTCATTGGCTATGCTGCTCCTTATGGCTTCTCTTGTGTAACTGAGCACTTGCAAAATGAGGAAAGTTGGCCCGAACTCAGACTTCCCAGCTTTTTTGTCCTGTACTTTGCAATTTAGTCAGCACTTTATATTAACCTCGCAAAACGAACAGCAGGGTGTGTGGATGCAGTAGGGCTTTTGCAAAGTCACAGGGGCCTTCTTTCTCTCTCTCTCTCTCTCTCTCTCTCTCTCTCTCTCTCTCTCTCTCTCTCTCTCTCTCTGTCTGTGCATGTGCGCGTACAAGCGTGTGTGTGTGTACAAGCATGTGTTTGCACATATGAGTGTGTGTGTGTGTGTGTAAGCGCATACGAGTGTGTGTTCTTGTCAGGGTGTCTGCGTGTGTATACAAGCATGCGTGTCCACTCCGTGTGTGTGTGTGTGTGTGTGTGTGTGTGTGTGTGTGTGTGTGTGTGTGTGTGTGTGTGTGTGTGTGTGTGTGTGAGGCCCCATACAGTCACACCACATTCTGCCCTGTTCCAGGAGGTGGTCTCTGCTCCAGGCACAGCCAGGGTTGACCCCTGAGGACCTCCTTGAGGTCAAAGGTCAACACAGTGGGCTGCACTAATGTTTCATGTGCTGTTTGGCTCTTCTTAACAGCCATTAGGATGAAATATGTCCGTCGTAGACAATCAGCCCAAACATGGGGGTGAAGGCCAGGGTGCGGTAAGCAAGGGGGGATAGTGTGGCCCTCAGGCAGGGTTGGACTAACCTGACTCTCCTCCAGCTGGAATGTTTCGCCTTCATCTTCACGATGCCATATGAATATGGGCGTTTAGAAATTATTCTGATTTTCTCTGTCCTGAGAAGGTTGCATGAGGAAACCGGAATGACCTTGCGTAGACAGTATTTTGGTGAAACGCAGTCAGATGGTGTGAGTCAGGTTGGGGTTGGATGAGACTGGGACAATAAAAAGGTCCTGGCTTTTTTTGTGACCATATGTAAACTGTGGGCTGATTTAAAAAAAAAAAATGAAATAAGTAAGAAAACCAAAAAAGTAATGGCCCCTGAGGACAGGGGAGTCGACCCACTGGGAAATGCCCTGTATGCCAAATGAACAGTCCTGGCCTTCCCTCAGGGGTAAGGGTAACTGGGCTCTGTAAAGGAAGAAGGTCTACTGTAGGCTGGCGGGACCATGATATGGTACCATATGGTACTGTGTTGTTACGTAATTCCATTTTCAAGACATGATACAATCAACTCAAGGAAGTTATTAGTTGCAGTCTTTGGGTTGACGTCAAATAGCTTATCAGATGTAGTAGGAAAGACTGTGAGGCTCCAAGTTGCCTGTATGATGACACGGTGCATTACACTTCTATATTAAGAGGAGAAAGTGCAGTCTTTTGTATATTGGGATTCTGCCCATTTCAGATTCTATTTTCTATTTTGTATTCCGAATCCATATCATGATAAATATTGACGGTCAAAATAGAAAAGGATTTTGTGATGCTTTTTGCCCATATAAGCCGTGGTGTAATGGTTCAGGAGTTTGACTGTAGGTCGTGGGATTGCAGGTTCAAATGTACCACCCTTTCCAATTCCCTGTTCCCTCCATGGCTTAAGTGTCCTTGAGCGATGCACCTCTCCCCACACTGCTCCAGGGACTGTAACCAATACCCTGTAATATCTGTATATCGTGTTAGCTACTACGTGTAATGCAAGGATAGATAGAGGTGGGGGCAGGAGAGCCTCGTGTAGGGGGTACAAGGTTAGCACTAGGTGCTTAATCGAAAAATCAATTGAACTGACAGTTGTAACCGCTAATTGACAATGATCAAGCACATGACTATTAGCCATTGTTTACTGCTACTACTACCAGAGAGGGTTAAGAGAATACACTTTATTTTACTCTGCCAGCTACATTAATTAGTTACAGTGTAACAAACTATGGAATAACATGTAGCATTATGGCATTGTGATATGTAACATTGACTGCCGTGTCTGGGTCAGCTTCTTTGGTGGTTCAAATTTGCCTTTAATGTGACCGCTATCACTTGCCCACACCACTGCTATTTGGCTGCCATAACGGGCTAAGTGCAGCCACTCCATCCCCACCCAGGTAGCAAAGATTTCCTTCAGTTTTTGACAACTGGCAAAACTCAACTCAACCACCTTTAGCAATAGAATTTAGTTTCCCTTTAAAGGTGCTGAAGATCAATTTGATCAATAAGGGAAAACTGATCGATTTTGGCCATATCCATATTCTATAGGGGCAGGGACACTGGGCAGAGGAGTAGGAACATCAGACCTCTGTAGTGTGGCAGTTGGATAATAGCGGATGGCGTCTGTAATCTGCACAGTGGCTACACACTCTCAGTCCCTCCATGACCTCATATCCCTAGACCTGTGTCCACAACTTCAGAGATAAAACCCCTGCCATCAGTGTGGGAGTAAGTGCAGTCATGATGGTGACACATACAGAGAGAGAGAGAGAGAGAGAGAGAGAGAGAGAGAGAGAGAGAGAGAGAGAGAGAGAGAGAGAGAGAGAGATGAACAGACAGACGGACAGACAGACAGACGGGAGACGGAGACAGACAGAGAAAACGGTCTCCATTGTGGTAGCAACACTTTGAAGGAGAAAGTAACTACTTCATGGCGATTGCATGTGGGAGAGCCCCAGTGACCAGTAAGCCCTCTGAAGTACAGC
This sequence comes from Engraulis encrasicolus, assembly GCF_034702125.1. Classification (NCBI taxonomy): domain Eukaryota; kingdom Metazoa; phylum Chordata; class Actinopteri; order Clupeiformes; family Engraulidae; genus Engraulis; species Engraulis encrasicolus. The sequence continues at coordinate 7,558,889 of NC_085868.1, read as the reverse complement.
CAGGACAGAGACAGGGAAAGAGGAAAAGATAAATAGACCGATGGATAAAAAGGAAGGAGAGCGAGGTTCAAAAGGAGAAAATGAATTAGACAGAGGCGTTCAAAGTGAGAGAGAGCAGTTTGACAGGGGAAGTGTGTGTGTGTGTGTGTGTGTGTGTGTGTGTGTGTGTGTGTGTGTGTGTGTGTGTGTGTGTGTGTGTGTGTGTGTGTGTGCGCGCACGCACCTGTGCGTGCGCGCGTGTGTGTGAGAGAGAGAGCGAGAGTGAGAGAGAGCAAGAGCGAGAGAGAGCGAGAGATGCAGCATAGAGTGAAGGAAGAAAGAAAAAAGAACAAGGCAACACTATTCTTTACTGTACTGTACTGTACTGTACCTGATATGTTGCCTCCATGAGAGAGAGAGAGAGAGAGAGAGAGAGAGAGAGAGAGAGAGAGAGAGAGAGAGAGAGAGAGAGAGAGAGAGAGAGAGAGAGAGAGAGAGAGAGGATAGTGTGAACACACTTACGGCATGTTGAGGAAAGAAAGGAAAAGGAAGACTTAAGTGAAAAAATTCTGAAATGAAAATATAAGGAAGCTTTCTTTCGATGCAGAATGGCCACTTTGAGGGCCTTTCTCTCTCTGTGCCATCATCATCAATGATCCGAGGAGGAATGTTTTGATCTGGAGCCAAATGTTAAGCATGATTTGAAAACCACTCTCTCTCTCTCTCTCTCTCTCTCTCTCTCTCTCTCTCTCTCTCTCTCTCTCTCTCTCTCTCTCTCTCCTGCTTGCTTTCTCTATGACCTGGAACAGACTTCCTGCAGGGATGGACAAGGCATTTTGAGAGTTTCTACAAAAGTAACTCTCCAATCCTCAGGCAATACACAATCCCTCCAACATAATAACAAATATTTAAACTCATGATGTGCTGTTTTTTTCTATGGAATTTGCTTAGAACTAAGAGCAGGAGCAGTCCTCAGAGGCAACAAGACATTATCGTCCTTCAAATAACAAGAAATTGCAAAATAAAGTGTGGAATGAAGTGAAGGGTTTAAGAGGTCCAAATGTTGAGCGAATCGGTGAGTAGGGACAGTGTGCAGATTTTCAGCATGCAGATTTTCCTTCATGTTTGTTGTTTGATCCCTGCACCTGTTTTATTGGATGAGTGTGTATTCTGGACACTACTCTTGTACAGTAATGATGTGCCATCACCATGGTTGAGGGGGTGTCTAAAATCCGTTCCAACAAGCCTGGGTTCTTGATATTTGATTGTCATTGAACATTTGGCTACACGATGAAACTTTGTGGTCATAGTGCCTGCAGACAGGGCCGGATTAAGATGGCCCGGGGCCCCTTGGCTACATGTCACAGTAGGCCTCCATGGAGGGCAAATTCTGTGACAAAATTACTCAGACAGCATCATAATTCTGAGACAGGAATGAGTGATAATATCTTTGACAACTGTGAAAGAGGACTACTAACATTTAAAACTTAACTTTTTTTTCCAAAAATGACCCTTCAAGGACAATCAGGGGCCCCTTGGCAGGTGGGGGCCCCTAGCCTGCAGCCATATCTAGCCTCTGCATTCATTCGATGTGATGGCAGGTGGGATGACTTCCCGTTTCCTCTCTTCACTCCCTATGACTTGGTAGCAAGGCCCTAATTGGTTGCCAAACTAGGTGATTTCCTGCCCAATTGGGCTGTTTAGGATAACCATCTGCAGGTAAAAAAAAAACATATTGGGTGGACTTTTTCTGTAGATTTATGGCCATAAACATCAATAGAATTTAGTTCAAATTGGGCGGGACTTGGTGCTTCCAGCCAGGTGGTTTTTTTAGGATTTTTTTGGGACACATCTGGCAACCCTGCCACCCCACTGCATTGGCATCAGTCTGCAGTGCTCTCCTGAGCTCACAGATGGCTCTCTGTCTCAGGCTGAGCAGGCCCTTAAATGAGTCTCCCCTAATGAGACTACACTAATGAACCTTCACTAATGAGAATCCGCTAACGATTTCTCCGCCCCATGCTAGCTGAAGACCCGATGTGGTCTCTCCAATCTATTCCTGTTATAGATACCACACTTAATAATTCACCCCTTCCTGTTTATTTATGCAGAGTGACATTTCATGCCAATGAGGATGATGTGGGAGCATGCTGAGGTAGTGACAAGTGACAGAGGAGTTGGAGCATGCAGTGCTCAATGAGTTAGTTTCTTTGTTAATTAGCCATCATTGTTTGCCTGATTATCATAGACTTGTAATCGCGATTCGACCTGTAGAAGCATCGCCGGCGAAGGTGTTGCATCACTAGGAGGGCGAAGCCTGGCGACATCATTGTGGTAATTTGTCACTAATTGACTCCAAAACACAGCAGCAGGTGAGGGTAGCGACTGGTTTTCCTCCAGCAGGTATGTTTTGTCGGGTGCTTCAATGGTCCAGACTTTTTGAAGGTCATTCAGGAACAGGATTTGTGGGCTGTGGAGGGAGTTTACAAATAAAAAATAACGGTGGTGCTGTTAATTAACTCGTATTAGCTCATAATTAACCAAAGCAAAGCAGCATGAGTGAGTGTGTACCCTGGTTTGGTTCCAGCAGCATATTCTGCCAGGTGCTTGTATGGTCCAGACTTTCTGAAGGTCACTGAGTGTGATGTGTGTGAAGAGCTGCAGAAGTGTGTGTGTGTGTGTGTGTGTGTGTGTGTGTGTGTGTGTGTGTGTGTGTGTGTGTGTGTGTGTGCGTGCGTGTGCGTGTGTGTATATATAGGGTGTGTGTGTGTGCGTGTGCGTGTGCGTGTGTGTGTGCGTGTGCGTGTGCGTGTACGTGTGCCTGTGTGTGTATAGGGTTAGGGTGTGTGTGTGTGTGTGTGTGTGTGTGTGTGTGTGTGTGTGTGTGTGTGTGTGTGTGTGTGTGTGTGTGTGTGTGTGTGTGTGTGTGTGTGTGTGTGGACTCTCTCACCACTGTCAGTGGAGCGAGTACCATCTTTGGTGTGTGCCAAGGATTGTGTTTTAATGAAGTGTGTGTATGAAGTAGGGAAGGCTGTGATGAAGAACTTGGGAGTGTGTGAGACTCGTAAACGGGATCGGTCATCTGAAGGGGTTATCCCTCAGTAAAAGGACTTCAATTTGAAAGGCAAATTGTATTGTGTGTAGTAGAACCCCTTAATGCATGCCGTTCCACCAACATTATTTGTAATAGTCTGAAAAAAAGCTTTATGCACAGACAGTGCACAGGACCTTTAGGAACAACTTGGTCATTGCCATTCTGGTAACAGCCAGTTTACAACAGGTGCCGTGTCATACTTGGCTAAATGGGGAAGGTAGAATGTATATGGATATGTCTGCACCAAATTGGCACCAAATACCCTTCCTTACCCCTGACCTGTGTTCTCCAAATCCCTCTGAACTCTCTTGAGTCACTTAAGGTTGCCCTCTATATGGCCCCCACACCTTGACCCCACACCTCACTAGCCCATCTGTCGGAGTGTGTGTGTGTGTGTGTGTGTGTGTGTGTGTGTGTGTGT
>NC_085868.1:7475395-7545395 GCF_034702125.1 Engraulis encrasicolus | reverse complement strand
AAACTGGGTCCCCCTGGCACAGCAGTCAGCACCCCAGCCATTTGAACCAAGGCTTTGGCCCTAAGGCTAGATTTAGTGTCTGCAATCAGACTTTGTGTCCATCAAGTAGTTTAAGCCTAGTGCCTAAACTAGTGAGAACTAAATGGAATGGAAATGGAATTCAAGGAATGAACAAAATTATTTTGTTGGTTGACCCAGTTCGACCCTGAATTATTTTTGTGAACACGCTCAAAGTGTAAATGAAACATGTGCAAAAAGCTAAACGTAAACAGATTGATTTAAAAAAAGTTTGATTTAAAATATGACAAATACTGTACCTTGGAATAGTGTTCCAGAGCTGGTAAACATTGACTTGAAGCATTGGGACCGTTCATTGGTGTTGGTGTAGAGTTGTATTGTTATGTTGCTGGAGAAGACTGTCCGAAGAACGCAGCTTGGTGCTGACTTTATTTTGTGATCGTGCTCAACATACCAAAAGCATAATGAAAGCAGAAGTTTGGTTTGAAAATATGACACAAACCTGGGAATAGTGTTGCAGAACTGGCCAGTGGCAAATATTACACCATCTGTTGGTGTTTACTTGTGTTGCTGTGTTGCGTTGCTAGACGAGAGTGTTAGCTACCGTAGCTTGACCCTGGGCCCTGTAGCTGTCAGAACAGCATCTCATTGGTAATGAGGAATCAGTCAAGCATAACAAACTGCCCCAGGTTAACATCTGCAGCATGCAGGTGTGTGTGTGTGTGTGTGTGTGTGTGTGTGTGTGTGTGTGTGTGTGTGTGTGTGTGTGTGTGTGTGTGTGTGTGTGTGTGTGTGTGTGCGCGCGCGCCTGTGCGCGCCTGTGCGTGTGCATGTGTGTGTGTGTGTCTGTGTCTGGGTGAATAAGCATAGACAGCAGCAGTAATGCAGCCTTACTATAACCACAGCCCACAGTAATGATACACCACTTATATTTACTGATTGCTTTAGCCCAGTGTTTCCCAACCAGGGGTACGTGTACCAGTAGGGGTACGCGAGCACACTGCAGGGGGTACTTGGATTTTTTTTTTTTTTATAACAAATGTATGGAGCAGTCACATAAGGACAGATAAAGCGATATAGAACATGAATCAGGGGAAACTCATGGCACAACTAAGAGGTTTAGGGGGTACGTGAGACAAAAAAGGTTGGGAAGCACTGCTTTAGCCCGTTAAGACACAGCATTATTAATTTGCTGTTACCAGAATGCCAATGACCAAGTCATAGTGGCTACAGGCCCTGTGCTATGTCATAGTAGTGTAGTACTATGGTAGTTATCTTTTCTACCACAGCGTTCCACTGCTGGAACGGCGTACATTATACAGCGTTTTGCCATTCTGTTGAAAACACTACTATTGCCAAACCAATATCAGCCAGCAATATTTATAGTGGTGAAGTGTGACACTGTACATTTCATTACTACTTTGATGTTACGTACATGAAATTATTCTTCATACATGTTTTGATTTACAACGTACATTTAGATGGAAGAACTTTCTATTAGCTATCCATCATATCTGCAGATGATGAATATCAAGTATATTGTCAGTGCTTATTTGTGCATGTTTATCTCCATAGCGACGCCTTATCCTGGGGGTTTCAAGTGCTTCACCTGTGAGAACGCTGCAGACAACTTTGACTGCAACCGCTGGGCCCCGGACATATACTGCCCTCAAGGTAAAAACATATGCATACATACAAAGACAGACATATACTGCCCTCAAGGTAAAAACATATGCATACATACAAAGACAGACATATACTGCCCTCAAGGTAAAAACAAATGTAACCGTAATGTAATGTAAGGTAAAAACATATGCATTCAGACAGACAGACAGACAGACACGACAGACACGCAAGTGCGCACGCACACACACACACACACACACACACACACACACACACACACACACACACACACACACACACACACACACACACACACACACACACACACACACACACACAATGTCTCGCTCTCTGTCTGTCTGTCTGTCTGTCTCTCTCTCTCTCTCTTTCTCTCTGCCCCACACACAACACACAGCTTCAAGAAGCACCTTCATGTTATGATATATACATTACTAATTATCCTATAACCCCCTAGCTATAGCAGCCCGCAGCAAAGTGATAACTGCAAGAGCATATGTTTGTTTCTATTTCCGTGTGTCTCCATGGTAGTGTAAGTGGTGTCTTTGACAGACAGACATATACACCAGCGCATTAAGGAGGAGGAGTGTGTTGAAAAATCGATGAAATGTAATGTTTTTCCATCTTCCTTCCCTGGTCTCTCTCTCTCTCTCTCTCTCTCTCTCTCTCTCTCTCTCTGACAGAGACCAGGTACTGCTACACAGAGCACAAGATGACAGAGGCCGGGGACAGTGTGACGGTGACCAAGCGCTGTGTGGCACTGGAGGAGTGTCTCTACACAGGATGCACTGACGTACTGGATGAAGGACACAAGGTGAGAATGATCTCTCCTAGAGATTAGGGCACATTGAAATGAATTGAATAGAACTGAATGAAATGAAATGAAATCTGACATAAGGTGAGACTGAGCTCTCCCCAAAAGCCCAGACACATTGACTGAGCTTTCCATTTTAAATGGAATATTGTCAGTATTTGGTTCTTCTACTCTGCTTATTTATGTCAATGACGGTAGCATAGTATGTACAAACGTTTGTATATACTTGTGTATATACAGTAAGGCTTCAGATGGTTTATTTGGAAAGTGTGACAAGAGAGCCATTTCGGTCTAAGCCATCTTCATTTTTTTGGAGATAAGCACTCTTCCTCTAAAAGCCATTTCATGGGCCCACACATGGACACACATGGTCCTGTGCCCTTGCATTCTGCCTGCCGATTAAGCAGTGTAGTTAGAAATTTAAGCACTGTATAGCCCTGACATTAAGGATCAAGAACACAAGGTGAGCCTGTGTTCTGCCAGAAACCAAGACACATTGATTAGGGACGTTTACTGTGCTGTTGCTCTACCTGATTGGCTGATTGGCCTGCGTCGACTATGTTGTCCTACATACTACACGTGCATATAATGAAATTGACCATTTGCTTGTCGTTTGCTAGTAGACTGGCTTGTTGGTCAGAATTGTATTGCAATGCTGAACTCTAACGTGATTGCCTACGATTAGGTAATCTGTGCATTGTTTGATTATGCTGCATGACAGTACAAAGTATGTTTTGTTGAGAGCAATGTCTGGGGAAATAATCTTCAATAATAGTCCATAATAATGCTATAACTTTAATTAATTAATTAATTAAATGTAGGCCTATTGTATTCCTACAGGTGTGCACCTCTTGCTGTGAAGGAAACATCTGCAACATGCCGGTGCCGAGGAACGAGACCTCTGCTGTGTTTGCCACGGTCTCCCCCCTCAACAGGAGCAGCAGCCTCTTCCAGCAGTTCTGGGGCCTCTGGCTCTCTACTCTCCTCCTCAACATCATCATCATGAACAGCCACTCGTAAGGCTGTAGTCATATGGCTGGACTTGAGGCAACACTATTTTTTTCTGGAGTTAAAGCAACACTAGATTGTTTTTTTTCTGGGGTGGAAGCACTAGCAAGTAATTTTTGGGATGGAGTTAAAAGCACTAGTAGGCCATTTTTTGGCTGGACTTTAAACAGTAGTAAGTCATTCATTCTTGGGCTACAGTTAACGCACTGTGTATGTGGGACTTCCCGAGGACGGTGAGCTGCAGCTAAGGCTAGTTGGGAGTACAGCAAGAAGTAGTGGCACTGACAGCTTTGACTGGGCCTAGGACATAGTCATCTTCTTAACAACCCCCTCCCCAATACATACTATGTGCTGAGGACCTGATTCTGCACCCCACCCCACCCCACTTTGTATCCCCCGTTGGCTTCCCTGGCAAGAAGTACAGTAGGTAGATCTTTCAGTGGTTCAGCAGATTTAGTTGACTGAAAAGCTCTTTCTGAACTTGCTTTGTCATGCTCCATGAGCTATCACTAGAAAAAGTAACCTTAGGGGAGTGGGACCTTGCATAGTTTGACCAAGAGCCAGTTCTGCTTCCTGACAGCCAAAACTGCTTAATGTTGCTTTAACATCCTGGAGGAGTGGGGTGATCCAAGGAAGTGGGTTATGGTACATTCAGAGACTTAACAACGAGGAGGAGATGGGGTATTCTCAACCCAATATAAAAACACAACCAAACAATGCCAATATTCAGTCATTAGACGCTTTGGATTTCTAAAGCCCACTTTCTCTAACACCCCTCTACTCTTACTCGTGTTTATTTATTGTTGGTTTGGTGGTTGTTTTTGATCAGTATTACATTTTATGCTTTTTTGTTTTTAAAATCCTAATAATTTGCAAGAACAAAAAAGAATGTGAATGAGACAGATTGTAACTTACACTTCACTGTGGTCAAGCTGCATAGTGACTTGGGTTTGTGACATATGTACATACATAGTTATTTATTTTTTTACAACATAGCTACTTGCTGTGATCTTTGCATGGAGAAAGACAAGCTACTTGTATCATGTGCCAAATGTTCGACATGCATTTTTATGACTAGAGGTCTGACAGCGTTTCTACTAACAACGCTTGAGGAGTGTGTGTATTGTTCATGTACGTGTGTGTGTTGGGATTTACCCATAAATTAAACTACAAAGATTGTCAAACCTACGCTACATAACTGTGTCATTTTACAATTGCACTGATGTATCTACTAGTGCGTGTACTAGGGATCATGTAAAAAAAACACTGCTATTGTTGATACTATTTTTTCTCTGACGGTCATATCCAAAGCGATGTAAATACCATATTTAGGTACAGGGTATTGGGTTCATTCCCTGAGCACTTACTCCTGGGTACTTCAGTTATTGCACTGTGTGTCTACTAGTTAGGGTGAGATTCAGACCTGGGGTCCGTTTCTCGATTCTTGTCGTTGCTAACTGTCTTAAGACCGTCTTCCGTTCCCTTGGATTTAGTGGTGAGCGTCGCTGTCGAGAGAGAGTTGAGTCGCTCGTACGAAGGACGTTGCTACCGTCGTTAGCAAAGACGCTTTCGAGATACGGACCCCTGGAACCTTGTTATCCTTTAACCAGCCCATTCTCTCACACACAGAGTCACTCGGGAAGCATTGCACGTTCTCCTCTTTATTATGGAAAACATCACAGAGTTCAAATACCTCTGTTACAGCTGTGTGGTAAAACACAGCAAATTCCCCTCCCACCCCCACCCCCAAGTCCATTTCACACATATAAACATTAATTATGCTTATTAACAATGTTGCTGCAACAGCGCCCCCTAAAGAGGGGCAAGAGTAAGCACATCCGCCTACACTCCTTCATGCTATTTTACATCCAGTGTGTGTTGTATGAGTCCATCAAAATTAGGATTAGCACCTCCATCTCGCGCATATGCAACCTTTAATCCCAGATGCATATGAAGTCCCTTGCCTTGGTTCCAACACAAAAAAGCTGAGTGCTGTTAGCACCCTCCAAACAAGCCAACACACCCACACCCTCACAAACACACACGAACATTAGACACCACTCGCGAAGCATCATTTAGTGTAGTCCTCTTGAAGGCAGATGCCTTGGGGGGTCCCACCAACGCAACATTGCGAGTTCCTTGAAGATAAGTGATGTGAGGACCACCAGAGCACCGGGCATTTGTCTCGTTTTTGTCCATGATCCGTCAGTCCGTCCTTTGGCTTGGCTGGTTTCTATTCAAGTATGGTAGAGAAACGCTCCTCCTCACTTGCTCCCTCGCGATTGTGAGGAGATATAACTTTTTCAAGTGTGTTCAGCTCAGCGTCAACAAAACACTAGAAGGCTGCTCAGTCATGGAGATACTTCCGGACTCTGAAGGATTGAAGGCTTAAAACGACCCCTTCAACAAAACGAAGGGACTTATACTGAATGAGGATGCCCTCAGAACATTTACAGTTCATTGTGTTTTTTTGTGTGTTTTAGTTGTCTTTTTTTTATTGTTTTAAAAGAAAACCAGAGTTCAATTGCCGACTGTGAGAACATCGTATCACAGTTTTGGGCAAGTGTTTGTTTGCTTGTGTGTGTGTGTGTGTGTGTGTGTGTGTGTGTGTGTGTGTGTGTGTGTGTGTGTGTGTGTGTGTGTGTGTGTGTGTGTGTGTGTGTGTGTGAGAGAGAGAGAGTGCGAGTGAGAGAGAGAGAGTGAGAGTGTGAGGGAGTCTGTGTGCATTTTCGAATGTGTGTGTGCATTTGTGTGTGTGTCAAGTCTTGTGAGCTGAGCTCCACTGAAATGTCTCGAGCACCAAGTGTCCCACGTCAAATGTCGGCCTCCTCAAAGGTGCTGGCGTGACCCTGCAGCCTCTCCATGATGTGGCAGTCGGCAGGGGCGTTGGTGAACAGCGTCCCCGTGAAGGCCTGCGTGCCCGTCAGGACATGGCGGATGACCTTGCAGGATCCCAGCTCCTCGATGTGGAAGCCCAGGTGACGCGCCGGCTCGTCCATACGCAGCACGCTGTCACTGGACGTGTGGCCAAAGTGCTGCGGAGGAGAGAGAGACAATGGGAGAAGATGATAAGCAAAGGTGTCAAAAGTAAAAGTAAAACAAAGACACACAGTTTCCGTCCAACACAGGTAAATTACAGTATCTCTGTAACCAGTAGACCCGTGTGCTTGTCTTACGATCATCCTTAGTCTGCACTGGTGGTGGGATCAAGTTTGTGGCTGGTTCTTGTCCGGTTTTTAGTGTCTTTTAAAGTCTATATACCTCATTAGGTACAATGGAGAAAATGGTATAACAGCTATGCAGTTGCATGTGCTAGTGTGGTACTTACACCATGAATTTACTTTTACCTTTACTTTTGACACCTCCAACGATAAGGGCATTGAAAAACGTGACAAGTCACATGAAAAGAGGCAGCAAGTAGGCCCAGCAGGGGAACACTGTTTTTCATTTCCCATATTGGAATCAAGTGAAGTAGTGGTGCGCACATCCAAGATGCAGGTGCAGGACAAAGGGTCAAGAAACTATGACCATGAAGATAAATGTCCGCACACTTGATCCGGTTCCATATTGGAATCAATTCATTCAGATCTCGCTTGCTCTCATTAGGACCTCCCTTTCTTCTGCTGCTGCTGCAACGTTATGTCGGATATATAATAGGGTTTTCTTCTTGGCTAAATGGTTTTGTATTCCTAACAGTTCAAGTTCACAGAGTAGTTAAAAAATCATGGCAGATAGAGCAACAGTCGTTTTGCAGAATGTCCCATAGTCATGGACAGTCATGGTATGGGCAGAGAGAGTAGAGAGAGAGAGGTTCCATTGGCCCATTGTTTCCGGGTTCTATTATTGCAAGGGGGAGGGGGGTGTAAAGCCGGATCACACCGCACTCTCGATTAAAAGGTGCCAGACATAGACAAAAACAATTGAAAGAAAAAATGTCTGCACACTTAAATCCCCTTTGTGTTCTTTTTAATAATAGGCCAAGCTTTAGGTCTCCTGACCTTCCTCAGGGCTCCAGGGTGAAATCCCCCTTTAGGCAATCCCCCTTTAGGCAGACCTAAGGACTGTTCTATTCAATGCTAGGAGAGTATTATGACATGTCCCTTTAGGCAGATCGGAACCTGGTCATGTTAGGTCCCCATAGCAACCTATTACAATGGCATATCTCTATACTTAAAGAATCTCTGGTACGGATGTCTGGCTTGCAGCCCAATAGTTGCTAGTTCGATTCCCGACTCGCTAGGGGGAGTAATTATCCCTCCCCCATCCTCCTCCATGACTGCGGTACCCTGAACATGGTACCATCTCGCCACACTGGTCCCTTGGCACACCGTTTGGGGCTGCCGCCTTGCACAAGTGAGGCATAAATGCGATGTTGTTGTGTGCACTTATGTGCTGTACAGTGCACAATGACAGTGGGAGTTTCCCAGGTTGGCTTTCACTCAGAATGACAGAGACAACAACCATGTATGCATTGTGCCCGTTCTGCTCAACCAGACAAAAAAAAGGGAAACTTACCGCCTGTCCTGTGGTGGGATTTATGAAGTCTGCCCAAAACCCTCCTCTCCATAAGGTGAAGCAGAGTTCTCTGGCGCCGCTAACAAACTGCAAAACAGAACAGAGGACATCTTTATGAGTTTCGAGAAGTCCACAGGTGTACAGTAACAAACAGTGGAAGAGAATAGTGAGGTAGCTCACCTTGTCTAGGAGCTGTTGTCTCTCGAGGTCCAGGCCGTCTGCCTCCATCGCCAGGGACTTCTGTGTCACCGTGACAACTGTCAGACTACCAGCAGGGGCTGCTGGGAAAAACAACTCCAGCTCTGCAGACAGAAAGAAAAAGATAAACGACTCATGAGCTTTACATATTTACTACAAAGGGATATTTATATGGGTGTTCCAAACAGTTGAAGTAAATTGATAGCGACACTCGATGGTTCAAGCATCATACTATATTCGAACCCTAACATGGTTGCCACTGCCGGTCACGTGACTGATCGGATTCAACTCATGCCTACCATCTTGGTACAGTAATACATAATGAATAAGCCGGATCTCCTTTGGTTTACTTTCAATTGCAGGTGTGGACTGCTTGCACCATCTTCAGTTATGCTACTCTATGCATTTACAGAATGACAAAAATGGCAAGCACACACACACACAAATTCACCCTAGTCACCATTTATACATGTCTTCAGAACAGCAAAGGTCGAGACTGAAAGAGAACAATACCACCATCTACTGGTGAATCAATGCAATGCACCATGCGGTCAAAACGTTACATCATACTTTAACCTTGGCTCAGGCAAGGGGACGGAAAGTCAAGTCAAGTCAAGTCAAGTAGGTTTTATTGTCAATTTCTTTACATGCACTGGTCATACAAAGAATTTGAAATTACATTTCTTGCTTTCCCATACAGACATAGACTAATCTAGGTAAGGACATAGACATAGACAGTACTTATACATGGACTTAAGACAGTATGGACATAGACAGTGCTCATACAGACATTTAAAGTGCAAGACTGGACAACAGAAGACTTGTAGAGGACACACATTAAGAGGTATTTGTTGTGCTTTTGTGCTTTTCCTAAAAAAGTCCTTTATAGCGTTCTGACATGGTAATAGTAGCATTTTGAAGAAAAATAAATATTAAAAAGGTCTGTCAAGTACACCAGCAGCAGTGTGTGTGTGTGTGTGTGTGTGTGTGTGTGTGTGTGTGTATGTGTGTGTATGTGTTTAGTGCAGGTAGAAGGTGCGGTGTGCGTCTTGTGTGTGTGTTCGTGTGTCTGTGTGTGTGTGTGTGTGTGTGTGTGTGTGTGTGTGTGTCAGTGTGTGTATGTTTGGGTTTAGTGCAGAAAGTGCAGTGTGATTGTGTGTGTGTGTGTGTGTGTGTGTGTGTGTGTGTGTGTGTGTGTGTGTGTGTGTGTGTGTGTGTGTGTGTGTGTGTGTGTGTGTGTGTGTGTGTGTGTGTGCATGTTTTGAGTTAGTGCAGGTTGAAAGTTCAGTCACAAGTATAGTAGTGCAGGTGGATCAGTCGCAGATGTGGTGGTGGGGGATGGGGGGGGGGGGGGGGTTGTCAGTGGCCTTGCTGGCTAGAGGCTGACAGTGGAGGGAGAGTGGGTTGAGTGTTCAGCATCTTGATCGCTTGGTGCATTGTGCTGCTCGCCAGCCTGGTGGTACGGGAACGGAGGCGCCTGTACCTCTTTCCAGGAAAGGACTGTCATTAGATTAGTTATCTTGTACATGATGTGTGTGTGTGTGTGTGTGTGTCTGTGTCTGTGTGTGTGTGTGTGTGTGTGTGCTCATACAACTTCAAAAAGTAGATTATTCGACACCCAGGACTTCTCTTAACCCATTAACCCATTTGTAAAATGCAATCAAATGGCCCGGTTCAGTCTGTACAGGAGTGAATGAGAGCTGTGTGACTGACCTTTCTTGAGCAGCTCTGGGCAGCGATGCATGGTGCACTCGATGTTGGTGTGGTCAAAGTAGTGCTCCGCTCTGCCTACCCGCTGAGCCACTGAGGGAACTTCTTTACCCTTCAAACACATGAAAACAAAACAAGATTAGTTTAGATTTGCCTTTACTGTCTCTTCAAGACAGAAATTCTGTGTGGACATGAAAGGGTGTGATTCATAATTAACTACACATCAACACAACAGACCAGACTTAAGGACCGCCAAGAAACAAACAAGAAACATAAACTAAACAAGGAAACATGTAAACATGGACATGGCCTAGTTTTCATCCGACCATACCTCCACAAACAAACAATTGTTAGGTCATCATTCATCATTACTGACAGTCATTATTCAATTTTCTGGTTGCTGTGATAGTAAACTTTACAGAAGTGAAGAAAGCAATAATACCTCACCCTTACTACTACGTATATTGCTATGCTGGATTTTAGGCAAAATACCCAAGACCATTCTACCTTGTGCATACTACACTACAGTACTCCTGTTTGATTTATGCAACCCATCATTTCTATTTCTTTATAGACAGATTCCATTATTCACACTTTCAACGTTAATCATTACCACCAGTAGCAAAGAAAAACCCCAAAAATGACAAACAAACTCAACCAGTCTCTCAGTGTCTGGGACTCAGACAACAAACTAGTGTCTCTCAGTACTGGCGGGTGTCAAATAGAATAATACAATACACAGTAATTAATTCCCTTCGAGAATTACTTATGTCTCCTCTCGTTTGTATAACAAATCTCTGGCACTTATCAAGCACAAAATGCAAGGAAAAGTCCCTCCTGTACCTGAAACTCAGACACAAACTGCGCCAGCACAAACTCATTTCTCTCTGCGCCGGAAGGCGCCGACTAGAATAACGGAAAAAAACGTCCTTCTATCTAAACCAGTGCTGTACTCTGCTCTATTATATTAAGCACAAATCTCAGTGCAAAAACTCAATGAAAAGTCGCCCATACCTGAAACTCTGACACAAACTGTGCCAACACAAACTCGTGTCTCTCGCTGCTCGAGGGCGATGACAGGACGTCCGGTACCGTGCGGTGAACCGGTCCCTTCAGGGGCTGGGTCCCTGTCCCTTCTAGGTGACACGCGAAGCCCACGTTGCCAGGCAACTGGAAGCGGTGATCCTGGGGACCAAAGGGGCCCATGTGCTCATCGGGCCAGATGGTTCTGGGGCCTGCAGAGGATAAGGGATGGGAGGAAAGAAAGATGTGAGGAGTGGAAAAAAACATGCTCTCATTATCGCCTGTTACCTGTTCAACATTTTTTGTTATCTAGGTGCTGAATTCCCCATAAAGTGAATGAATTGCAGAAGGGAAGGACAGCACTCATCAGATTCTTATCTTATTCATTTGCCTTTGTACGCTGAGGAAGGTCTCTGAGCCCAAAACTTTTGTGGGCAAATAAATAGGAACAAATCTGAAGAGTGCACTGTTCTGTACTTCTTCAATAAAGGATATAACAATTAATCTGATCATGCCTCGTTTTCTTATGAGTACGAAAATTGATGGTATTGATGTGTAATGAGTTATGATATCGTATTTAGAGTAGCCAACTGATGCAAAGACTTAGCCAGGCCGTGCCCTCCTAGCAGGGGCGCCACCAGGTGGTGGCTAGGGGTGGCTACCGCCACCACGTGATCACTCTCAGCCACCACGTTAGCCACCACAACAAAATATGTTAAACTGTCTGGCTTGCATGGCTTGTAGCATTAGCTAAACTCCAACTCCCAGCATGCACGATAACAAGCTACGCTAGGTAGACCCGCCCCTCCCTCGAGAGATGTGACGTGAGCTCTTCATTTCTCTTCAGTTGCGTCGGCCGGGCAGGCTCCGTTCAGCAGTGAGATGGACAACATCAAAGGTGTCAGTCTGTAAATAAATGATTTACAACATTCTCTATGCTCCGTTTTTGAAAGGTTATGGCCCTTATTTGATTACAAACAGTGTCTTAAGGACTTCAAACTGGTTGTTACTAGGAAATGGCATTTTAGCCTCCTTCAGCTAACTGAAATGCTACTTCAAAAAACGAACTGCGTGTTCAACATTTCATACTTATAAACTGTCCCCAAATACTTTGTTTTGAATGCTAACTTGCTAAGCCCTTCTTTAGGTTACAAACTAAGTCTAACAACTTGAAGATGTATTGATGGTTGCTGAATCAATATTGGATCTCTGCTGTTTTGTTGACAAAACGTCTGAGGTCTTCCCCTTTGCTAGGTCACATTAGTAGCAGTAATTTATAGAAAGCTACCCTTGCACATTCTCATTATGAATGTCAGCAGGGCTGTCATTACTGAAAGCATAAGCAAAATGTTTGCTTCATTCGTTTGAAAACTGCTATATTTGCAGACCAGATTCATGAAGATGTATTAGTTAGTGTGAAAACCAATATGCCTCAGCTGATGTGATTTTGTATTTCAGGTGCCAATTGAGCAAGGCACCCACTGGGAAAATGTAGGCCCTGTGTCAGTATGAGAGACACTTTTTCTCCGTGTGTGTGTGTCTGTCAACATGTGACATTTTACATTATTACAATTTTTAATTGATTGACAGCACTATATAAATAGTAATTGTATCATATACTCAATGTGCTTGAGATTGAGAAAATATAGAAAATAAGACTGTAGGCCTACATAACTAATCCTAATAATAAACAAAATGGCTATCTAGCCTATCTATCTAACAACCCCAGTAGGCCTACCGGAATATCAATACATTTGTGGGGGTTTTCGTCGGGTATGCCACCCCAAGATTTTGCCTAGCTCCAACTAGCCACCCAGAGGATTTATTTCTGCTGGCGCCACTGCCTCCTAGTGACGCAACAGCTTCAGCGTTGCTACCAGTCAGGTCAAGAGTCAATGCAAGTACTTTCTGAGTTCCCGCAAATACAGGAGCTCTTCCCACTTTGTTGAGAAGCAAACAATCATTAGCAAACCAAGGGAGGTCATTGGGGAAATGCTGTTTGGGAAATGTTAATTGTTATGCTCTTGGTCAGACCAAGTCTCAAAGAGATTTGAAAGTCGATGATAATCAGGCTAGCAAAGAGTAACAAGCAGTATGAGAATGCTCTATTCACCACATAATTATAGTGTAATGACTGTTCAGACCACATAATTCACCATATAAACATAAACATAAACAGTCAGCAAAATGTGAAACTGTGGGCTAACCCAATCATGGACTTTAAAAAAACAGTAGCCTACATAAACTGTATAGTGACCGACAGAAAAAGTGACAGTTCAGGGACAAAATTAGGCCAACCTGTGTCTTGTCTTGATACAACTACATAGGGCTCATCGGATGATGCAGCGGAGAACGCTCGTGAAGGTGTTGTCGCCCTCTGGGACACTTGAATCCCGGAGATTTTTGACACCAGTCTCGCTCTACGACATAGCACCTACAGACGGACACACACACACACAGAGGGGTGAGTGGGGTTGTTGTGACATGTACTGTAGGCAATATGAGCCGCCTCACGTGCTCTGCTGCCACATATCAATGTTGACTGCTATGCCATGTGTGCGTGCTCTGCAAACTTACACTCGCCATGGTGGTGAAGCTTCCCCGTCAAGCTCCACGTAAAGTGCAAAAGACTAGTGTCTTGCTGCTGCAAAGGCAAGACAAAAGAAGCATTTAACCACTTCGTCTTCCACATTATTTAACATGTCACATGCTGGGTATAACGAGAAAAGGCTCTATTCAATGTCAAACAAATGCACGATTAACGGTGGCGGTATCGAGATATGTAGATTGGGCAGCCATTGCTGGCAAACATTCCGAATGTAAAGCTACTGTACCTCGATGGTTGCAACACAGATTCTTTAAGTATATCTCTCTATTCTCTCTGGTTGCAACATAACAAATATGATGCAACCATGCAACATGCTGTAAGCCGATTGGTTGGGGTGGAGTTACTTAACCAAATAATAACATTATGCTAGTTTGCTAGTTAACAACTAGTTGGCAGCACAGTATATTATCCGAGTGAAATCAAGGATGTTATTAGTCAACTAAAGTGTTTTGTTGTGCAACGTTTATACGGTAAATCAAGCGTACTTTAAATAGGTTTCTGGTGGTTCAACCCCAAACGCGAAGTAGGTTGACTGTTAGCTAAAGTTAGCTTAGTTACATAATAACACAGCCGCGTTTGCTTGCAAAACAAAGTGACAGGACACCTTAGATACGGTGTAATAACAGACGATGAAACGGCTGAACAATCAATTAGAGATTTAACATCCTATAAAAGTAAATCATGTCACTTAAAACTTGAAACATCCATCGAAATCTGCAATAGAAAAAGCTGGCGCAACTCTTGTTTTTGTTTAGATCAAACCACTTTCACTTAGTATGCTTCGTTACATGGGATTTGTAAGTCGTTCACACATGACACTCATTTCAAAATTAATTACGACAACGTAGCATGTAATAATGATCTATATAAAAGTTGTTTTAACTGCAAATGTCAGTTTAAACCTAAAAGAACACGATGTACTCACCCTGTTTTCTGCCAGTCTGCCTATCTCCTCGTCTCTCCTTTGCTGCTGTTCCACTTGTCACGTTCGCACATGCGCTCACATGACTTCAGAAAATGTTCTCTTTTTTTGCAGTAACAACAGATGTCCACTAGATGTCAGAAAAAGCAAAGTGTGTTTTTGAAAAACTCTACCCTTGAAAATAAAAGCAGCTGGTGGAAGGGCAAACCTGTGTGTCTGAGCAAGGTAGGCTAAACATCCCACAAGACATCTCATACATCAAACAGCCAGACAGAAAGAACAACCTGATTCGCCTGCTTAACAGATATATACAATAATTTGAATACAGTTTCGAGTGTGTGTGTGTGTGTGTGTGTGTGTGTGTGTGTGTGTGTGTGTGTGTGTGTTGTGCACCAGACGGGTGTGTGCACTCACACGTCTCTGTGTATGTGTGTGTGTGTGTGTGGGTGAGTGTGAGTGCGTGTGTGTGTGTGTGTGTGTGTATGTGTGTGTGTGTGTATGTTGTGTGTGTGTGTGTGTGGCACGCAGGCACACATTAGCACCTAATAGTGACAGCTATGGCCATGAGGCCTTGTCCTGTTCATGGTAAAGCAAGTGGGCGTTGTTAAAGGGGACATGGTCCTGGGTCAGCCCCAGCCCCAGACGTGAAGGACTCTCATTACTTCATTTAATAGGCATAGCCCCGTGCTCTGTCTCTGAACACATTGTTGTCATAAGAATTATAATGGCATGGAGCACTAGTGACCAAATAAAACACACACATAGGTACACAAATGCACATGCACACATGTATGATAATGACATGTACTTCTTGTAATAGGTATGTTGACTTTTTAAAATGGTATGAAATACTGTATGTAATTACAATGTTGAACTGGTGCTAGATACAAATACAGGTCTGTATTGTACACACACTACACACACACACACACACAGACACAGACACAGACACACACACACACACACACACACACACACACACACACACACACACACACACACACACACACACACACACACACACACAGACAGAGACACACACACACAGACACACACAGACACACACAGACACACACACATACACACACACACACGCGCACACACACACACACACACACACACACACACACACACACACACACACACACACACACACACACACACACACAGACACACACACACACAAAGGTAAACATTTGGGAATGTGGCACACCTACGAACCACAGCTGGCACTTGCTTAACTAACAGTGTATCTTACACCATAAGGATTTCCTTCCACTGCCAAGGAGGTGCTTGCCTCACCCATGATAATCCTCAACAGCTATCAGCCAGTCCCACAGTCTACCGTACTGTAGTAGCCTAGTAATTCACATCAATGGACACATATTGCATGTCATCCTACACTGTGGATGTCTAACCCTATATGTTAGATTATTCTCTGTGAATGCACTCGGGTCTCTGAGGTATGACATCACGTTTACGCTTCAAACCAAAGACTGTAGTTTGACATTTGCGGAAAAGGGGCGTGTTAGTGTGTGCTAATGCAAAGTCTTCGGATGTGATACCTAGACAGAGGGATAATTTCACTCACAGGCTAAGACATGTTGGTCTGCCCAGAGATGAGGAGGTGTTATGAACCATGCACCGCGCAGGGGCGTGTCCCTTAGTGCTTCAGAGGCATGTCACACATAAATATAAACATTGCCACTTTCAAAAAGTATGAAACACAGGGAGGCAAACCACCAGAAAATGTGATGAATGAAGCTTTAATGTGAGCTGTACAGGTGTACGTTTGCTTGTGGGGTTACATAAGAATGCACTGTAAATTCAAAACATCACAGTCGTATTGGAAATGTTGCAGGACTATACATCAAGTTGTACTTTTCATGAAAGTTAGAGCTAAACTATTGTACATTAAATTAATATTTAATTAAAAATATATATTTTCTCATGATATATCATTAGGTACTGTAGCTTGTCTGATTAAAATTATGACTAGGTTGGTGTGCCACAGAACTATTAGACTGTCAAATTGCCTTATTCAGAGAGAGAGAGAGAGAGAGAGAGAGAGAGAGAGAGAGAGAGAGAGAGAGAGAGAGAGAGAGAGAGAGAGAGAGAGAGAGAGAGAGAGAGTTCCTGAATTATGTACACACAAACATTGGTTTAGAACAAACTTGTACTGTATCTCTTGAGCAAGTCTTTTGTATTGTAATGAGGCTAGTGGAGGTGTTGAGTGGTGAAGAAAGAGAAGAAGAAGAAGAGGAGTAGTGAGCGAAAGAGCAGAGGGGGTGTGTCATCTCTTCTGGACGGTGCAGTGGGTGGAAGGTAGGCCTAGTCGTCCTCTCTCTACCCGTTGTCCCCTCTGCCGTTTGTGGTTGCCGGCGCGGCGGTGGTGGGTGCAGGAGTGGGGGTAGGAGCTGGAGCTGGGGCAGGGGTACGCCTGGCGATCAGCCAGGGAAGGAGATACCAGAGGGGGAAAGGATCCGGTCTTCTAGGGTATACTGGCACTGGGAAGTAGAACCTCTGACAAACATAGAGCCTTCATTATTGCAAGCTTGTTAACAAAATGGTAATAACAAAGTCTTGATATGGTACGTAGCTTCTTAGTGCGGATGGGGCCGCCGGCGAGCCTGACTCAACTACATCATAACAACATGGCTATGACATTACCGGGTGCCTTGTAACAGATTAAGACTTGCTCATTACAGTTGTATGGACAATAAGGTTATGACATAGGCTCTGCGCAAAGGTAATGTCATAGCAATGTTATGAGTGTGAATGGACCTGTTGCCTGGACCAACTGCTCTGGGGCTATGTTCACTGCTGTCACGCTTAGACTGGAGAAGTTGACATTGCCTGTCATTTAATAACCGCATTACGTTCATTGTGTCTTGTTAAATGTTGTCATTCATTTTCTTCTGTTTTTTTTCCTCCTTTATCTGACATGTTTCAACAGTGTAGCTTCTGTCTTCATCAGCGGGTCACCAGCTCATGAAGACGGATGTTACACCGTTGAAACATGTCTCATAAAGGGGGGGAAAATGTACATGTCTTAAACCAGGTGTCACCAACGTTGTGCCCGCGGGCGCCAGGTAGCCCTCCAAGAGCTTCTGAGGTGCCCACCAAGGATGTTAATAAACAATGATGACTACCAGATTTTAGTCACAACTAATGTTTTTTTTCCATTTAAATATGGTATTATTTATTCTTCATAAAATATGAGCAAATGATCATTCAATAATAGTGTGAATGAAGCAAAGACATCAGTAGATGATTTTGAACAAAAGTAGCCCTTGGTAGCCCTCAGATCCAGAAAGGTTGGGGACCCCTGTCTTAAACAAAAGAAAAATGAACAAATAGACCATCATTTCAACTGAAGTTATGAACACAGATGACAGTCTACAGTTATTCAAATTTCCAAATTGACGGACTCTATTTACGACAGCAGGTTTAAGGGAAAGTGTTAAGTGTTCTACAAGTGCAATAAAATGCAGAGTCTTCTGTTCTGTTGCCTAGTACTGTACATCATATATGATATAGGCCTATACCAAGTAGTAAAAGCACTGTTCTACTTCTCCCTATAACCCTCTATCCCCTAATCCCAGCTCACCTCTTCACTAGAAGAGCTCCAACCCCAGGGTCCATCGCAGCCCTGTCGAAAACACACAGTAAAACTGCTGTCATCTCTTTGGTCGACTTCAAGTCATTGTAAAACAGATTATACATTTAAAATGGATGATAATGCCGCTATATCCCACTTTAAATATAATGAATGAATTTGTAACAATGCACAGATTACGGGTTGACTTTTATTATAGTGTGTACCATTATTCACGACAAATATCACTTACTGCTGGAATGAATAGAACCCCAAGCAGAAGAACCAATGCAAAATATCTCATGATGTCCCAACTGTAAGAAAACACAAGTCAGCATAGTATCATGGAAAGTCAGTGTCAATAAGCATTCTTCTGTGAAACTGAGTTTGTGTTCGCTGGACACAATTACAGTAGGCCTACTTACTTAGAATTACAACTACGCTTTTTAATTTAAGCTCTCAGATGGAGCATTAACTAATTAATCATCGATGTGAAATTCGATGTGAAATTCTTTCATTATCTGTTTGAGAGGTTTAAAATGCCTTACCTTAAATGAAGCGTGTTACTGTACGTTTTCGTCAAATCCCATCATACCGAATAACAGATGCAAACAACGGACGTTATTTCGTTTGAGCACATTGGGCGGAAGGAGCGGAGACCATACCCATACAATGTGTGAATCACTCACTTTAACCCTCATCATCATTCAACACCTACATGCTCTGCATCATTACAATACAAAAGACTTACCCAAGAAATACATGTTTGTTCTAAGCCAGTGTTTGTGTGTACACAAGTCAGTAAGTCTCTCTCTCTCTCTCTCTCTCTCTCTCTCTCTCTCTCTCTCTCTCTCTCTCTCTCTCTCTCTCTCTCTCTCTCTCTCTCTCTCTCTCTCTCTCTCTCTCTCTCTCTCTCTCTCTGTGTGTGAGAGAGGTATTGCAAATAGTGAATGTTGTGGGAAAAAAGTCATGGCAGACATAGCAGACATGAAAATAAATCCAAGCGAGTAATTTCGTAATATTCAAAACATACTGTAATCCCATGGTCAGTAAGGTGTGACCCACTGTTGTTTTTTTGCGAAACTTAAACCACTTCTCTTTCTCAAGACTCAGGAAGACATATTGCCACATTGTTTATGACCACATCCTATTTTGAGCAGTATAATGTCAGTAGAGTTTTAATGTAACATTAATTGACATCAAATGGAGCCATTAAACATTTTTGGGTGGTTGTTCTGTAGAGTGGTTGCACATATGGACAAAAGTGACCCAATTTACCTGAATCCACCCTATTTAGTAATTTAGCACTTTTTAAAAAGTCAGTAACTATTGTTTGTACCCTATTATTATTGACAAACATAATGACATGATCATTTAATCTTTATGCTGCTTATCATTTAGCCTAGGACTACTTCAACCTGCCATTCTCTTCTTTCTTCTGCATTTGGTACTGTATGTCTATTGTTGTTAAATTATCTACTTGATGACAAATGGCTACAAAATGAATGAAGAAAATGTATAAGTAAAGGATAAATATAGCTAAAATAGCGAATAGGTCGTAGCTGAAAATACTCAACTACATCATGACAACATTGCGATAACGGTATTGGGAGCCTTAAGTAACACATTAAGACATAGGCATTACAATTTTGGTGACAGTGAGGCTATAACATAGGCTCTGCGCTAAGGGGTTAATAACCATTATATACTGTAGCTGTTATCAAGCGGTGCTAGGCTTGAATAATTAGTTAATAAGTTACAAGAGGGCATTTATTTATTTATTTGTGAAATATGATATCTCCAGTAGAGATGCACCGGATCCTGATTTTTAGGATCCTGCCGGATACCGGATCCTATGAAAGGGTTGAAACACATAGCCTACTCACACACGTGGGCCCTTTTTATCACGGTGACTCAAACTATTTTGACGGAAAAGCCTCGGCTACCGGATCCTGGATCCAGGAACCGGATCCGGATCCTTTGAAAAACCCTATTATCCTGCCGGGGCCGGAACCGGATCTTGGATCCTGTACATCTCTAATCTCCAGGGAACTGTGTTTTAGATTGTTTTATTTTACTTCATCTCTGATATTTTAAACTAGCTGAGATTAAGCAGTTGCACCAAGGAATGAACAAAAACCGTTTGAATATGTCTGATCAAAATTAAAAAAAAATATGTATGGGAAACATTGAGACTGCTCAGTCCCGGCGACAACATAGGCGTGCACAGACAGGGATGAGGTGGTACTTGCACCTGCCCCTTTGCCTTGGACAAAAATGCCATTTTGAAAGTTCTTTTTCTAACTTTTTTTTTTTGTCACAATGTACTGCGGTCCATGTTGACATGATAAGCTATAAATGCTTCCAAAAGCATTCGACAATAATGACCTGATGTGATATATAGCCTTTATAAGTTAGTAAGGTAGCCGAAAGCTGACCACCAACATGTCTGTGCATGCTACTGCCTGACAATACCCACTGAGCATGTGCTCGCAAGTCAGTACTGCACTCCTTGGAGATGGAGGCTACAGTGTCGACAAGTCAGTACAGCACTCCTTGGAGATAGGCTACAGTGGCGACACATGCAGCTGAACTGAGGGAGGCGAAGCGAAACACATTTTTTAGTTCCACTCTTTCTTTAAAAATATTGGGGGCTTTTTGTCCCTGTATTTTGATAGGATGTGAACATGTGATCTGAAAGTGGTGGGGAGAGGGCTCCCCGAGGGCTGGGAAATGACCCAGGTCATACTCAAACTGAGGGAGGCGCAGGCGCAGCAATGCACAATTCATTTGGATTGTACAATGGTTTAGAGGTCGTAGCGGCATGTCAGATTGATAAGTGTGTTGTTGCTATTGCATTGCCCCCACCAACAAATGTGCTCTTCATTTGTCTAGGATTAAACTTGTCAGAAGATTTTTGCTTCCTTAGATTTACCCTCTTGTTGCCTTCCTCACTTGCTTTAGTTTTACTTTGCAAATTTGCTTGCATACGTATAAGAGGGTCACTATTTTTTCTGATTCATATTCCTCACTGAAAATAAGTCAAAGCCAGTGAATCTCAATGTGAAAGAATGATAACTAATACTATTTTTCTCTGAAAAAGGGTCAAAATGACCTGAACACCTTACAAGGGTTAACAGGATAGGACATCTTGACAGAGCAGCACATCTTGCCAGCAAATATTTGATGTCACCACATCAACTTCCTAATGCAAAAATTCCTTCTTTTGCAAAAGATAATTGACAGTTTACATTGATTACTTGAAAACAACCAATTTTATTAGGGGCATTTAACTTGCGGTATCATTCATAAACGTGGTCCATGCCATATGGTACCATAAACATGTTCTCAGAAAACTACATGTAATGTTGTACATACTGTAGATGAAAGCAGGAGAAAGCACAAACATAACAAAATAAAATGTGAAGTAACGCAACAAGCAAAACAATTTAGTGTAATAGTGTTATTTATTTGATTTATTTTTTTAGAAAAATGTAGGTATTTGCTTATTGTGGTGGAGGTGGTAGTGGGAGGGACATTGATGTTTTTCAGAAATGTGTGTGAGTGTATGTGTGTGTGTGTGTGTTGGGGGGTCTTGGTTAGTGTGCGTGAGTGCGATATACAGGCCAAAATTGAACTCCCAGGTCCCCTGGTATAACAGTGTGGTGCCTTAGCTGTTTGAGCCATGGCTAAGGCCTGACATGAGCTCTGTTACTAGGTGGTAGCAGGGGTGGCAGGAGCAGGGGTGGCTGCAGGGGCAGGGGTGGCGGAGGAGGTTGGGGTGGAACTGGCACTAGAGGTGCTCAGCTGGGCCAGCAGAAAGGGCAGCAGAGTCAGCAGAGCGTTGTTGTTGAAGTTGTCTTGTTGCTGTTGGTAATATGGGAAGTAGGGGTTCTGCTGGTAGGGGTTGAAACCATTAAAGCCTCCAAAACCACCTCCAAAGCCACCTCCAAAGTTCGTCCCTCGGATCTGGAAAAAAAAGAAATAAAATGGAAAGAAGTTCAGGTACTAAACTGTTTGGACAAATAGATGAATGAGATGTTTCACAGAAAATAGGAAGCAACTTTTGTATCATAATGTGTACATTGCCTTGTATACTGTATGACATGATTATTTGCCTACATCAGTCTTTATCAGCCCCTAGTTTTGAAATATGAACAGTAGCAAAGGAACATCGAATCTGGAACAGTGTTGACTGCTATTATTACAGACTTACGCTTTTGTTGTGAGCAAATAATCTGCATAGCCAAGCAATGTGTGTTCACCCACCTTTAACTTGTACAGTAAAAGTCCTTTATGAATAGGGGCAAGATGATGTGTCACACGAGTATTGACTGTGTGTTAAATTCTAATAATTGTTTGGATAAAAAAGAGAATAGTTACTCACTTCATCAGATCCACTAGATGAACGTCTCTGTCGGATGTGTTCATTCTTGAAAGAAAAAAAATATTGTATTGTAGTTTTTTTTCATATTGGACCGATTGAAGATAGGCTATTATAGCACAAGTCATTATACTCACAGGGGTTGCCAAGCAGACAGCAATGAAGGAGATGGCAATGACAACAAGTTTCATGTTGTCTTCTGATGTCTGTAACAAAAAAGTTGCATTACCGCACAGATTTCAATAACCTTCAATGCTTGTAGAACAAGTCCACGCATTTCACACTGCATGTTTGCCTTGCAATTACCTGTAAATGCCAATAAGTTAAATGAGAGGCGCTGATTTTGTGGAGACAGAAAGGCAGTTCTAGCAAAGTGCGCCACTTCTGAACCTTTATGAAGGCATTTTATAAAGGAACGCAAGAAGCCAAATACCTTGGAACTATCCCTGGAATGGTGAAAATTGTGAAATTTAAGGTTTTGAGGATTTGAGTACAAAAACAGTGGTTGGCATTAGTCAATTTGCAACACATATTCTACCTGTGACTCAGTAACCACACAAGCATTCATGGGCAAGCCTTGGAAATATCCAAAAATATATCTGTCTGAAAAAATGTCTTCCTGCAGTGAAACGAAAAACATTAAATGGCAGTCCAGGTACACCTTGTTTGCCAATTATATTCATCAGATACTGTATTTGTCTCCAAATCTTTGATATTTTCGACTGTCTGTAGAGATACAGCACACTAATGCCTCTTTTCCACTGCTGGTTTTCTGGTAGGCCTACAGCTCGACACAGCGTGACTCGGCTGCCACTTTTTGATTTACGATTGAGCTGTGCTGTGCCGATTCGAAAAACAAAAAGTGGCGGCCGAGTTGCGCTGTGTGGAGCTGTAGGCAGTGGAAAAGAGGCATTAGTGTGCTGTATCTCTACAGCCTGGTGAAAATATCAGATCAATAAAAGAGTTGGAGACAAATACAGTCTGGAGCACTTCTTTATTTTTTTGTTTTGTTTTGGTGCATAAATCAGACTTTATTTGACACCTTGTGTCTTCCTCAGAATGAAAAGACTTTGGGCCTTGAGGAAGACACAGTTCACAAAACATTTGTGTGATTTATGCACCAAAAAAAAAAAAGACAAACACAATCAGGTTAATGGAGTGCTTCTGGGTCTTCACGTTTTACCCTGGTGCTCATCAGTGTAGGGGCTCTCAAATTTGGTCCAGGTAGACAAATGCTGAGGCACTCAAGGTTGCAATTTTTACTTTTTTATCTGGCTAAAAAAAAGTAATAAGTAAAAAAAGAGTAAAAATTGCAACCTTGAGTGCCTCAGCATTTGTCTACCTGGGCCAAAAAAATATCATATAAAAACATTTGGAGTGTTCCAGTGTCCTGTCAATATTGCCCACACATTCAGCTGTTCTATCAGACCAACATGCTGTAGTGTCCCCGGGATTAATGTTCTCATGGTTAGGGACATCTTTTTTCGTCACCCTAACCCAATACCTAAGTTTGAAGTTTTTACTCGGCTCTGTTTCCCTCCAGGGGCTTTTCCCAAGTTCTCCGATTTTTATGATCTACTGTCATTTTCAGTAGCAGTTGAAGTGATAATTGTACTACACTGTAGCTGGTGTCTTGCTGTGCTGACACACTCACGGTGCATTCACACCAACGGCGCGGACGTCCACTTAAGGTGTCTGTTATCTGTCCAAAACTGTTATAATACATGAAAACAGATCATGCCTTGCACACAGGAGCGCGGTGTAAGCGCGGCGCATGTCCGTCCCGACCGGACATGTCCGCGTTGCTCCTTCAAAATAGAACTCAAGTCTATTTTCCTGCACGGACGTCCACGTTCAATGAGCAGCTCCCATTGAAAATGAATGGCTGCTGCCCGCGGATAGAACGTGGATGTTGACTGTGCAGTGTGAAAGGCAGCCCGCGAACCTCTCGGACTCGCTCTTCTCCCAGAGACGTTAAGTGAACGCGAGTATCTCGGTGTGCATGTATCGTAAGGGCCTCAACACACCATTTACAACAAAGTGCGAAGCACTGCTCTGCCAACGTTTGATTCCACTGTTTTCAATGCAGTCCCGCACACCGGCGCCAATGTTCCCAGATGTCCGCGGATGTTGGCAGGCACATTGTGGCCGAGTTTTATTTAATCTGAGCCATTGATTATTAGGCCTACATCTGCCCGAGTGTCCGGGGGTGCTCCGCAGTGCTGTCTGAACCGGTGTGCGGAGGCCCTTAGACCCGTTCCAGAACATGAAGACACTGTCCCGAGACATATAGCTGTTGTCTTGGGACACCTAGTCACTGTCCCAGGAGGACACCTATGCTGTACTGCGACAACAAGACACTAACCTGGGAAATGCTGCCCTAGGACATCAGGACACTGTCCCGGGACACATGGTTGCTGTCCTGGGACACCAGTACACTCCAAGTCCAGTCCAAGCGTTCATAGCGACGTCGCTTTTTGATCCTTCGATGTCGGCTCTTCCTATCATTGTGAAGCAGAATTCACCAAGCGTTGGATTGTTCACCCACCAGGGCTCCAGACTAACTTTTTGCACTGGTTGCACTGGTGCGCCTAAAAAATTTTTTTAGGTGCACCCAAATGTTTTCACCACCCCATACACACACGCACCTCAGCTTTAAAAAATAATAATTAAAAATAATAACAATAGCAATAAAAATAGCAACAATAATAGAATAATAATAATTATTATTATTATTCTATTATTGTTGCTATATTTTAAAAGACCTGGAGCCTTTCATGTGCTATAGGCTAGTCTTCCAAATGTGCTCCTTATAAAAGACATGACAGTAGGCTAACTAACTAACACATCTTGGCTACAAGCAGTTTGGCTGGTAGAAAAGACCAAATTAGTAGCCTTTTAGTCAGTAGTGTTTGACTAGTAAGATAAACATACCAGCTTTTTCTGCAATAAGGCTATGCACACAGCACAAGCACAGAGTTACAATATGAAGATAGATAGATGGATGGATAGATGGATGGATAGATTTTTTTAACAAACCCTGCCAAAAATTTCATGATTTTTAAAATCATTAGACACAAATAGCCTATGTTTACAGTGGAATCTTATGTGAATTGGGTTTTGTCTATTTCCCCGTTTTTGAGCGCTCTCCCTCTGCATAATGATTGTGGTATCTTAGCAAGCGCTACGAACAGACACGACAGCACTAGTGCGCTCGCTCACTCTGTCTCTATATCTCTCTCTCTCGTGCTGTCTCGAGGTGCATGAACGATGCCTTGCCGACTGATAGGCAGTATGTAGCCTGCCCTAGTCGCTATCAAAAAACTCTCACAGAAGTCCCGACAGACTAGCGCATCACCTGTTGTTTAGCCAGCTCTGCACGCGGCTGAAACGGGCAATTATCCGCACCCATCTGCGTTTTTGTGCGGATGTTTAATATCCGCCCAAGCCATTTAGTTTCCCCCGTGATTGTGACTCTCTCGTGTTTAAAATATCCTCAAGTAATTTTGCTGTTTTTACCATGATTATAACTCTCTCGTCTGTTGCAAAACTCGCCTGGTTGAGAACACAAAACTCGCTGGCACATGTGAACTCGGATAGTTGAGCGAAGTCGAACATTCTATTCTGAAACGTTGTGCTGCCTGTGAACGAGGAAGGGGGAGAAAGCTACCGGTAGTTCAGCGGAGTTGAAGGAATGACCGCATCGACACGTTTTATTGTGTGATTATGGGCCACTACTGTAGAATGACCATTCATTTTATGTTCATTAAAACGGTTGTTTGGTAATTGATTTTGTTCTACTGATGGTTGGTCGCACCGGTGCGCCTAAAAATATTTTTTAGGCGCACCATTGAAAAAAATGGGCGCATATGCATATGCGACCAAATTGGTCGCACTCTGGAGCCCTGTCACCCACTAATAGGGAACGTAACCTGGGTTTAGACCGTCGTGAGACAGGTTAGTTTTACCCTACTGATGATGAGTTGTTGCAATGGTAATCCTGCTCAGTACGAGAGGAACCGCAGCTTCAGGGACACCAGTACACTGTCCCAGAAGAACAAGTGGGTGTTCAGGAACAGCCGAGAAAGTGCCTCGTGTCCCAGGATAGTCTACAGGACACTATCAACAGTACACAATTATCGCTCATACTCCTCATTTTCTGATGTTATGTAATTTCCTGTTATTTCCTGATTTCTTTTTAAACCTTTGATTTAGTTTCCTGGCATACTGTATGCCTTTGCAAACTTGTGCTTATTAATATTGTGGTTGTTGTTGTTGTTGTTGTTGTTGTTGTTGTTGTTGTTGTTGTTGTTGTTGTTGTAGTAGTTGTTTGGCTGGTAGAAAAGAAAACATACTAGTGAGTGCGTGTTTGTCTGGTACGATTATCTTCTACTAGCCATTTTGGCTGGTGATGACAAAAAAGCCCCGACTACTAATACTGCTGCTGCTGATGATGATGATACTACTACTACTACCTGTAACCAAGTGGACCTTAATTCGTCATTAATCAAAATACTAGTTACCAAGTTTAAACATTGAAATCCGACTACGCCAAGAGGGAGGTGTTTTGCCCTCTAAAAGGTGATGTGCAAGGCACGCAGGTAAGTACAGGATCACGGAGACAGGGTGACTGGGGACAATTAAGCTCTTTTCTTTTATTTCTGTACAGATGCAAAGCCTTTAAAATGACACATGCAGTAAAAGGGATTAAGTACACAACCCCACGTCTGAGCCAATATGGCCTGGGTTTCCCACCGTCTTAGAGCTCCACAGTTAGTGAACAGTAAATTTATAATAAAACACACACGGCAACCCACACTGTTAGTACGGCACACACTTTGTACAATAACACTGCAAACAAAGAGCTTGGGTCGTGGGGGGTACCCAGACAATAGGACAGTCTATTACAGGTATGGTGTACTAACCCAGAAGTAAGACAAACAAATGAAAAAAAGGTGTACACACGCGCACTCTCTCACACACACCCACACACACACTAGACCACGGCTGGCTCTCTTTCCAGCGAGCGACTATGACTTCACTACCGTAACCATTTCATATGCGCGCACTCGGTGCACTTTAGTAAAGCAAAACAGCCTGTTCGCATCCAACAGCCCGGCGTAGGGACCACCAGGCTACCTGCACACAAAAATTACCAAAGCGCATGAGTAACCAGTCATTATACAATTCAATATTACTGGAGGAAGTAATTTGGAGACATACCGTAACTGGTGGTGAGGCGCCCATAAGCCTAGTGCAGCAGTTGGCATGAAGACGCGCGGCACCCATATACAAGCCTAATAAAATATGACGGCAGGTGAGATACACTGCACACTATAGCACACTTAAATGTAGGGAGGGAGACACTGCACAGCACTGCATATAGAAGATACATACCACAAGCCTATGCGACTTGTTGATCCAAAATCCAGCGTTCTAAGGAGAACTCTCGCTTCACAAGACGCTCAGCCATCGGACCATCTCACTCACGAAACAGCCACGTTTTCGTGAGCGCAGACACGGGCCTGAGCCTCAAAGCGACAGACGACTGGATATAACTGGTGGCCTCGCCACAAACACTAAAGCAGCATCTTCCCACGGGTAACCAGTGCCATGGTTTTTAAAACCGGTGCAGGTAATGGCGAATGGTGCGCACCTGTAACATGCCACACCCAGGACGCATCAAACTACTTGCCGTGACTTAAAGGGGCGCGTACCGCCACTATGTTACATACCCATTACTTCTACTACTACTAACACTTCTAACTGCTACTGCTGCTACCGCTACCATTACTTCAACTACTTTGGGGAGGGATGTCAAATTCAGGCCAGGCTACCAAATCTGGGCCACAGGGTCATTTTATTTGGCCATTTGAGAGTTTGACATCCCTGACTTAGGGCTTTATTGGGGCTGCAGGCTGGCTTCTGATGGGGATTATGAGTAAGCAGCAACTCTGGGCCTACTTATTATGAGTACTCATAATCATCTACTTATTAATAATAATAATAATAATAATAATAATAATAATAATATCAGGCCCTAATAATAATATTTTGTATACAGTATACATAGCCTGAATTCATACATGGTATGTAGCTCAAAATCGATAGAGAAGCATGGCTAAAAAAAAGTGGCAGCATTTCAACTTGCTGATTTGCATCCTTCGAGCTGTATAAAATATTGCATTGATACAGAGTATAGGCCACTGTATTTTCGAGTATTATTTAAACTCTTATTTTAAAACTTTGTCACATTTAAAACTCTTGTAGTCGGTCCTCAGTAAAATGTAGTGTGGATAAGAAAAGTTGTATTGTTTCTTTCACTCACCATACAGTGCAATATTGCCCCCTTTTTGACAGATTTAGATTGATCTAAAGTTTTTGCATTTTCTCAAAAACAAACTATAATTATAATTATAATTTAATTATAATTATAATTACAGTTCAATTGAACTGCGGTATCATTGTAAAGAAAAAGAAAAAACACATGCAACAAATCACTGTATACATGGTCTCAGAACTGCACATGCAGTGTTTTGCATATACTACACAAGAAGACAGAGAAGAGGAGGCAGTATAAACATGGCACAATATAAAGAAACAGTAGAAATTGAATTTATTATAACACTCTTTATTTGAGTACAACATCTTATTGCAGGAATGAGTAACACAAAACAAACTCTGAAAATACATGTGTTTTTGAACTTTGAAAAACATTTTTTTTTTGGGAGTGGGGGTGAGAATTAATATTTTTTTGTTTAGAATTGTGTGTGTGTGTGTGTGTGTGTGTGTGTGTGTGTGTGTGTGTGTGTGTGTGTGTGTGTGTGTGTGTGTGTGTGTGTGTGTGTGTGTGTGTGTGTGTGTGTGTGTGTGTGTGTGTGTCAAGTCAAGTCAAGTCAAGTCAAGTCAAGTCAAGTCAAAGTTTATTTGTAATGCACTTTTAACACAACAAAAGCAGCTGACCAAAGTGCTAACAGAAGGGCCTAAGTAAAAAAAGACTTGAAACAACATAAAGCAACAATTGACAAAAGACGTGGAGACATCCATAAAACACACAAAAACAATAAAAATAAAGAACACAGGCATTAGTGGATACGATATGACTGAAAAATATACTGAAGTCAGTATCAATAAGAACAAATAGACCTATATAAATGAATGAAAATCACACAAGAGTGTCAATAATTAAGAGAGTTAAAAAATGATAATAAAAAAGGTGGGTTAAAACAATAAATAAATAAACAAATCAGTAAGTCAATAGGGCCCAGATGAGATTTAAAAGACAAGAATATATGAAGAGTTCAGATGCAAAACCCCCTAACTCCATTTCTGAAGAGCTGCACTTCTATATTTTTAAAGAACCCCATTGTTGGTTTGGTTTACATTCATGTACTTGATAATACATATAAATAGTTATATTACAGAAATAAAATACAAAATATGCAATTTTGATAGCTTTGTATTAAATAAAAATGAATTAACATTATTTTCTGAAAAGGCACTTAGGGGGTTTTGCATCTGAACTCTTCATATCAAGGGGAAATAAAAACTTGGTGTGTGTGTGTGTGTGTGTGTGTGTGTGTGTGTGTGTGTGTGTGTGTGTGTGTGTGTGTGCGCGTGCGCGTGTGTGTGTGTGTGTGTGTGTGTGTGTGTGTGTGTGTGTGTGTGTGTGTGTGTGTGTGTGTGTGTGTGTGTGTGTGTTATTATGTAGTAGCAGGAGTAGGAGCAGTGGTGGTGGTGGAAGTAGAGGTGGTCAGCTGGGCAAGCAGAAAGGGCAGCAGAGCCAGCAGGGCGTTGTTGTTGTTGTTCTGTTGTGGTGGGTAGTAGTAGTAGGGGTTCTGCAGGTACGGATTGAAGCCTCCAAACCCCCCAAATCCTCCGAACCCCCCAAAGTTCATCCCTCTATTGTTCTAGAAACCGAGAAAGGCAAAAGGAACCAATATGGTGCATGTTATTTATTTTTAAATCAAATTTGTCAGAATATAAAAGTCCCACATTGTTCATTGTACTAGTCATGACATTTCAAATAAAATGAAAGTAGATTAAGATAAAGTGATATGGTCAGTGTGCTGGAGTTTCATCGTTTTTTTCTCAGCGGCGTATGGGTTATTTCAAACGCACCTGCCAAGTGAGCTGTGTGAAAAAAATATCTTGGACACATGATAGCCAAATGACAAAACAAAGACATGTGTTTCTTTGCTTCGTTCATTTTTTTATTTTGACAGATTTGGCAAAAGACTATAATTCATGGTCTGGATCAGTACTGACTGTATTCATTCTTACAAATGTTTGGATGGAAAATAAAACAGATACTCACCTCCTCACTGGAAGACCGTCTCTTTCGGACAAGCTCATCATTCTGGGAGGGAACAAGGTCACACACATTAGCCTTTCCATTTACCTTCATTGGTTTCACATATAAAAATTACAATTGACAAATAAAGCTTCATATTCCATTTGCTTTTCTTTCCCTAAATAAAGCCTCTTCTCTCACCCTCCCCAACTATCATCTACATCCACAAATAATGTCCAGGGTGAATAACACAATATGCATATCATAATGTAGCTAAACAAGCTGCTTTCAGAGATGCATAGCCTTTATGACTAACTCCAATTACAATAATTATATTATGTATATATATATACTCACAGATGCTGCAAAGCAGACAGCAATGAGGCACATGGCAAAGATGGCAAGTTTCATGTTGTCTTCTGATGTCTGCAACAAAAAATATACATTACAGATATACCTTCATGCAGAACAAGCCTAATCATTCCACACTGTGTGCAAAGTTGTATAGTATGTGTTACCTGTAAAGGCTGTTTAGCGGAGCAGGAGAAGCTGGCTCTGTGGAGACAGGAATGCAGGTGTAGCGAAAAGTGTCACTTCTGGACCTTTATAAAGGATTTCCCACCTACAATACTCACCTGGAAAACATCCCCTGAATGTGGAAAATGATGAAACTTTAGGTTTTGAGGATTTGAGGACAAAAACAAAGTTTGGCGGTGGTCGCTTTGCAACATATATATTTTTGCATCATATCCTACAGCATGCACCCAGAGTAGATTATCTGTCATTCTATTGGTCACTCAGTAACCACACTAGTCAAAATTGTGAAAACTTCACATTCTTAGTCAGGGAGAAGAAGACAAAGGAAAGGCTTGGGAAATAGATGTATAGAAATAGATCTGCTCAAGTTCAATGACCTGGCGGGAATTTAACTGGAAGAACTTTATTAGATATTTTATTACCCCAGCCCAGAAATCTAAATTCAGTGACACCACCCCTTTCTGCTGGAGACAATGTGGTCAACAAAGTGCAAACCACCACCATGTCTTTTGGGATTGCCCAAAAATTCAAGTTTATTGGTCAGAAATACATAATTCACTACAAGACATTTTCAGAGAGGATTTGCCACTGGACTTTAAGACTTTGTATCTGGGATGTGTTCCTCAAGACTGGCTGAAAGTGGACAAATACTTAATGAACATTCTGTTGGTGGCCAGCAAAAAAGCTATCACAAGGAAATGGCTACAACCAGAAAGCCCAACACTTGGAATGTGGAGACATTGTGGTGGAAATAGGCCTATATAAGATGGAAAAAATAACAGCCTCTGTCAACCAAAAAATGGAACTCTTCAGCGATGGTTGAAATGGTATGTCTTTGCTCCAGTCAAGTGGACTAACAACCCAATGTTATAACTATGACTTCATAATGTAAAATGTATCCTATTGTATGGATATGTATGTGACAAACTCCCTGCATGTACATACAGTAGTTCTGTTCTTAATGTGTGTTGTTTCACTTCCCTTTCCAAAAATAAAATACAAAAATATTTAAGAGAGAGAAAAAAAAGAAATAGATCTGTCTCCCAACATGTGAACTTACTGTGGGGTGACGCAAAAACGTTAAGGTGAACAGGAGTTGACATGATGCAATCACACACACACACACACACACACACACACACACACACACACACACACACACACACATACACACACACACACAATGCAATGACTACTGACCTAATTTCTAACCTGTGTCCTCACCTCTGATGATCAACATCATGATAAACCCCCATACACCTTCATATTTCGCCATTTCTTGCTATACCATATGCACGCATGCATGTACACACTCAGGAATACATACACACATGCATGTGCACACAGGCACACACACACACACACACACACACAAACACAAACACACACACACACACACACACACACACACACACACACACACACACACACACACACACACACACACACACACACACACACCGCCATGGATCTACCTTTGAACCCGCTCACCCTTGGCCCTAACCCTCTTAGGAGCTGCTGAATAAACACAACTGCCATAGTAATACATTGCAATTGTACAGTAGGCTACATTACAGTGTTAAATCAACACATAGAGAGTATTACCAAATTGTGTGTTAAATGATAAATAAGTGTGAAAAATGCTCAGTCTGTCATGTCAGTCTTAATTGAACATTAATGTCCTCCAATAACTCAATAGCATTGTAGAACTAGAATTTTGAGACCTAAAACCTAGTTTTAAACACTTGCCAATACAAGCATTTACAGACATTTTCTTGATCATAGTCATTGATTGAGTCATAGCCAATTATTTGGAGAGGTCAAACCTGTGTTGGAGGGAATGTGTGGCAGGGATTTTTACTTTAATTTTTACTTTTTGTATCACTGTTTCACCTAGATAATCAGCTATGCTGACCAAGTGACCCGTTATCAGATTAAGAAAAGTTCTCTCGTATTGCTTGTGTCAATTAAAATTGACTCGACTGACTGGGTATTTTTACTTGAAAATAGACAGAAAAATAAACTTGTTGAAACATGTGGGCCCCACAGTTTTGCTGTGTTGACATCACTGTTTGGCATTTTTTAATATTTTTAAATAATTTGTTTTTATTTTTTATATATTTAAATTTTTTAGTTACACACATAATTATACATGTGTTCATTCACAGTTTTGATGCCCTCCCTGAAAATGCTCTAAGTTATGTAAATACAGTAGGTACAAAAATCAAGAGAATTAATTAAATGAGAAGGTGAGTCCACACTTTTGGCCTGTACTGTCACAGGGAAGATATAGGCTGTTTGCATTATAATGCTATTCTTATGACAACTAAGTACTTGGCATCAGTATAATTTTTACCAGTATTAAATACCAAAACAAAACCCCTTTTGTTTTTCTCAGCAATGTCGTTGTGATGTTTTAATTTATATGACTTTGACTTTCTATTTCTATGACACTGTGCACAAAAGTGCACTGATTTGATGCTAAATCATTATGATGTCAGATTTCCATGGCAACCAGCCATGCCATATAATGGCAAGGCCTATATTAATATCAAATTACTCATTTAAGTTATTAATTAACACAATTCACAGAATAAAATATGAATACAATCCATAGCCTGTAAGATAACACGCAGGAGACACATCTTTACATTATTAATTCACTGTTGCTATAGGAATGCTCTTTTTTCAGAAATGTTATAATCTGGTGGCAAATAAACCATTGGTTGGCCTATAGATAGACAAATACTCTATTTCATTTAATACTTGTTTAAAAAGCAAAATGTATTAATTAAACATAACTTTCCATGAATTTGATTTCTAAATGTCCAAAGAAATACATTTGTAT
This sequence comes from Engraulis encrasicolus, assembly GCF_034702125.1. Classification (NCBI taxonomy): domain Eukaryota; kingdom Metazoa; phylum Chordata; class Actinopteri; order Clupeiformes; family Engraulidae; genus Engraulis; species Engraulis encrasicolus. The sequence continues at coordinate 7,511,275 of NC_085868.1, read as the reverse complement.
ATTTACTTTTAAGATTATATGATAATAATCCAAAAAAATTGCAGCAGTAAAATAACTTACCTCTATCGGTTGTCTGCTGTTGTGTAGAATGAGTGTATTTGGGCTACTCATGGCCAAGTGTACTGCAATGGAACTTTGGTTATTGTGACATCACAATAAGCATCTGCCCTGAAAATCTCTATCATTCTGTAATAATGAGTGCTAAACTGTATTACCTATTCCTATCAAAGATCATTGGTAATATTTTCAAGTTTAATTTAAGATATCCAAATCTAGCCTTGTCCAATATACAGCCACCCTTTGGCAAGTTTTAGAGTTCTTGGAGCTTGCGTGATTCTCCTTCGTGATATTTTGTTTTGTTTAGTTGTTGTTGTTTCAAACCCACCACGTGTGCTTGTGTTATTTATTGCTATTGATTGTCCCCATTACATTACATAACATTACACTACATTAAATTGCATCACATTTAGCAGATGCTTTTATCCAAAATGATTTACAGGTTATTGGTTACAGTTACAGTCCCTTGGGCAATGTAAGGCTACGTCAAAGTCCTTTCCCATAAGCAGGCACATGTGTGACTGACTGTTGGCCTGATGTTGCCATTATTTGTCAGTCGCACAACTTTTTGAGAGTCTGGCCGATTTCTTGCTCAATCCGAGGTCAATTGTGAGTCTCGCATCTAGTAGTGTACATGGGGTAACAAGATTTCACCTCACGACTAGCTTGCGATCTCAAATCATTGGGTTACAAGAAAATCAAAAGTAACATTAGGCCGTGGCTGCCATATTTCAGTCACAATTGTGAGGGGGACAGCACAAAGAAAGGAGAGAAGTGTGATAGCAATAAAGTTATCGATAGCACAGTGTCATGAGACAAGGGTTATACAATAGCCTCACCTTTTGTTATACCAAGCGTTATGACACATGGATAGGCCTAATATGCGGCCAGTAAGTATTGAAATGCAGTGTCTATATCCCAACTATACTCTTCTACTAATGTTTCTGCTTGCAGCTCTCTTTAATTTTCATGGGAAAGATATGATATTGTATTTAGCCCATGACACCACGCATGCATCCACCAATGTTCCCGGATGTCCGCAGATGTCGGCAGCAAGTTCTATTTTATCGGAGCCACCCATTGATTATCCATGCTCTGCTGTGATGAAATTGGCCGTTCATGTTTAAAGCACCTCTGCGCCAGTGTGCGGGGTACACAAAATCAGGGTTCCCACGGGTCATGGAATTTCTGGAATATCATGGAATTTCAAAAAAGTTTTTCCAGTCATGGAAAGTCATGGAATTTTAGCATTTTGCATGCACAGTCATGGAAAATCATGGAATTTTCTCGACAGTTGCATAGAAGCAAATACTTTCTTGTTAGGTGTACTATGTAACATTATTGCCTACTGGTTGTACCACAACTCTTCGCCAGAGACGGCTTGGTTTCGCGATGTAATGTAATGAAATGAGCCCACTAAAGTCTGCTGATGGCTCTGCGTCTTTTTAAAACTTTTTTAAACGTCATTTGTTTCTACGGAAGTAGATCATGGAAATTCATTTTTTTTGGGTCTGGAAAGTCATGGAAAATCATGGAATTGTATATCTGAATTAGAGTGGGAACCCTGCAAAATGGTCTGAACCAATAGTGCTCCGCAGTGCTGTCGGAAATGGTGTGCGGAGGCCTTCAAAGCCACCACGTGTGCTTGTTTTATTTATTGTTATTGATTGGTGTGCGGAGGCCTTAAGTCCCGTTCCAGGACATTAGGACACTGTCCCGCGACACATAGGCCTAGCTGCTGTCCCTGGACACCCAGATGCTGTACTGGGACAACAAGACACTGTCTTTGGACACAGAAATGCTGCCCTAGGACACCAGGACAATGTCCTGGTACACAAGTAGGCTACATTGCCCCGGGAGTAGACACATGGTTGCTGTCCTGGGATACGAATACACACTGTCCCGTCCCGAGACATCCAGGTGTTATTCCGGGACACCCAGCTTCTGTCCTAGGACACTTATGCTTCTTTTCCACTGCCGGTTTTCTGGTAGGCCCACAGCTCGACACAGTGTGACTCGGCAGCCACTTTTTGGTTTTCGAATAGGCACAACACAGCTCAATCTCAAAGCAAAAAGTGGCGGCCGAGTTGCGCTGTGTCATGCTGTAGGCCTACCAGCAGTGGAAAAGAGCCAATAGTTGCTGTCCTGGGACACCAGTACACTGTCCCAGAAGAGCAAGTGGGTGTTCAGGAACAGCATCTTGTGCCGGGACAGTGCTTAGTGTCCCGGGATAGTCTACTACAGGACACTATCAACAGTACACAATTATCGTTCATACTGCCTCTCCTCATTTTCTGATGTTATGTAATTTCCTGTTACTTACGGATTTATTTTTAAACCTTCTAGTTACTAGTGACCTGGGGAGAATTTTGGGACCCCTTAAAGCGATGGTTCGGAGTAGAATCACCCTAATGCCATTTGAACCGTGACACCTATCCACCTTTACACCCGAAGTGTTTTCTGCCGCAGGCTTACATCAACAGAGTTGCCGTGTTATTCGATGTTTATTCCGGATAGCTTGACTCAAGCGCGTATGGATACTGGGCACCGTCTCCAAACTTTCCCCACAAAAATAACATGTCATGCCACCAAACTTCTACAGTATAACAAATGTGTTTTTTTCTCACAAAAAGATGAATTTGAAACTTTGTACATAGTCCAGGAGTTTATTAGTAACAACACACGAGACGATTAGCTTTTCTGCTGCTAAACATCCGTCGACGTCACTTCCTCCAGCTGGGACTTTGTTGATGGAAACAAATACACGTGAGTCCGGAAGGCGGAAAACTCAAAAAGACAGCTTGCGCTACAACTAGAAATTAACCACTTCGGATTTAAATTTTACCATGTTTAATAAATAGAAGACGATGCCGAAGTGGTTAATTTCTAGTTGCAGCGCAAGCTGTCTTTTTGAGTTTTCCGCCTTCCGGACTCACGTGTATTTGTTTCCATCAACAAAGTCCCAGCTGGAGGAAGTGACGTCGACGGATGTTTAGCAGCAGAAAAGCTAATCGTCTCGTGTGTTGTTACTAATAAACTCCTGGACTATGTACAAAGTTTCAAATTCATCTTTTTGTGAGTACAAACCACATTTGTTATACTGTAGAAGTTTGGTGTCATGACATGTTATTTTTGTGGGGAAAGTTTGGAGACGGTGCCCAGGATCCATACGCGCTTGAGTCAAGCTATCCGGAATAAACATCGAATAACACGGCAACTCTGTTGATGTAAGCCTGCGGCAGAAAACACTTTGGGTGTAAAGGTGGATGGGTGTCACGGTTCAAATGGCATTAGGGTGATTCTACTCCGAACCATCGCTTTAAGGGCCCCTGTCAGTGCTGTCAATGGTCTTATAATGTGCAACATTATCCAAATCTGTAACCTGGTTCTCACGCAGATGGATGTTTCAGCTCAAAAAGTTTAACAAAGATGCACGAAGCACGAAGGGTCTGCGTGAGAGCCAGGCTACCAAATCTGGGGTGCATCTCTCAAAGCCGAAGTAGCTAGTCGGTTAGCAATGTTGTATAGTAGATACTATAAAAGTTGCTAACTCTTGTGTCTCGAACGTTAGCACACAAAGTAACTACTGCTTGGAGTAATGTGCACTCTGAAGTAGTGGTGACTTTGAAAGTGAGGCGCGTTGAAGTACAGCTGGAGTAGATCCATTGAGTCCAGACATCACCTCAGCCACCCCAAGTAACACACAGCGCTAGTCTACTTCAGAGTGTGACTCCACCCATTAGCTAAACTTGTAGTACATATTTGACCACAAATGTGTCAATATCTTTTAATCCTGTGGTGCAAAAGCGCTGAAAATCAATCGACATGCACACAAAGTCATGATACAGCTGCGAGAGTGTTCAGAACACAAATTCACGTCATGTAATTTGTTTCTGTCATAGTCTCCCCTTTTTGACAGATTTTGATTGTTCTGAAGCTTTTGCATTCTCTCAAAAACAATTATAATTACAGTTCAATTGAACTGCAGTATCATACCGTAAACAAAGCCCATGCCATACCTCACTTGTATACTGCACATGGTCTCAGAACTGCACATTTTGCATATACTACAGAAAGAGGTGGAGGAGAGGAGACAGCGTAAACATGGCACAATATAAATCAACAAAAGAAATGGAATTCAATATAACACTCTTTATTTGAGTACAACATCTTAACGCAGGAGTAACACAAAAGAAACTCTGAAAATACATGTGTTTTCGAACTTTGAATAACAATTTTGGAGTGGGGGTGAGAATTAATATGTTTTTGTTTAGAATTAGTGTGTGTGTGTGTGTGTGTGTGTGTGTGTGTGTGTGTGTGTGTGTGTGTGTGTGTGTGTGTGTGTGTGTGTGTGTGTGTTATTATGTAGTAGCAGGAGTAGGAGCAGTGGTGGTGGTGGAAGTAGAGGTGGTCAGCTGGGCCAGCAGCAGGGGCAGCAGAGCCAGCAGGGCATTGTTGTTGTCGTTCTGTTGTGGTGGGAAGTAGTAGTAGGGGTTCTGCTGGTACGGATTGAAGCCTCCAAACCCCCCAAATCCTCCGAACCCCCCAAAGTTCATCCCTCCCTAGAAACCGAGAAAGGCAAAAGGAACCAATATGGTGCATGTTTTTTATTTTTAAATCAAATTTGCTAGAATATAAAAGTCCCACATTGTTCATTGTGCTAGTCATGACATTTCAAATAAAATGAAAGTAGATTAAGATAAAGTGATATGGTCAGTGTGCTGGAGTTTCATCGTTTTTTTTCTCAGCATCGTATGGGTTATTTCAAACACACCTGCTAAGTGAGCTGTGTGAAAAAATATCTTGGACACATGATAGCCAAATGACAAAACAAAGAGATGTGTTTCTTTGCTTCGTTCATTTTTTTATTTTGAAAGATTTGGCAAAAGACTATAATTCATGGTCTAGATCAGTACTGACTGTATTCATTCTTACACGTGTTTGGATGGAAAATAAAACAGATGCTCACCTCCTCACTGGAAGACCGTCTCTTTCGGACAAGCTCATCATTCTGGGAGGGAACAAGGTCACACACATTAGCCTTTCCATTTACCTTCATTGGTTTCACATATAAAAATTACAATTCACAATTAAAGCTTCATATTCCATTTGTTTTTCTTTCCCTAAATAAAGCCTCTTCCCTCTCCCTCCCCAACTATCATCTACATCCACAAATAATGTCCAGGGTGAATAACACAATATGCATATAACAATGTAGCTAAACAAGCTGCCTTCAGAGATGTATAGCCTTTATGACTAACTCCAATTACAATAATTATAACATGCCATTTTACTCACAGATGCTGCAAAGCAGACAGCAATGAGGCACATGGCAAAGATGGCAAGTTTCATGCTGTCTTCTGATGTCTGCAACAAAAAATATACATTACAGATTTGCCCTCATGCAGAACAAGTCTAATCATTCCACACTTTGTGCAAAGTTGTATAGTATGTGTTACCTGTAAAGGCTATTTAGCGGAGCAGGAGAAGCTGGCTTTGTGGAGACAGGAATGCAGGTGTAGCGAAAAGTGTCACTTCTGGACCTTTATAAAGGATTTCCCACCTACAATACTCACCTGGAAAACATCCTCTGAATGTGGAAAATGATGAAACTTTAGGTTTTGAGGATTTGAGGACAAAAACAAAGTTTGGCGGTGGTCGCTTTGCAACATATATATTTTTGCATCATATCCTACAGCATGCACCCAGAGTAGATTATTTGTCAGTCTATTGGTCACTCAGTAACCACAAAAGTCAAAATTGTGAAAACTTCACATTCTTAGTCAGGGAGAAGAAGACAAAGGAAAGGCTAGGGAAATATATGTATAGAAATAGATCTGCTCAAGTTCAATGACCTGGCGGGAATTTAACTGGAAGAACTTTATTAGATATTTTATTACCCCAGCCCAGAAATCTAAATTCAGTGACACCACCCCTTTCTGCTGGAGACAATGTGGTCAACAAAGTGCAAACCACCACCATGTCTTTTGGGATTGCCCAAAAATTCAAGTTTATTGGTCAGAAATACATAATTCACTACAGGACATTTTCAGAGAGGATTTGCCACTGGACTTTAAGACTTTGTATCTGGGATGCAGGCTCGTTTCTAGGATTTTGGGGGCCCTAGGCAAAGGGTTTGTCGGGGCCCTAGGGCTTTTTTTGGGGGTGGGGCACGGCGCCAGAATTTCTGTTTCGGATCGGCCAGACCATTTTTGGATGGCACTTCAGTCATTGTCACATAGCCTACCATTACAACATAATGTCACAGAATCCATGGAAACCTAATGGAACAAACAAGTCACCTTATAGACAGTGTTGTGGCTATGTAGGGCAACACATGCATGAAGGGCAATGAATGCACAAGAGCAAGCATACACCAGCATTTTCTGTGAGGAAATGCAATCTAGTTATTATGATAACTAGTCCCTACAGTTCATTTTATGAAACTTTATGAAGAAAGACCTGGGCAAATATAGCCCATTCCATTTAGTAGGCTCATAATTTCTCATGAAGTAGGCTAATTGAATGTTCAGTTGTTTAACCTGGCCTATCTCACATGAAAGTAGGCCTATATGGCCCAATCAGGTTTTTTGACCCTACCACGAAAATCATGATCTGCATTGCCAATCACAAATAAAGAATGGTCTAATCTTTCCAACCACTTTTATCTAACCGAGGGTGCTCCATTTGTGCAAAACGAAATATTGACTCATAAAACAATAGGCCTATAGTCCAGAAACTCAAGGCTGAGAAACGAATGAGCAGGCACAGTGGGGGTTTGGGGGGATGTGATATTGGTAAGCAAGAATTCTGTAACCAAGCCAAGGGGGTCTCCCCGACGAGATTTTTTCGTATTGCATCCATCACGCACTTGAAAATACAATCCTAATGTTTGTGTTGTTAGTAGGCTAATACTGCAGCAAACACGAATAGGCTACTGTAGCGACCAAGGATCACTGAACAACCACCTACGTTACTCCGTGGTGGACAACTGTATCAATTATAGAGGACCAATATCACGGTGCCCTTACCTTGTGTTGTCTTGACCGCAGAATGAATGTATGCCAACCTCTAACGGTGCCCATTGTCAGTTTGACGCAAGCCGTACCAACGTATTCAATTCATTTTCAATGAAATGCGGCAGATCGTCGTTACCGGACTCGCAAAGCATGTTGGAATTCCGGCATGGCGAGCGTGGGTCCGGTGGCACGTCAGAGCTCTCCCGAAAGTTATGCAAATTAGCAGCGGCTGACGGACTGCGTTACCCAATGACTGTTGAGCACATGAAGATGTCCCATGATACCTGTGGTCATCACAAAGGTACATTTCCCTCCGTAGTAGATTTTTGACGTCTATCAAACTTTTGGATGTACAAAATATAGACTACAAGAATTATGTTGCTCGTGCTTATGATGCCTGGGTTCAAATGATTATGTTCGATTTCGACCATAAGCATAACAACACGAGGTAAAGCTGTGTGTGAAAAAAACACATGTGCCGAGTTCGGTAAGAGCATTTTGAACTGTAATTTAGGGGCAGTTGGTTTGCTATATCGATAAAAACGGCTAGAAATGTAGATTGATATACTTCCTGTATATAACTCCCGGGCCACGCAAGCTGTAGTAGCAGTGCGTCGACTATCCAGTACGTCGAGCTGCGATAACGTAACGCTATAATGGATCCCTAGCCTAACTGTAATCCATGCGTTTCCACAACCATGGTCCCAAATTCCAAGATGTAATCCACATATAGTAATAGCAAGAAAGGGACTATTGTGCTACAATTTAGCTATCCCACTCAGCGCACTTGTGTGACTCGTGTTATCCGGTAGGCATTAGGCCTACATTGTTCATTCGTTTCTTCTTGCGTTTGTCCACATCCAAAACAGTTCCGTGTCGAAAAAAGGCGCGTTATTGAACAATCAACGTTTGCCCAGTGCTTGTTACAGCACGTGGATTAATGCTTCACAGACGTTTTTGAAAACATAATACACTGTAAATGAAGCATCTCGCTGTCTGTGCGAGGTCAACTGGCCTGGGACAGTTTGGTGGTTTGGCAGTAGGCTAGAGTAATGTCTCGTCTTCAATATTAACTTTTATTATAAAAGCAACTGTCTTGAGCCAAAAATGTAGGCCTAATATAAACTGGTGTCTGCGCAACATCCAGTGAGAGATTATGTCGCTGCATTTTTTTTCAGTTTGTATTTGCGCTGGATTTGACGCTTAAACCAATTGGAAGGGGGGCCCCCTCCAGGTGGGGGTACTTTGACTAAATTGTCGTTGCGCTGTTTCGGCAATTGACATTTTCACGCTGTCGCTGATGCAAACCTACTGGAAGGGGGGCCCCCTCAAGCAGGGGATATTAGGGAGGCGCTGTTGCTTCCCTCGCAGCAGAGCCCTTCATAGACTACAGATGACAGTGCCTTATTATAAAGATATTTAAAATCGTCATTGCTGTTGGGTACATAACCTGTCGTCCTTGGGGGCCCCAGGCAACTGCCTACATTGCTTACCTTAACGCAACAGGCCTGTGTGCGTGTGGAGATTGTGTTAAGTGACGCGCGGTGTGCGCTTGGAACTGTCCGCGTAGTGCATTTGGAGAGTGTGTTGATGCGCGTTGCGCGCTGGGACCTGGGACCTGGGACCTGGGACTCTCAATCGAATGTGTGTGAATGCGTGTGTGTGTGTGTTCTATTTCTTTTATTTGGTTCATGTAGGCCTAAGTTTGATTTCTGTTTTGTTTCTTATTGTATTGATTTATTAGTGTGTTGACCGTGTCGGGTGCACCACACACCTGTAATTGGGCCAGTAGGACCACCCTACCGTAGCCTCTCACTTGCAGTGCTCAGGCCTTATGCCGAGTGTAATTTTGTGTGCTGTGTTTATGATTCTCTTCCATGCATGCTTATATTCAACTAGATGTGCTTTCTGTGCTAATTGTGTGTTACATTGTGTTAACTTGTACTGAAGCTACTTAAGAGGGGAAACCTATAGCTCATTTTCGTGTGGTTGACCTGTCTCACGTCAATGTACTTTTTGTTGAGTTTTTGATTTTAATAATATTGTATTTCATACACCCTCCTGAAGTATTAAAAAGAAGAAAGTAATTGTTCCCCGTAATCCTGTCTCTGTCGTTCCTTACGGACCTGTGTGATTTGATGCACTAGTGTGTAATTCAAATTCCAGAGGGACTCTAGCGCCCTCTGGTGGAGTAGTCGGTTCATTAATTAAACATTTTTGTCAGTTCACCTGGTCCTGCTACACACTGCTACAGCTGTTGCTGCTACTGCTACTACCACCATTACTACGGAATGTCAAATTCAGGCCAGGGGGCCAAATCTGTAATCGGGTTCTCACGCAGATGGATGTTTCTCATGGGAGCTCACAAAGTTTAACGAAGATGCACGAAGCACAAAGGGTCTGTGTGAGAGCCAGGCTACCAAATCTGGGCCACAAGGTGATTTTATTTGGCCACTTGTGAGTTTGACATCCCTGACTTAGGGCTTTAGTAGGGCTGCAGTAACAGGCTGGCTTCTGTTGGGATATTATGAGTACCGGTAAGCAGCAAATCTGGGCCTACTTATTATGAGTACTCATAATCATCTACTGATTAATAATGATAATTCAATAATAACAATAACGACAACAACAATACCAACGCTACTATTACTACTGCTACTGCTACTACTACTACTACTACTATTACTAATAATAATTATATTTATATTTATATGTATAGTTTTATATGCATAGCATGAATGGCATGTAGCTCTATTAGCTTTTTTTTTTTTTTTTAAATTGGAAACAGATTTTAAAAATTAGAATTCAGAGCTGTTGGTTCCAATTTGTGGCAACATTTCAACTTACTACTATTTGAAGTTAGGCTGATCTGCATCCTTCTAGCTGTAAAAAAAATACTGCAATGATACAGATACTATATTTTCGAGTGTTATTTAAACTCTTATTTTAACATAGTCACATTTCAAACTCCTGTAGTTGGTCCTCAGGAAAATGAAGTGTGGTTAAGCCTAGTTGCATTGTGTATATGTATGTTTCATTTACCACAGTAACTTCACAGTGCAATAGTCTCCCCTTTTTGACAGATTTTGATTGTTCTGAAGCTTTTGCATTCTCTCAAAAACAATTATAATTACAGTTCAATTGAACTGCAGTATCATACCGTAAACAAAGCCCATGCCATACCTCACTGTATACTGCACATGGTCTCAGAACTGCACATTTTGCATATACTACAAAAAGAGGTGGAGGAGAGGAGATAGCGTAAACATGGCACAATATAAATAAACAGAAGAAATGGAATTCAATATAACACTCTTTATTTGAGTACAACATCTTAACGCAGGAGTAACACAAAACAATTCTAAACAAAAACATATTAATTATCACCCCCACTCCAAAATAAAAATTGTTATTCAAAGTTCGAAAACACATGTATTTTCAGAGTTTGTGTGTGTGTGTGTGTGTGTGTGTGTGTGTGTGTGTGTGTGTGTGTGTGTGTGTGTGTGTGTGTGTGTGTGTGTGTGTGTGTGTGTGTGTGTGTGTGTGTGTCTTATTATGTAGTAGCAGGAGTAGGAGCAGTGGTGGTGGTGGAAGTAGAGGTGGTCAGCTGGGCCAGCAGCAGAGGCAGCAGAGCCAGCAGGGCGTTGTTGTTGTCGTTCTGTTGTGGTGGGTAGTAGTAGTAGGGGTTCTGCAGGTACGGATTGAAGCCTCCAAACCCCCCAAATCCTCCGAACCCCCCAAAGTTCATCCCTCTATTGTTCTAGAAATCGAGAAAGGCAAAAGGAACCAATATGGTGCATGTTATTCATTTTTGAATCAAGTTCGCCAGAACATATACAGTAAGTCCCACATTGTCCATTTCACTGTATTCATGACATTTCGAATAAAATGAAAGGCCTAGATTAAGATAAAGCGATATGTTCAGTGCTGGAGTTTTATAGTTTTTTTTTTCTCAGCATCGTATGGGTCATCTCAAATGCACCTGTCAACTAGGCTGTGTGGCAATTCTTTTTTAAATCCACTAAATATCTTGGACCAGGGCTGGACTGGCAATCTGGCAAACCGGGCAAAATCCCGGTGGGCCGACGCCCCTAGAGGGCCGGTGATGTCGGTTTTTAAAAATAATTGTTATTAATGTTTAAAAAAAATGTGACCGGCGGCCCACAATTTCGTGCTGACGGCCCTCGGCCCTCCTCCAATGACATCAGCCCACACATAACGGGGGAGGGGGTGTCCCATTGGTGCATCTGAGTCGGACTTAACTATTCATTGCGGCCCCACCCCTACCCTGCATTACGCGCGCAAATTTGAGACACAAGCGATGGAGAGACTAAAACTAAAAGGTGGTGTGGAAAAGCTTGCGGAAAAGGGATAAAAAAAACTTGCAGCAGAGGCAAGATAATGTGTTCACGCATGTAGTGTTGTAGCAGCAGGAGAGGGACAACAACTTCTGCATGTTGGAAATGATGGAGCACGCTAGGAGACAGCAGGTGGTGAAAGCGGCAATAGCCTCTACGAGCCCTGACAGGTATGAGTCAAGTCAAGATCTGTTCTTTCAAACTTTAGGATATTCCATGCCTCTCCCCAACTCTCACTTCAGCATTAAACATTAATATTAAATAGGCCATTAATTTCCACCACCATAAGTGTGCTTGAGTGCTTTGAACCGGTCGCACGACTCGCGGACCTATTGAGAAGACAAACATTCCATACACCAAACCACTGACGTGAATAATATAGTAGCCACGGCAGTGTGCCAAATGTATAGCATTAAATGAAACACCAGTGGTGTTGTTCTAAAGCATTCCGTGTACTAAATGCGTTTCGAAGACTGTCAAACTCGTGCCTACTCTCACTAAATATTCAGCGATTGTTTGCGTAATCACATTTACCACTCAGTGAAAATGTCGTGTAACGGTTGTCGCGTCTCGCGTGTGGAAAACAAAAAAAGGTTTGCCAAACGGATTTTTTTTTAATTCTTGGAGCACAATCAAACCATATTCTGTAGGTAAAGACCTAGCATCTCTCTCTATCTCTCTCAGCTGTTATTTTATCCAGGACAATTAGAAATAATAAATGATTGAAGAATGTTTTTTTTTAATAAGCTTCTGATAGGCTACAGTTTTATCTGTAGACTATTTTATATGTAGCCTACCACTTTCAGCACTGCTCATTTTGAAACTTCAGTATGTTAATGCTTTCTTAACATATTTGACACACTAAAGCATTGTGGTGATAGGCAGTTCATGATTTTCTTTCATCATTCAAGCTATTAAAGTAGCTTCCTTATGCAATGAGAGATGCATTTTGATAACAGGAAATTAACCCCTCTTCTAATGCACCTGTTAGAAGAAACCCTCAATTTAACATTAATCTAGGTCAATTTATGAGTAGGCTATACACTGAAAACTATATTAATTTGAATATTTTGCAAGTGCTGCATACATTGTGATAAATAATCTATCTCCCTCTTCTCATCTTGTCAAACCAGGCCAGGATGAGGTTGAGTTAGAGAGAGAAGTAGAGTAGGCCTAGATTACTTTTGCTGTGAGTGTGGTCATGTATTGCATTTCTAAACCACTGCTCAAACTAAGATTCAATTTAAATAAATAGTTGATATAGTCAGCACACATTTCCTGGTGTTTTCTGGTAGCTGAAAGAGAGATTCATGCATGAATATTGCGCCTTTTCGCATAAGCCGCTTGGTCAATAAGTAGTCAGATGTGCTCCGCTGATTATGAGGGGCCGGTCTGGGCCAAAAATGCCCGGGCCATTTTGTTCTCCCAGTCCAGGCCTGTCTTGGACACATGATGGCCAAAAGACTATAATTCATGGCCTAGACCAGGACTGACTGTATTAATTCTTACAAATGTTTGGATGGAAAAGGAAACAGATACTCACCTCCTCACTGGAAGAGCGTCTCTTTCGGACATGCTCATCATTCTGGGAGGGAAAAGGTTACACACATTAGCCTTTTCATTTACCTTTATTGATTTCACATATAAACATTACAATTGACAATTAAAGCTTCATATTCCATTTGTTTTTCTTTCCCTAAATAAAACCTATTCCCTCTCCCTCCCCAACTATCCTCTACATCCACAAATAATGTCCACTCCAGGGTGAATAATACAATATGCATATAACAATGTAGCTAAACAAGCTGCTTTCAGAGATGCATAGCCTTTATGACTAACTCCAATTACAATAATTATAACATGCCATTTTACTCACAGACGCTGCAAAGCAGACAGCAATGAGGCACACAGCAAAGATGGCAAGTTTCATGTTGTCTTCTGATGTCTGCAACAAAAAATATACATTACAGATATACCTTCATGCAGAACAAGCCTAATCATTCCACACTGTGTGCAAAGTTGTATAGTATGTGTTACCTGTAAAGGCTATTTAGCGGAGCAGGAGAAGCTGGCTCTGTGGAGACAGGAATGCAGGTGTAGCGAAAAGTGTCACTTCTGGACCTTTATAAAGGATTTCCCACCTACAATACTCACCTGGAAAACATCCTCTGAATGTGGAAAATGATGAAACTTTAGGTTTTGAGGATTTGAGGACAAAAACAAAGTTTGGCGGTGGTCGCTTTGCAACATATATATTTTTGCATCATATCCTACAGCATGCACCCAGAGTAGATTATTTGTCAGTCTATTGGTCACTCAGTAACCACACTAGTCAAAATTGTGAAAACTTCACATTCTTAGTCAGGGAGAAGAAGACAAAGGAAAGGCTTGGGAAATAGATGTATAGAAATAGATCTGCTCAAGTTCAATGACCTGGCGGGAATTTAACTGGAAGAACTTTATTAGATATTTTATTACCCCAGCCCAGAAATCTAAATTCAGTGACACCACCACGGGCGTAGGCAGAAATAATAAAACAGATGGGCCCAGAAAAAAATGGACGGGCCCAACCCCAAAACGTAGAATTACAATAACGCGTTTGAATGTATGTCTGGTTTGAAAGCAAATCACTTCTAAGTGAAAAGCAACTGGAAAAGTGAGAACACAGACGCGACACGTCAGTACCCTCATGCATGAGCACGCAAGCACACAGACACACACACACACTAGGGTGACCAGCTGTCCGGACTTCGGCCGGACAACCCCGCCCCTTAACTTTCTAACCTAGCGTCCTCGTGCGCACCCATTGCTTCGACTTGCCGAATCCCCGCCTCCGTGGAGAAAACAGTGAAGTTGGCATTCTAAATTGTAGGCAGAAATCAGGGAACAGCGCTGCCATCTTACCTCAGACTAACTCAGCTGCCAACAACAGTTTTACTTGTAAAACAATATTTTTTGGGGGAAGGATTTTCGCATTTACCTCAGGCCGATAAAAGAGTCCTCAGTAGGCCTACCACTAACTTAATATTGTATCAGAGACGGCAGGTTACGATAGACAAATCCTTCCGTTGTTGTCTCTGTAGGCTATTTCATATTTTTTTAAAATGTATTTTGGGTAGTCATGCATTCGTAGGCCTAATAGCCAACAATTAATTTGATTTAGGCTACTTTACTCAAAATTGGTCAGAAGTCTGTTTATCAGCTGTGTTTTAAGGGAGGCAAACCGCTTCTGTCAACCTTTTTTTTTTCATGCATACGCTGGATGGAGCTCAAAATACAGACAGCGCCCGTGCAGAAAGACGTCTCTTTGCCCTGTTTGTAAAGTTGTGAGAACCCTCGTATCGTTGTAAAGGCATTTAGCGGACAAACTTAGTTGCACTATGCGTTGCCACCAGTGCAGGAAAAAATAGGAAACATACAGTAGCCTAGACAATATAGTTACCTTATTTAACTTTACAGCCAGTTAATGCACTTCATATAGGGCTATTGCACGGAGATTTCCCCGCCATAAGGCGACAGCAATAGCCTACAGTTAATTCGCTGGGCGAAGTCTGGGGTTAGTTCTATATCTGGAGTAACATGGCGACCGCAGATAGGCTATCGGAAACGCGACCGACTGTCAAGGTCTAGTTTGCGTCAATGACGTTGCCTCGCATCTCGAGGCCATAAGCAAAAGGCTAGGAGGAAAGGAAAGACAAAGAGAGGGACACACGGACATTGTAAACAAGTCGTAAAAACGGACCGATGGCCACCCTAATTGGCGTGTAAGTCTCGACCGCGCGCCTGGAAATATCCACGGTTATGACGCATCATTTTATGATGCTTTGTCGCCAAATGAAAAGAAAAATACCACACTTCACTCTCACTTAAATTACTTTTAGCAACATGGCAATGCGCACTGCGATTCTCCACTCAGGAAGTGCTCGTGACAGCACAAACTTTTTCTGTTACAGGTAGATGTATTAACCACAACAACCATGTAGCCAAGCTTTCATTAACGGAGACAAACTGAAACCAATGGAAACCACGTTTGCCAGCCCTATCTTCGACAAACCAAAACGTATGCATTCAAATAAGGCATCCAAAGTTTACAGTTTTTCTCAATTGGTTTTGTACATTTCTCACAACAGAATAATGATTCTCAAAAGTCTTTGTTCAATTGTGACTTCCTGATGTTACCTGTGCACATGGTCAAATCAGTTTCTCATTGTTTTCGGCATATAGCAAATGCTCTCGTCCACCATGCCATGGCTGTGTACAATTCTCAGTGATTTCATACATTATCAATTGCTTTTGTCATATCACTCAAAAAGCTTTGTCACTGAATGCATGAAACTATCTCAATCTTATCTGATCAATGTAATATAAAACTGAATTTACAACATTTCCCATCCAATCTAAACAGCATTTCGCTTCAGAAAAGATCCTCAAGAGTGTACTATTCAATTGGCAACATGAGAAATTGATTTGACTAGCTTGTCCATACACTATGACACAATGACTAACCATTCTGCTGGCGCTGATACGTTTATTGACACAAAAAACTTGGTTTTGAAAGACAAATAAGGGTTTTGAGCAAGAGACTTGGTTTTGCAGGTTATCCACCGTGTTTTGCCATTTGTTAAAGCTGTTTTGAGAATGAAAAGAGATTCGAGAAATGTACAAAACCAATTGAGAAATACTGTAATGATGAATACATCTCAGCCAACTGCACAGGCGCTAAGTGTCATGCACAGACTCAACATCGCAAGCAGCAACAGAATGCTTATCAGCTAGGTTACTACTAGTCATATGAAAGTCCAACATGAAAACAGCTAGACTACTTCGGCGGCCAAAGATATGACATTGAAACAAGACATGGCGGCTCGGCTGCAAAATCAAATGGAATGGGCACCAACATGATACGGACTGTTACAATACAAAATTAACAGTTAGGCATATGCCCATACGAAAGAAGTAATGAATGGTCTTACTTTTGATGATTCCTTTATGCATGTTAACAGGAGGCAGTTTTTGTTGTTGTTGAACTGGCGTTCGCGTCATGATATTCCAAGGAGTCGGCCAGTTCTCTTATTTCAAGGAAGAGCACAGAGTGCGTTCAGTCTGAGTCAACATGTTCTGGTGGACGCTTGTTTCCGATTAATGGTAGAAAACAGCCATTCATTAGGCGCATCATGTTGTATCAAACTTAGCTCTGGCACGCCTATCGCCTTGGCATGCTATTGCTGTAGACTGAACTGGGGCGAGCTACTGAGGGTGAAGGCGATTCCGTAACGTTATCCGTATTCCGTATCATAGTTTGACATATCCGATTGAGAAGAACAATGTTCTGCAAATCATGCCGACGCCCACAAAACGTTTTGTTTACAAAACAGATTCCTGGACCTTCCGCTAACACTAGCCCAGTGAGTTGGGTACCGCACAGAGACGTTGTACAAGGGGAGGGGCACGTTGGATCATGTAGCCTAATTACAATCTAATTGGAGTTTCAACACGCAATATTATTAAAATATT
Source organism: Engraulis encrasicolus (assembly GCF_034702125.1). Taxonomy (NCBI): domain Eukaryota; kingdom Metazoa; phylum Chordata; class Actinopteri; order Clupeiformes; family Engraulidae; genus Engraulis; species Engraulis encrasicolus. The sequence continues at coordinate 7,494,327 of NC_085868.1, read as the reverse complement.
CTCTGAAATTGAAATAGTGGAAATAATAGAAGATTAACTAGATTTATCTTTACAAAATGACTAATTATCGGTCAGTGCTACAGTTCTATGAGGCAAGTTGAGTCGACTGTCGTGGGTGTGACTTCTCTTCTCATTAGATGGGACGGGCTGGGGCTCAATTCGAAACAGGGAAGCAGCTGTCCTTCCAGTGAGCTAACTGGACATCGAGTCATGAAGTGTGGATCGAAATGAAAAATTGCTTTATTTCCTCCCTTGGAAGTTGACTGCATTTGTGGGCGTAACAGGGATATTTGAGGGCAGCATCAGATGCTGATTTCGCTGCCTTGGTACCCAACATGCTGTGCGCCACCTACCTCTCAACCGGAAACCTGAAAAACAAACATCCCAACTACCCAACTACCCAAGCTACTACCTTATCATACTCTTTATTCTGACACTTATGTATGTAGATATTGAAAATCGAATGGATAAATCAACATTGTAGTATCTAAATATGCTGTCGCTAGATCTATTTATAGCCTATTTTACGATTCCGCCGTCTGACGATCATTCACCGTTCAAATAGCATGCGTAAGCTAAGCGCTAACGTGATGAACGTAACTCCCGCCATATAATCGCTGTAACACTCGTTAGTGCCGTTCGTAACGGCTGCCTCATCAGCTAACTTGACCTATCTGATCAGTGACATGTTTATGTAGGAGGAGAGTCATCGAGTCACTGCCTCCCGTTTCGAATTTAGCCTGGATGTCAAGTGGGCGGACCTAGGCCCTCCCAGGCCCGCCCATGTCTACGTGCCTGGACACCACCCCTGTCTGCTGGAGAGAATGTGGTCAACAAAGAGCAAACCACCACCATGTCTTTTGGGATTGCCCAAAAATGCAAGTTTATTGGTCAGAAATACATAATTGGAGGATTTGCCACTGGACTTTAAGACTTTGTATCTGCGTGTGGAGACTGTGTTAAGTGACGCGCGGTGCGCGCTTGGAACTGTCCGTGGAATGCATTTGGAGAGTGTGTTTGGTGACTCGTTGCGCGCTGCCTGGGACTCTCAGTCGAGAGTGTGTGAATGCATGTGTAGGTGCGTGTGTTCTATTTCTTTTGTTAGGTTAATGTACGTTTGATTTCTGTTTTGTTTCTTAGTGTATTGATTTATTGTGTGTTGACCGTGTCGGGTGCACCACACACCTGTAATTGGGCCAGTAGGACCGCCCTACAGTAGCTTCTCACGTGCAGTGCTCAGGCCTTATGCCGAGTGTAATTTTGTGTGCTGTGTTAATGATTCTCTTCCATGCATGCTTATTTTCAACTAGATGTGATTGCTGTGCTAATTGTGTGTTACATCGTGTTAACTTGTACTGAAGCTACTTAAGAGGGGAAACCTATAGCTCATTTTCGTGTGGTTGACCTGTCTCACGTCAATGTACTTTTTGTTGAGTTTTTGATTTTAATAATATTGTATTTCATACACCCTCCTGAAGTATTAAAAAGAAGAAAGTTATTTGGAAGTCAGAAGCGTGCTCAGTCCCTTTAGAAAGATGAAAAAGTATTCTTGTGGGTGCTCTTTGGTTCAAGGTTCAATGTCAAAAAAGTTGCTTGAAAAGAGAAAAAACTTTTCTTCACCAAGGCACTCCAAAAAGTATAGTTAAAATGTCTTTATTATTATGACATGTCCATTAAGGACTTTTAAAATGGCCCACGCGTAGCGGCAGTTGAGCCTTCTTCAGGGCATAGTGATACTGACACAGTGAAGCCTTTTGTTGACAATTTTTATTAAAATTGATATGTTTTTGTTTAGAATTGTGTGTGTGTGTGTGTGTGTGTGTGTGTGTGTGTGTGTGTGTGTGTGTGTGTGTGTGTGTGTGTGTGTGTGTGTGTGTGTGTGTGTGTGTGTGTGTTATTATGTAGTAGCAGGAGTAGGAGCAGTGGTGGTGGTGGAAGTAGAGGTGGTCAGCTGGGCCAGCAGCAGGGGCAGCAAAGCCAGCAGGGCATTGTTGTTGTCGTTCTGTTGTGGTGGGTAGTAGTAGTAGGGGTTCTGCAGGTACGGATTGAAGCCTCCAAATCCCCCAAATCCTCCGAACCCCCCAAAGTTCATCCCTCTATTGTTCTAGAAACCGAGAAAGGCAAAAGGAACCAATATGGTGCATGTTATTAATTTTTGAATCAAGTTCACCAGAAGTCCCACATATTGTCCATTTCACTGTATTCATGACATTTCGAATAAAATGAAAGGCCTACATTAAGATAAAGCGATATGTTCAGTGCTGGAGTTTTATAGTTTTTTTTTCTCAGCATCGTATGGGTCATCTCAAATGCACCTGTCAACTAGGCTGTGTGGCAATTCTTTTTTAAATCCACTAAATATCTTGATATACATACATGATGGCCAAAAGACTATAATTCATGGCCTAGACCAGTACTGACTGTATTAATTCTACAAATGTTTGGATGTTGGATGGAAAAGAAAACAGATACTCACCTCCTCACTGGAAGAGCGTCTCTTTCGGACATGCTCATCATTCTGGGAGGGAAAAGGTTACACACATTACCCTTTTCATTTACCTTTATTGATTTCACATATAAACATTACAATTGACAATTAAAGCTTCATATTCCATTTGTTTTTCTTTCCCTAAATAAAACCTATTCCCTCTCCCTCCCCAACTATCATCTACATCCACAAATAATGTCCACTTCAGGGTGAATAATACAATATGCATATAACAATGTAGCTAAACAAGCTGCCTTCAGAGATGCATAGACTTTTTGACTAACTCCAATTACAATAATTATAACATGTCATTTTACTCACAGACGCTGCAAAGCAGACAGCAATGAGGCACACAGCAAAGATGGCAAGTTTCATGCTGTCTTTTGATGTCTGCAATAAAAATATACATTACAGATTTGCCCTCATGCAGAACAAGTCTAATCATTCCACACTTTGTGCAAAGTTGTATAGTATGTGTTACCTGTAAAGGCTATTTAGCGGAGCAGGAGAAGCTGGCTCTGTGGAGACAGGAATGCAGGTGTAGCGAAAAGTGTCACTTCTGGACCTTTATAAAGGATTTCCCACCTACAATACTCACCTGGAAAACATCCTCTGAATGTGGAAAATGATGAAACTAGGTTTTGAGGATTTGAGGACAAAAACAAAGTTTGACAAAGTGTTTTGCATCATATCCTACAGCATTCACCCAGAGCAGATTATCTGTCATTGTACTGGTCACTCAGTAACCACACAAGTCAAAATTGTGAAAATGTCATATTCTTAGTCAGGGAGAAGACAAAGGAAATGATCGGGAAATAGATGTATAGAAATAACTCTGTCTCCCAACTTACTGTGGGGTGACGCAAAAACGTTAAGGTGAACATGATGCAATCACACACACACACACACACACACACACACACACACACACACACACACACACACACACACACACACACACACACACACACACACACACACACACACACACACACACACACACACACAGGGCAGTAGGCCTATAGGTAACGGTATGAAGTTACTGTTGTCCTTTCCCAACAACCTGATTTCTTTCAGCCCATCCTTCATTCCATCCTTTCACTCATGGTTTCCTGTTTACCCTCACATCATCCTCCATTCTTTCACCCGCCCCGTTCTATATTTTTTTTTACCGCATCCAGTTGTTCTTCCTCTCTATAGCCTACCCGACACTCATTCCCACATATAGGTGCTGTTTCGACGTAGCTGGATATTATTATATGTGGATGTTTTTTTTCTCCTGATTGCATTGGTTCTGGCCCTCCATTTCCACGCAGCATATATTTAAAATCCAGGTATAAAAAGCAGGAGAAAAAAATATCCTATCTGTGGGGCTGAAACTCATTTGTTTCAATGGAGGATTTATTTTTATCCACATGTTGCGTTTACACCTAAACAGGAGAAAAAAAATAACCTGCAAAAAAAAAATCCTGCTAGGTGGAGACAGCACCATAATGGTTACATACCGCCATTCAGACATACCGCCATTCCGACATACCGCCATTCCGACATTGACTTTTCATTGCAAAAAAACATTTTTCCAGCTTGCAGGAACTGTTTTCAGACCCTACATGTAAGGGCATTTGGACTGTGACAAAATTAGACACTAAATTATACACTAATCCTGTAATGGCACTGTCACTCTCTCCCCTCGCTCATGTAGCAACATTGTTGCAAATGCCAATTGAGTTAGAAGAAAAGGGCCGTCACACATTACGACAATATTGAACTTGGAATAATTATTGGAACAATGGAATAATTATTACCACTTTAAAACCGTCAATTGCGGTGAAAATACTTAAACTTGTGTGCTCTGGTGGGTGCCGCGGCTTGCCGCCAAATTTTAAATGAATTCGCAATGCATTCAGGGATACCTGTCGTAGCCCTTCGTCGTGGAGTCTGGTGTCCTACCCCTACCCATCTGTCTGAAAGTGAACCACGATGCCACTACCCTCACACGTGGACGCACAAAACAGAGGCAAAGGGGAAAGGCTTAGGTCTAAGCTAAGGGATGTAATGGGATTCACCGATAGTCATCCACTGCTCCCTCATATATATATCAATAGTTGATTGATGCAACTCCAAGCTTAGGAGCTGACCGATAATCAGAAATATACCCTCAAGTACAAAAAAGGGAGAAAGTGTACACAGTGTAAGTGTACACAGTGTACTTGTGTCCCAGGACATTGTCCTGATGTCCTAGGGCAGCATTTCAGTGTCCAAAGACAGTGTCTTGTTGTCCCAGTACAGCATCTGGGTGTCCTGGGACAGCAGCTAGGCCTATGTGTTGCAGGATAGTGTCCTAATGTCCTTCTCCCTTACGGTGAATGAATAAGCATGTGAAATTTTCACAACTGTGACTTGTGTGGTTACTGAGTAACAGGTAGACTGACAAACAATCGACTCTGGATACTGTAGGATGTGATGCAAAACAAATATGTTGCAAAGCGACCACCACCATACACTGTTTTTGTCCTCAAATCCTCTAAACAAAGTTTCATCATTCCCCCCTACAGAGGATGTTTTTCAGGTGATTGGTTTATTGTAGGTGGCAAATCCTTTATAACCCTAAAGCGACCAACTGGGGTCATTTATGACCCCGGGCACATATTTTCATACACCATTTCTGCCTTCTAGGGGTATGTCAATACATATGTTGTGCATGTTGTGAATGATTTTTGTGAGATTTGGACCATCTGGGATTTATAATCAAAACACCCCTGGGGTTATTTATGACCCCGAGAGGATCCATGAGATACTCAACATTATAAATTATACAAATTATACAAAAAACAGAGTTTGAAAATTACAACAACAATGGACATTATAATGATTTGGACAATGGACATTATAATGATGATGATTTTCAAAAAAAGGGTCCTAAGTTCCCCGGTCCCATACAAAGACAGGGGAACGACCCGGGGAACATAGGACCGGGGAACATATAGGTACGCTCCCTCTTTGGCAGGGTGCACAAGGAGAGGAAGAGTTTGCACATGGCAGGAAATTTTAAATTATTTTCGGGTCGCTGCATAATAGACAAATGTTAGGGTGAGCACGGTGAGGGGATTCAATCAGTGTTTAGAATTGAAGGACTGGAACACAAAAACATTTTTTGAATTGGAAAGGGAAGGGCTACATTTTGCTGAAGAGAATGAATAATAAAAATGAACACAAAATCGTTTTGGTTTGTGAAGGCATCCTTTTTGAACTCTTGCAGGCAGCAGAAACACAACAAGCAAGATATATGAGTTTTAGTGGTCTTTATTTGACTACATGGAATCAATGTCACACAATATCACAGCCACCATCTAAAAGCAGGGGCAACACTGTGGTTAGACATAGAGTCAGCAGCACTCAACACATTTTGCAGTTAATTTAACACTCTTTTAGTTTACTAATTCAAGCTTTCTATTGAAGTAATTCTACTGTTCTATTTCAATACCCTTCTAGTTGGCTCTTCCCTTATAGCCTCAAATCGTGCACCTTTTCCATCAGTGGAATGCCTTACAATTCCATGAAAAAGCCTCACCTAGCACTACTAATATAACACTACACATAGCCTACAGTAATGCAATTAAGTTTTGAACGAACACTGACATTTACAGTGCAGACAGTGATGAGCAAGCTTTTACCTGTCCAATTCAACCAGGTGTGTTAAGCCAATTGAATGACCACCTTGAGTAGGGCAGGTAAAACCATCTCGAATTTGAAGAAGTAAAACCAGCTCGTTTGGAATATGTGCAACATTCTCTGAATTGATTGATTCAGAAGCTATAATCCAGTGCCACATATTACAAATGACCTGGTTTTACTTTTTCAAACTTAACCAAGTGATAACCTGATTGGACAGGTGAAATTTGGAATAAGAGGCCCTGAATTGTAGCTTCGGAACCCTGGTGTCCCATCACTGGCCTGTAGCCAGTGCAGTGCAGACAGGTGCACGGTAAAAAATGCACGATAAAAAAGTGTTAATTCAACACTTAGACAATAATATGGGACCAAAGAAAAACTCTGGAAGATGTTAAATTGATTCTATAAGTCTTGCATCATTTTTTAAATGTTTGTGGTCTCTGTCTAGCCGGTGGTAGTAGTGGTTGAGGTGGAGGTCAGCCGGGCCACCAGAAAGGGCAGTATAGTCAGCAGGGCGTTGTTGTTGTTGTTCTGCGGTGGAGGGTAAAAGAAAGGGGGGGGAGGGTAGGGGTTGAAGCCCCCAAAGCCGCCAAAACCCCTGAATCCCTGCAGGAATAAAAAGAAATAGGAGTCATCATGTTATAAAGCAATTGAAAACAAATGGCCTCCACCCCCAAGCCCCCAACATGCTGCTACTGTTGTAAGGAATATAAAGAATTAGCAACAGTCATGTCGTCATACAATTGACAAAAAACAAAATAGCAAATAAACAACAACGTTGGCTTCCAACATCCCCCAAAGCACAAACAAACAAACAAATTAGGTTGTAATGTATTGTAGCCTACTGTCTCTGTTAGGTTAGTTAGGTGGTGATGATGAAATGCCAGCACTGATGGCATTTGTGTCGATACCCGGTTAAGTGTTATTCAACCCTTGAATTTGTAAAGGTTTAAGACATTTTATTCCCGTGTTGACCAGTGTGGAGCAGTATTGACTGATGTTCAATTCTTACAGTTGTTTGAATGGAAAAGAGAATAGGCACTCACCTCATTAGAGGAAGAGCGTCTCTCTCGAATATGCCCGTCGTCATGCTGAAAACAAAACAGTTTTCACATTTATTACACTTTTGTTTATTTTATATATAGTTTTCATTTCATTTTTGTATACTTATTTACATCTAACCTATCATTTTCTTAAAAATGTTGTTTAGCATCCATTTACTCATTGCAAACATAGGCCTACTCACGGGGGCTGCAAAGCAGACGGCAATGAGGCACATGGCAAAGATGGAAAGCACGGCAAGCTTCATGTTGTCTTCTGATGTCTGTAACAAATAACAGGTTGCATGACAGATTTATGGACTCAAGGCAACATCACACAAACCCAGGCGTTCTACAGTACATCACAGAAGTTACACCATTGAAAATGCCAGGTAATAGAAAAAACGTTAGTCTTATCGTAGGCTATGAAACAAAAGAAAAGCAATTTAAGAAGGCAATAATTAATCTGATATATTTCAAATATATTGTAATTACCTGTAAATGGTGATCGGAGTGGAATCAGAGAAGCTGCTCTCGTGTGGAGACAGGAAAACAGGTGTAGTGAAGAAGAGTGGCATGTCTGGATCTTTATAAAGGAATATCACACCTACACACAACCAATCACCTTGAAGAACGAATGATATGGCAACAGATGAAAATAATTGTGAAATAAATTATGAAATTTTAAGATTTTGAGGATTTGATGTCAAAAGCAGTGGTCAGTGGTCAGGTTATCTGCAACATGTTTTTGCCTCATATCCTAGACTATGTATCAGTCTACTATCCAGCAGATTACTAACTGCACGCAAATAATTGTGCAAAAGACACAACCAGTTGAACCCTGATGCAATGACGAGGACTCTTAGTGGGGTCGTATTAGGCTCAGTCATTTCAAATTGGTGTTAAAGTTTTGTTTTCACTTCCAAATTGAAGTTTAGGGTCTAAAAAACAATTTGAGTTCGAGTGTCAAACACGCGGATAACAAAATGGCCTGCGGGGGGCGCTCTAAAATATATAAACTGCTATAACTTTTGATTAGTTAAACCAAATTTAGCATACGAGATATGTATGGATTCAGCATGAAGAGGAGAAACCGGTGAGCTAAGTATTTGGTTACCAGATTAACAACACACTATGTAATAAACACACTTTTAGCCAATGGACAGCTAAATAAGGACTTTTTTAAGATAAAGGGTGGAAATGCCCTCAAAGTTGCAATGAAACATAACTTATTGTTACGAGTTATTGTAAATAAAGCCTGGGTGATCACTTAACTTGATTTGTTCAGAATATCCCTGAAGCACACAGATACTTAGGATACCTATACACAAATATGGCTGCATAAAGCCTATGTGATATTTAGCACCCAACTTGCAACTTTGAGTTTATGAATTTAGGATCATGAGTACCAGCTTTTTTTCAGTCAGGCCACCATTTTATTCACAACTTAAAAACTCTATATCTGGAAGAAAGTAAATCAATAATAATAATAATAATAATAATAATAATAATAATAATGGTGAATACTATGGGGAACATAATTTTTTCCTGCATTCAAAAAGCAAACAGAAGACCATAGGGCTAACATTTAATAATCCACTCTACAATAACTATGACAGAGAACAGATGCATATGTCAGTGGTCAGTCTTAGAAATTGCATGTGCACTTGCACAGACGTGTGCACTTTAACTCTGCCGCCATGCACTTGCACCGAGATCTGGCAGGTCTATTTGTACAAGTACTAGTACAGCTGCACTTCACCTCTAGTTGGAATACATCTTTGGAAACTGCATCTTTGGTAGTGTAGTCCAAATCTAGGGAACTGTTCATTTGTTACCAGATTGGCAGGCATTTGTGGCAAATGTAGATTCCTGTAAACGCTGGTAACAAATGGACAGTTCCCAGATGACAGAAATGTCCTCATAACAGCAGATGATTGTGTCAACCATGTATGAAATAGTCCTATAGTATTATTTAGTATGCTTGCCAAATAACTCTGCTTGCCCCCAGCAAGCATACTAATTGTTCTCCAACAGTTTATTTAATATGCTTGCGGGAAAGCATACTAATTGTTCATCAACAGTTTATTATTATTCTACATTTTTCCATTCACCTCAGCCTATGGGAATCGCCATTCATTAGTACGGCGGCTTTGAATCATTGCAGTGTTCGAGATAGAGACACGGTTTGAGTGCCAAAACGAACGACTCGAAAAGGGCTCAGGGTGGTGTATTTTTCGCTGGACTACCCCCTTTCATTCGTTCACCAGAGTATTTTTCCTCAGTTTTCTCTCTGTTTCCCCCCTCATTTAAATGAATGGTAGAATGGTCAAGATGATGATGTCACAAACTGTGGCAGTTAGAGTGAGAGGTGACCTGTCCTGGGGTTTTTAACTACCGGTAGGTATCAACTAGGTAAAGGCATTGTCAGAGAGGTCTTGGCTGAATACAAACTGTGTGAAGATCATAAGACAACTCTCAAAAATGTTTCAGAGAAAGCAGTTTTAAAATCCCTATGATGTGACCTCATTCACTTAGAAAAAAATGTGTGAACAGCTCAGCGCATAGGCCTGAATATGTCATTTTTTTGACTGAACCATTTGGCCTAGAAAAGTGATCTCAGCTTTGACATGAAGAGCAGGGTTGTGCCATTTGTGTGTCAATATCATCTGACAACTTGCAAAACTTTTGGAGATTGGAGACAACGTAAAAATAAGGCTGCATATATTACTCAGCTATTGTCTGCCACACTGTCACCTTTAGAATCTTCACTCGTACTTCACTCACACACACACATGCAGCTTTGTAGAATTTTAGACCTCTGCTGTCACCTGGGCAACCGTGGCCTAATGCTGCTGTGGCATAGGCCTACAGTAAGTGGCAGTGGCCTACTGGGTAGGGTGTTGGTCTGTCAGAGGGTTGCAGGTTCAAATCCCACCCTTACCTCTCCATACCCACCCATTGCTGAAAGGCACCTGAAGCATATCCATACACATATCTCTCTCTCTCTCTCTCTCTCTCTCTCTCTCTCTCTCTCTCTCTCTCTCTCTCTCTCTCTCTCTCTCAGACAGACAAACACACACACACACAAACACACACACACACACTCAGACCTTTATCTCTTTCCCTCTTGTTTCTGTGTGTGTATACAACATCTGTGTGTGTGTGTGTGTGTGTGTGTGTGTGTGTGTGTGTGTGTGTGTGTGTGTGTGTGTGTGTGTGTGTGTGTGCATAAGCCGCAAGCATACTAACAGCATTGTCTCTCCGGAAATGCAGTCTTATTATTAATTATTATTATTATTATTATTATTATTATTATTATTATTATTATTATTATTGATTTATTTTCTTCCAGATATAATTTTTTTTGGTGGTTTTATGTGTGAATAGAATATGGCTTGATTGAAAAAAAGTTGATACTCATGATCCTAAATTCATAAACTCAAAGTTGCAAGTTGGGTGCTAAATATCACATAGGCTTTATGCAGCCATATTTGTGTATAGGTATCCTAGGTTTCTCTGTGCTTCAGGGATATTCTGAACAAATCAAGTTGAATGATATCCCAGGCTTTATTTACAGTAACTTGTAACAATAAATGATGCTTCATTGCAACTTGAAGGGCATTTCCACCCTTTATCTTAAAAAAACCCTGAATTTTGCTGTCCATCGGCTAAAAGTGTGTTTATTACATAGTGTGTCTTTAACCCGGTAACAAAATACTTAGCCCACCAGTTTCTCCTCTTCATGCTGAATCCATACATACCTCATATGTTAAATTTGGTTTAGCTAATCAAAAGTTATAGCAGTTTATATATTTTAGAGCGCCCCCCGCAGGCCATTTTGTAATCTGTGTGTTTGACACTCGAACTCAAATTGTTCTATAGACCATAAACTTCAACTTGGAAGTGAAAACCAAACTTTAACACCAATTTGAAATGACTGAGAAAAATTGCACATGCCTACGACCCCATTATCTGATGGAAGTTAACTTTGATGTTTACTGAACCTTCCGACAATATGCAGGTGAAAACAACAAAAAATAGACTGTAGCCTAGTGTTTTAACAGACTCAACAATCTTGTGCATACATCTAAAAAACAATCTTTTTAATGAAACAGGGTTAATTGATGTCGTGCGTCACGGCAATTCCCATGGGCCGTTGCGGATTGGTTGAGCAGGCTTTCACTCCGCTATTTCTAGGCAGATAAGGGTACGTGATGCCCTCTTTCCTCTTCCGGGACTGCTTGTGTTGTTGTGATGGCGTGAGGCCCGAGGTGGCTGTTGTGGATTCGTGCATTTGACTGATTGGACTGACGGTGAGTTATCACATCTCCTGTGAGTGCGTTGATACAGTTATGGTTACCGGTATTACATGCCTTTTGTCTATGCGTGTTCCCAGTTGGTGATTGACTTGTGAAATGGTGCGTGATTGGATGTCCCCCAAACTCACATGACAGGTATGTATGTGTGTATGAGTGTGACCCGTTAACAGTGTTTTAACAATGTGTGTCCAGTAGAATTAATTGTAGCGTGTGCATGTTTACAATGACAGGTGAGGAAGGCTGCTGTTTTGTCTACCGGCGCAAGCGTGCCTCTGAAGTGTCCGCAGTGAAGTGCTGCGCTGCGCATGTCTGTTGCCGTGCCGAACGGACAAGCCAAGTCCAGCGCGCGTTTGGAAGTGCGCCTGGCGGCTACCGTCCCTGCATAGCGCGTAGGTCCCTTTCTGTCGCACCTGTGGTACGCTGACAAGTCTCCGTCTGTGTATTATTCTGCATGGTGCAAGGGAATGGACACCTTTTGATTATGACATGTTGTAAAATGCTTTTAAAAAGAATGATCTTAAAGACAATTTGAATACAGAAAATAAATCATAATTGTGGAACTCACGTCTCTGTCTTATGGTGCACGAACCTGTGATGCCTGAGTTGCATCAGTAATATATCTATGGGTTTACACTCTTTTACGGCCTAACCCTCCGTATGGCGTAGTCGGTGTTATAGTTGACCATGGTAGAAAATAGAATTATCTACTTGTTATCTTAACTTTCAACTTCTAACATAACTTAATCCTATCACTTGTTAACATAAGGATCAATTTAGCTTCTGACTTTCCTTCTAGTGCTTGTTTTTACAGATAATTACAGACAGTTTCAGGATATGAACAACAAGGGAGCCGTCGTAGCAACGGTTTCTAAGCACAGGTTGCAGGAAGCGTATCAAAATAAAAGCTCAATTCGTTCTCAGTATGTCATTAGGTATGTATACATGGGCACTTCTGATCCGATTAGAATAGGGATATTTTTCTAATCCGATCAGGAATTCCCTTGTATACGGACCATTCGGACTAGATTTCTTTGATCGGATCAGAATTCTAATCGGACTAGAAGAGGTGGTGTAGTCCGATCAGATGGTCCATGTATACAGTCTATTCCACTTGGTTGTTTGTGACACAATCGTGTCACATATTTTAACAAATGAAGCTCTGGTTATCCTAACGTTTTAACACCATATTGGTCGCTGAATTCCTACAGAACAACTCTCTTCCACCAATCCTGGCTTCGTACTCTCATCCACAGACTTCTTTCTTGTTTGTGAGGTGTTTTAAGTGAACTGGTGACAACAGCGCGCCGGAGTGCCGCTGTTACGAACCTGCCCATAAGCGCAAGATTAAGTACAGCAGTGTCGCTTCCCGCTGCACTTTCAGAAAGACTAAAATTATAAATAAAGCAAGCGACACTAGGGCTGGGCAATATGACGATATATATCATTATCGTGATATAAAAGTGTATATCGTGACCTTTCTCCTATATCGTTTATATCGTGATAGTAATTTTATCAGTTTTATACAATTGAATATCATTTAATTGTATTTCATGTTGTCACAATACACACTATAAGTTCATGTAACCGTAACCATTTTAAAGAAAGGTTGTTTTGCGACATGAAAAAATAAAGAGCAAACAAAGAGAATAACTGAAAACGTATGCAATTGTGCTATATCGTGATATATATCGTTATCGTGATGTAAAGTAATCCATATCGTGATATAGTTTTTAGATGCGTCCCAGCATCTCTATAAGAGGGTCTGTCCGTCCGTCCGTCCGTCCGTCTGAAACGCATTCCTTCAATTGTGTCTGAAACGCATTCCTTCGATTGTTCCTACCTGTGGCCACAAGGCGGCAGACTTGCCATTTTGGACCGGAGCGAATGCGTGCAAGCGTTCTATACTAAACCGGATGCTAACGTTGGCGAGAAGTAGCCTAGCCACAGGCTAACTGACAAACGTGAGGCCAACAACTCAGCCGATCGTGATGTACGCCACAAATAGACCAATCGACCTCATATTTAGACACTACAATGTTGATTTCTGCCTTCGATTTTCATCAGTTAAGAAATCTAGCGTCGGATTAACACATTATTAAGGTAGTAAAGCGAGTTGCCGCCATGTTTGTTTTCCAGAATCACCAGAGAGCGCACGTGCAGCATTCTGGGTAATTGAGTTTCACTGCTTTGTGCCTTGACGGTGAAGCTGGTATTGAAAAAAAGTCCATAAGCGCATGATTCACCCAAACGGTTTTATTTATTTATTATTTGTCGATGTTTAGATTCTTTCCCACATGCACATAATGCTGAAATGGCGTGATACTAAAGGTTGTTAGGCCTAATAAATGTCTGGTAATTTGTAATGTTCACTTCATCTAGGCTATGTGAAATTTCAAATCATAGCCTATGGTTCTTTTCCAAATCCAAGAATGATGATAAGCTTATTATACCCTAAACTGCAAAAAATAAAGCCATGTCTCGCCATTTTGCTGCCTTGCTGCCTGCCACAATATTTGGAGTGTCCATGATGACCAATAAACAAAAAGTACATCCTCGGGGGGCGTTGACAGGCTAGGAGGAGGCCAGGGGGGCGTTTGGGGGGGGGGGGAGGAATGGCATAGTTGGAACTGGCATAGAGGGACGCATCTGTTGTCCGCCTGTCGGCCTTGTTTTTTCCATATCGCCCAGCCCTAAGCGATACTTTCATGTTTATCGCAGTTTCAACCATGCCCGGCCTGTTACTAACCACTGTCCTTGGTAACCGTGCGTGGCAGGTATTCGAACGTTCGAGGTCAATGTAATGTAGGCCTATACACTTCATTCCGATCAGACTAATCGGATCAGATCTATTCCGATCGGCAAAAAAAGTGCCATATATACACAGCTAATATCTAAAATGGTCATTCTGCACTGACCCAATAGTCCCACTGCCTACAGAAGTGTAACCGTTTTGTTTTGACACTGCAAATGTGTTATTTTGTCTGCTTAAAAGGCCTTTTGTATTTTAATTTGTATTTTAAACAAAAAATGAATTCATTATTATAAAAGTATCGGATCGGGACTCAGTATCGGCAGATTCACAAAATCACTGACTCGGACTCGAGGGCAAAAAATGCTGATCGGGACATCCCTAGATCAATACACTTCCACACTATAACAATCATTCACACTTGCACGCGTGCACACACACACACACACACACTCTCTCTCTGTCTCTCTCTCCCTCTCTCATTAAAGGACCACTCTAATAGAAAACTATAAGTTTACATGGTTTCAAACGTGTTTTCATGTGTCTAAAAACAGAACTCTAATGTACAGAAGTTGTTTTGTTCAGTAGTAAGGACTGTTTGTAAACGTTGTTTTAACCGTTTTCATCACTCTTAGTCCCGCCCCCCAAAAACAAAAACGAGCTGGAATTGATGTCAGAAGATGAAAAATCGTGTCTCAATCCACGCACTTGTGTCAGCCAAAATATCTGCACTTATTTGCCGTTAAGTTGAGGGAGGGAAGTGCACTGCATTTCAGTACACAGTGCACAGTGTGGGGAATGGAACGCACCGGGTCATTAGCAGCACCTTGGCTAACTGGATCTGTGCACACTGTGGGAGCTGTGAAATTTGAGTGCTGATACGATAGTGATGTTATAGTTCAAATATACGATCTCTTTATGTTGTAGAGTGCATGGTGTTCATTATCCAAGACGGCGAACAGTTTGCAAAGAAATATTTTCAATTTCAATGAAATAGAAAGTCTAACACCACAAGTTCTGCAACTACACGGCTAGCTTATTAGCTTTCCGAACGTCTCCACAATACCAAGCAAACTTCCAAGCACAACACCACTGTATAAAATATAGGACACCGTCCACAGACATGGAGTGATACGAATGGCAAATCTAACACCATGCCAAATCTGCCCCCCCCCCCCCCCCACATTCCCCCTCCCCCCGACATTTTCGCTGTTGGGGTGAATATCTAACAGTTACATTGTAAGCTCGACCTCAAAAGACACGTAGCAACATGGGGTTTCTAAACAGTCTGGAATTACCAGTAGCACCAAAAGAGTAGAAAATTTCACACGGAGATAATGTATCTGACACACTTACAATCTATGTTCACACCGGTAGTCTACGGTAGCTGAACCGTCAATGGAGGGAGCCAAAGTTACGGAAAGTGTTTCATCTGTTACATACTGTATCATATTTACAGCTATTCCACCCACCCAACCCTGAAAGCACAGTAGGTCGACGAAGCTAGCAGGCTAGCTAGTCCTACTCACCGATGTGTTGACTGACACCCAGGCGAGCTCCATTAGCAGTCTCACGATCCGTTTCCAAATACAGTACCTGTCAGGGCTCCTATAAATTATAATTTCAACGATCGAACACTCCATTCTTGCCTGCCGTCAATCCCATGTCTTCGTGCTGCTATCGTTTCACATTGTTAGCCTTGTCATTTATCCAGCTGCTAGCGATTACTGTATGTTTTTGCAATGGCCAGGACAACAATCGCGGTCTTTACAAATTACATCAACATACTGTGTTTGAAAAGTGATGACATCTGTAAGAACTAAGTTGTAATGTAGACTCGGAAGCAGGGCTCTAAATCAACTTTTTCCACCACCAGCCAATTTGGCTAGTGGACATTTTTTCTTACCAGCCAAACAGAAGTTCAACTAGCCATTTTTTTTAATCTCGCCAAAATAAACTATGCATTAGGCTAGTTATTTTTTTTCTAATTAAATGGTCATTTTGTCCAACTGTTTCTACAACACAGATACACTATAGGCCTGCATAGGCTACTATATGCCTACATAATAATTAAGCATATTATAGGCCTAGGCTATATATTTTTTCATTATTTTTTAACTTCTGCTTTATTTTTTACTTTCATTACTTAGGCCTAATTAATTTGATTAGTTTTTGTTCAATTCCTCTGAAAACAGCTGAATCACATCGCACAAGCCACTCACATAACAGACCTTTAACATACATTAACCAAGCACACAGCCAAACACTACAAAATCTCACATACGCACAC
Organism: Engraulis encrasicolus; assembly: GCF_034702125.1. Taxonomy (NCBI): domain Eukaryota; kingdom Metazoa; phylum Chordata; class Actinopteri; order Clupeiformes; family Engraulidae; genus Engraulis; species Engraulis encrasicolus. The sequence goes on along the minus strand of NC_085868.1, from coordinate 7,477,766 downwards.
CCCAAGGAAGGAGAAGAGATGAGAGGAAAATGAGAGGAGAGAGGAGGAGCTCTTCTCTACCATGCGCAACAAAATGACAAGAAGCCTAGTTAAATTAAAAGTAAATAATATCTCGGGAATCTTCGCTTCCTTTGTTACTTCCACAGCTTCGTCGTTGGTTGCTTTTTTTTCTTTCCGATGGCGTGGGCTTTCCAACTTAGTTGCGCCACGACTCTGAACATTTCAGAAGACAACTGAACTGACAGCTACGGTCACACTACTCTGACAGTCGGTTCTCCTCCTCTGCCCTGGTCGCTATTTCGTTCCACAACCACTCATGCTTCAAAATGCAGCATGTTACAGCAAGGTTCATATAGTAATACTAGCAGTAGTGACGTTAAAAGGGTTGTAGCGAAAGCGACGAGAGCATAGGAGGAGAGCTGCCTGTCAGAATAGTGTGAGCGCAGCTTAGCTGACAGAAGGCTGGTCGTCTGAAATGTTTTCAATCCTGGCGCGCGCAACAGCATGGAGTTGACGCTCGATGCACTGGAAAGCCCACGGTGGGAGGCTACGTCGTGACGCTAGTGTCCATGGGTAATGTAGGAAATCTCGCCCTATAACGTTCGTCAGAGCAGCGGTTTACCGTTCATAAGTTACTGTACTCGGGCGCTACTAGCCAAATTGGCGGGTAGGTATTTTTTTCTACTAGCCAAAATGAATTTTCACCCGTGTTTGGCGTGTTGGCGTGTGTTAATTTAGAGCCCTGCTCGGAAGTACATTTTCAAACTTCATAGTCAGTCAGGACAGCGTCATGTCTGCAACTAATCTCGAGTCGCACTTTGGCTTGCTAGCTCAGCTGCTCTACCTGCCTCGTCTCGTTGGAGTAAACAAACAACACTACCCATGGCTCTGAAATATGAGGTAACGGTGCCACCTAGTGGTTTGCCAACATGTAGGCACAACAACTACCAGTACCCACAGTAGGCCTACAATGCCATATAAAACAGCGCTGAAGCATTAAAAAATCTTGTTTTAATTCTTGTAAAAATCGATATTTCCGGAGTCATGAAATTCGGCTTGTGACGTCACATATGTGATATCCAATCAAAAATGTTTATTTTGTAAATTAACTAAAAACTATACAATTATAAACCCAAATTATTTTTTACTTAATTAATGGTTCAGGTTTATGGGTTTTGAAAAATGGTGCACATAACATGTAAGAATGGTTTTCTATTAGAGTGGTCCTTTACACCCATGCACATGCTAACATTAGCAACTACAACTAGCAGCCTGGCTGAGTGGCCTAAGACTAACATTTAGAAAACAACCAGGGCAGTGATACCACTTCACAAAGACTAGAAAATGATCTGCGGTTGCAACCTCAAATAAACAATGACGTGTTAACTGTTGGAGACAATCAAACAAGAGGTACTGAAATGGCTAACCAACATTGCACTGTAGACATGCTCATAACAGCTAGCTGCTTTCAAGTTTAAGCTAGCAGCTAATAGCTAGAAAAAAACGTTTCGATCATTTAAGTAGACTAAAACATGTGCAGAACTGAAAACTATACACAGCCCAATGATGGATACCTAATACAAAGCATGGAAAATACATTGTGACATTAACTACACATTGGTATGATAGCACTTACCAAAGACAAGAGATACTGCATGATTAGACACACTACTAGGCCGCGTGCACTTACCCTCACCATTCCTTGTATTCTTTCCTCCGTTTCTTCCGCTTATTTGTCATTGAATATTTCGTCATTAATTTCTACTGTTGGTCCTCATCTTGCTGCCCTGCTCACGAGTAGGAGGACGCGTTCCTGAGAAACGTTGCGGGGGCGGGGCCAATGTATTTGCTTTTCAAACTAGCCAATGAAATATTTCCAGTTGCCAGTGAATCAAATTGTTTGATTATTTCAATCCAAAGACATAGGTTGTATATACAAAGTGGTCAAAAAGGTTCTGTTTATCTACAACATTTGGGTTTCAAACAAGAAATCAATATATCTATATCCGAGAGACCCCATGTAGGCTATTTGGGTCCATATAACCTGTGGGTTTACAGTGAGGGTAAAGGACAGGACCTTTCCATATGTATGAAGTAGAGGATGGCTCTTACGAAGGATGTTGCTACCGTCGTTAGCAAAGACAGTTTCGAGATACAGACCCCTGGCTAGTCAAGCATGGTAGTGGGACTGACATCGTTTGGGGATGTATGAATGCCGTCAACATTGGAAATCTGAATTACACCTAAAGAAGCATGCATGTCAACATGCACTGTGACTACAGAAGCAGATCATGATACTCTCCATAGGATTTCATTAAAAACTCACACCCATCTATTTTAGCCAGGTGCAGACTCAAAATGTACAATTTCA
>NC_085868.1:7452895-7470395 GCF_034702125.1 Engraulis encrasicolus | reverse complement strand
TCAGATTATTTAGGATCATTAAACGTCCTAAACTCAACATCGGCTTAAAGAGGCATTAATTGTGGTCATGTAGTGGAATACTGTGTAGTCTGCTATGTTTCCAGCTCACCTCAGGCCGCCAGGGCAGTCGCTCTACTCCCACGACATCTTCGACATATTTTGCGTCTCTGCCCTGGTCGCATGCATGCTTGCTCCCCCCTCCCTCCCATGTAGAGCTGCGCGGCAACGCGCATGCTGCCCCTCCCTTTGCCTATCTCTCGAGGTGCAGGTGAATCTGAATTTGAAAACTTAATTTTGGAAGCTTCAATCAAAAATACGAATTGCAAAGCAAATCAGTTGAAACATGAAATCTTAGCCTATTTTTCCGAGGCATATCTACAGCTGGCTGTCGGGTTTTTTTGCTACCTAAACGTGGCGCTGGCTGACTGTCAGATGTATGATAACTAAAAGTTCTAAACTCAACATTGTATTAGAGAGGTTGATTGTGAGCATATTTTGTACCCTAATATGTAGACTGTGTAGGGCTCTAGCCGACACCCAGGCATCTTCAAAATCTTTCGTGTCTCTTATAGGCTCAAGCGCCTGTCGCGTGCCTTCTCCCTCCCCACCGGAGTTGTTCTACCTCACATCGCTCGTGCCCATTCTCGACGGGTCTGATGAATTTGTATGACTGACTTAAGTCTTTATTGTACAAAACTTCAATCAAAATTATGAATTATAAAGAAATCAAATGATATTGAAATATGAAATTATAATTGCCAAATTATTTCCCCCTCCCTTGGAAGGGCAATATCAGCCAATGTGGGCAAAAGGGCCGTTGCTCGGACACCGTGGGCAACTATGCTGTGCACGTGCCTGTGACCCACAGCAAGTTTTTAAAACTCTTAATGAATGTTCGTTCAATAGCTAATTGCCCAGAAATGAGCACTCAATTGTAGAGTCATCTCATTCTGACCATGGCTTTTATGATTTTCCTGTTTTTAAATCTAAATAAGACATATATAACATTGTTTTTATGGTGAGTTTTGCCCATATTTTCAAAGTTCAGTTTGTATACATCACACACAAATAGGTGGATTGGCCCATAACACCATTATGCCCAGGCAGTACAGCATTTTACTGCTATTGGCTCGTTTTGGGCAGCCATCTTGGATTTACCCCATAAAAAAGACCTTAATGACATTGAAATTTGGGGCACCCCTTCTGATATGATGGAGAACACCCCAAGGAAGGTCTACACCGATTTTGGTGCTTCTATCCAGCACGTAATGATTAGGCCCTTTTTGGACGGTAAGACCCTCTACTAGCCTAGTTGCATTGTGTATGTATGTTTCATTCACCACAGAAATTTCACAGTGCAATAGTGCAGCCCCCTTTTTGACAGATTTTGATTTATCTGAAGCTTTTGCATTATCTCAAAAACAATTATAATTACAGTTCAATTGAACTGCAGTTTCATACCGTAATGTAAAAAAAGCACATGCCATACCTCACTGTAAACATGGTCTCACAATATGCAGTGTTTTGCACATACTACAGAAAATCTGATAAATATGATGCAATGTAATGTAATGCAATGTAATGTAATGGGTACAATAAATGAGACAAGAGCACAAGGTGGGTTTGAATGACCAACCTTTCACGTTTTTGTGTCACGGCACAGGAAGTATCCACATGTTGGGCAGACATATCTATTTCTGAACTTCTATTTCCCAAGCCTTTCCTTTGTCTTCTCCCTTACGGTGAATGAATAAGCATCTGAAATTTTCACAATTGTGACTTGTGTGGTTACTGAGTAACAGGTAGACTGACAAACAATCGACTCTGGATACTGTAGGATGTGATGCAAAACAAATATGTTGCAAAGCGACCACCACCAAACACTGTTTTTGTCATCAAATCCTCTAAACAAAGTTTCATCATTTCCCCCCTACAGAGGATGTTTTTCAGGTGATTGGTTTATTGTAGGTGGCAAATCCTTTATAAAGGTCCAGAAGTGGCACTTTTTGCTACACCTGCTTTCCTGTCTCCACAAAGCCAGCTTCTCCTGCTCCTCTCCTGCCTTTACAGGTAACAAACACTATAGAACAATGCATATAATGTGGAATGCTTCTGCATGCCTTGAAGGTAGGCCTAAATCTGTAATGCATATGTTTGTTGCAGACATCAGAAGACAACATGAAACTTGCCATCTTTGCCATGTGCCTCATTGTTGTCTGCTTTGCAGCGCCTGTGAGTAAAATGTCATGTTGTAATTATTGTGAGAAGACAAAAAGGCTATGATTCTCTGAAGGCAGCTTGTTTAGCTGCATTGTTATAGGCCTATGCATATTGTTTTATTCATCCTGGTTATTATTTGCAGTGTCCTGTTTATGGCAGAGTTTACAGACTATTCTGTGAGGATAGTTGTGGAGGGTGAGGAAATAGAAGGTTTTATTTAGGGAAAGAAAAAAAATGGAAATGTAATTGTCAATTGTAATTTTTATATGTGAAATCAATAAAGGTAAATGAAAAGGCTAATTTGTGTAACCTTTTCCCTCGCAGAATGATGAGCATGTCCGAAAGAGACGCTCATCCAGTGAAGAGATGAGTATCTGTTTTGTTTTCCATACAAACATTTGTAATAATTAATACAGTCAGTACTGATCTAGACCATGAAATATAGTCTTTTGCTAAATCTGTCAAAATAAAAAAATGAACGAAGCAAAGAAAAAAAAATCTCTTTGTGTTGTCATTTGGCTATCATGTGTCCAAGATATTTTTTCACACAGCTCACTTGGTAGGTGCGTTTGAAATAACCCATACGCCGCTGAGAAAAAAAACGAAACTCCAGCACACTGACCATATTGCTTTATCTTAATCTACTTTCATTTTATTTGAAATGTCATAAATACAATGAAATGGACAATGTGGGACTTTTATATGCTGGCAAACTTAAAAAAATGATTTTACAAATAAATAAAATATTTATTTTTTGCCTTTCTCGGTTTCTAGAACTTTAGAGGGATGAACTTTGGGGGGTTCGGAGGATTTGGAGGCTTCAATCTGTACCAGCAGAACCCCTACTACTTCTTCCCACCACAACAGAACAACAACAACAACGCCCTGCTGGCTCTGTATTTTCAGAGTTTGTTTTGTTACTCCTGCATTAAGATGTCGTACTCAAATAAAGAGCGTTATACTGAATTCCATTTCTTCTGTTTCTTTATATTGTGGCATGTTTATGCTGCCTCCTCTCCTCTGTCTTCTTGTGTAGTCGATGCAGAATGTGCAGTTCTGAGACCATGTACAGTATACCGTGAGGTATGGCATGGGCTTTATTTATGATATGATACTACAGTTCAATTGAACTGTAATTGTAATTGTTTGTTTTTGAGAAAATGCAAAAGCTTCAGATCAATTTAAATCTGTCAAAAAGGGGGCACTATTGCACTGGGAAGTTACTGTCTGTGGTGACTGAAACACACTATAAGCAGTACAACTTGGCTTATCCACCAACTACAGGAGTTTTAAATGTGAATAAGTGTAAAAATAAGAGTTGACACTCGAAAATACATTATTATACTCTATCATTTTTCAATATTTTTTACAGCTAGAAGGATGCAGATCAGCCCTAAGTTAAAAAAGTAATTAGTTGAAATGCAGAAGAAATACTGCGGAGCACTATTGGTTCAGACCATTTTGGTTACCCCCGCACACCTGCGCAGAGGTGCTTTAAACATGAATGGGCAATTTCATCTTAGCGGAGCATAAATAATCAATTGGTGGCTCCGATAAAATAGAACTTGCTGCCGACATTTGCGGACATCAGGGGACATTGGTGGATGCATGCGTGGCGTCTTTACATTAGTCTTGAGAGTGCAATTTCACCAACTAATCACATCATTGCTATAACCAAATGTAGGCCACACAGTATCGCAGGACATATGATACAAGACTGCTTGAAGAAAAATAGTAGGCTACTGCTTTGAATGGCGAATGCAAATTGAAGATTGCAGATAGATGTTTTGACCAATTACCCCATGGTATTCACTGCTGCATTTGTGATCATACATTTGGGCCTATAGTGTAGTAATGGCAGACAACAGGGAATTACATTACATTACTTGACAGATATTACAGATATTACAGGGTATTGGTTACAGTTCCTGGATCAGTGCAGATCACTTCAACCATGGAGGCAGCAAGGGATTGATTTATGTGATTTATGGTTCATCTCTCTATATTACATCACGGCGGCCCGTATTTTCATGAACGTCTACATTGCACAATCTGCCAACACTGTAACTCAATGGGCTTTTTTCACATAATGTGAAACCTTTGAATACTGAACATTTCAAGGCATTCTGCCTGAAACTGGTTGTCGTATATCCTACCGCACCTTCTTACCTACAAAATAGAACTAATGGAATTAATTGGCTCAGGACTCAGAAGGAGAGAGAGAGAGAGCAGTGAGCTCCAAGGGTAGATCCTTAGTGGGGTCATCCCTATGTTCCCCGGGTCCTATGTTCCCCTGGTCCTATGTTCCCCGCTGCTTTCAAGTAGACTGCTGCCGCGTAGCAAAGCGCAGGTTGTTGTTGCACCTCTGACAGGTTAGGTTTAGGGATAGTTTTAGTCAGGGCACAAACTTAAAGCTCAGAAACATTGCATTACTGACAGGTTAGGGATGGTTTTGGGAAGGGCACAATTTGGAAACTCGGAAACATACAATGCTGAGAACGTAGAACCCTTTTTCAGAAAAAGGGTCCTAAGTTCCCCGGTCCCATACAAAGACAGGGGAACGACCCGGGGAACATAGGACCGGGGAACATATAGGTACGCTCCCTCTTTGGCAGGGTGTACAAGGAGAGGAAGAGTTTGCACATGGCAGGACACTTTAAATTATTTTTGGGTCGCTGCATAATAGACAAATGTTAGGGTGAGCACAGTGAGGGGATTCAATCAGTGTGGGTTTAGAATTGAAGGACTGGAACACAAAAACATTTTTTTAATTGGAAAACATTTTGTTGAAGAGAATGAATAATAAAAATGAACACAAATTCGTTTTGGTTTGTGAAGGCATCCTTTTTGAACTCTTGCAGGCAGCAGAAACACAACAAGCAAGATATATGAGTTTTAGTGGTCTTTATTTGACAACGTGGAATCAATGTCACACAATATCACAGTCACCATCTAAAAGCAGGGGCAACACTGTGGTTAGGCATGGAGTAAGCAGCACTCAACACATTTTGCAGTTAATTTAACACTCTTTTAGTTTACTAATTCAAGCTTTCTATTGAAGTAATTCTACTGTTCTATTTCAATACCCTTCTAGTAGGCTCTTCCCTTATAGCCTCAAATCGTCCACCGTTTCCATCAGAGGAATGCCTTACAAGTCCATGAAAAAGCCTCACCTAGCACTACTAATATAACACTACACATAGTCTACAGTAATGCAATTAAGTTTTGAACGAACACTGACATTTACAGTGCAGACAGTGATGAGCAAGCTTTTACCTGTCCAATTCAACCAGGTGTGTTTGGCAAATTGAATGACCACCTTGAGTAGGGCAGGTAAAACCATCTCGAATTTGAAGAAGTAAAACCAGCTGGTTTGGAATATGTGCAACATCCTCTGAATTGATTGATTCAGCAGCTATACTCCAGTGCCACATATTACAAATTGCCTTGTTTTACTTTTTCAAACTTAACCAAGTGATTACCTGATTGGACAGGTGAAATTTGGAATAAGAGGCCCTGAATTGTAGCTTCGGAACCCTGGTGTCCCATCACTGGCCTGTAGCCCAGTCTGTGCAGTGCAGACAGGTGCACGGTAAAAACTGCACAGTAAAAAAGTGTTAATTCAACACTTAGAGAATAATATTGGACCAAAGAAAAACTCTGGAAGATGTTAAATTGATTCTATAAGTATTGAATCGTTTTGTTTGTGGTCTCTGTCTAGCCGGTGGTAGTAGTGGTTGAGGTGGAGGTCAGCTGGGCCACCAGAAAGGGGAGCAGAGCCAGCAGGGCGTTGTTGTTGTTCTGCTGTGGAGGGGGAGGGTAGAAAGGGGGGGGAGGGTAGGGGTTGAAGCCCCCAAAGCCGCCAAAACCCCTGAATCCCTGCAGGAATAAAAATAAATAGGAGCCATCATGTTATAAAGCAATTGAAAACAAATGGCCTCCACCCCCAAGCCCCCAACATGCTGCTACTGTTGTAAGGAATATAAAGAACTAGCAACAGTTATGTCGTCATACAATTGAAAAAAACAAAAAAGAAAATAAACAACAACGTTGGCTTCCAACATACCCCAAAGCACAAACAAACAAACAAATTAGGTTGTAATTTATTGTAGCCTACTGTCTCTGTTAGGTTAGTTAGGTGGTGATGATGAAATGCCAGCACTGATGGCATTTGTGTCGATACCCGGTTAAGTGTTATTCAACCCTTGAATTTGTAAGGGTTTAAGACATTTTATTCCCGTGTTGACCAGTGTGGAGCAGTATTGACTGATGTTCAATTCTTACAGTTGTTTGAAAGGAAAAGACAATAGCCACTCACCTCATTAGAGGAAGAGCGTCTCTCTCGAATATGCCCGTCGTCATGCTGAAAACAAAACAGTTTTCACATTCATTACACTTTTGTTTATTTTATATATAGTTTTCATTTCATTTTTGTATACTTATTTACATCTAACCTATCTTTTTCTTGAAAATGTTATTTAGCGTCCATTTACTCGTTGCAAACATAGGCCTACTCACGGCGGGGGCTGCAAAGCAGACGGCAATGAGGCACATGGCAAAGATGGAAAGTACGGCAAGCTTCATGTTGTCTTCTGATGTCTGTAACAAATAACAGGTTGCATGACAGATTTATGGACTCAAGGCAACATCACACAAACCCAGGCGTTCTACAGTACATCACAGAAGTTACACCATTGAAAATGCCAGGTAATAGAAAAAACGTTAGTCTTATCGTAGGCTATGAAACAAAAGAAAAGCAATTTAAGAAGGCAATAATTCATCTGATATATTTCAAATATATTGTAATTACCTGTAAATGGTGATCGGAGTGGAATCAGAGAAGCTGCTCTCTTGTGGAGACAGGAAAACAGGTGTAGTGAAGAAGAGTGGCATGTCTGGATCTTTATAAAGGAATATCTCACCTACACACAACCAATCACCTTGAAGAACGAATGATATGGCAACAGATGAAAATAATTGTGAAATAAATTATGAAATTTGAAGATTTTGAGGATTGTCAAAAGCAGTGGTCAGTGGTCAGGTTATCTGCAACATGTTTTTGCCTCATATCCTAGACTATGTATCAGTCTACTATCCAGCAGATTACTAACTGCACGCAAATAAAAATTGTGCAAAAGACACATTCTGAGTCATTCACACAGCAGACACGTAAAAGGCCTGTCCCAATAATATGCTAGATCTGTCTGGTTAACAGAGTTTTTTATTTTGGTTGTCTAATCTTAGTAAATATTGCTTCCTTCATTCTCTGGATTTTGCCAATGTTTATGTGTCAACAAGCAGGGTCTACAATATTACAAGCAGAGAACCTCTAATAGGGAGAAGGCTCAGTCTCATTGGTTCCCATTGTAGCCAGTTAGCTTTACATGCATAATGCAGTAACGAGCGTGGGCCAGTCCTTCATGTGGGAAAATGTATGGAATGGAAAGGGGAACCCATGCTAAATACATTGCTACTGCGATTTCCAGTCACAAATATCATCAACAAAACATTCCTGGTAAGCACTATGACTGTTGTTTAACAATAGGCTGTATTGACAAATCGCACAGGTGTGTAGTTTTACAGCAGGTTAGAAGATTTCAACCTGTACTCGCTAGCATCGCGCTAATGTTTATGGGTTTGGCCCCATAAAAATTGAGCTTTGTGACCCAGTATATAATAATCTAGTGGCGCAAAATAATCGAAACGCTACTCAAATGGGGTCTTATTATTTCTAGCTTCGAACTTAATATTAATATTTCAGGACAAAAAATTATAAAAAATCACAAAAATGATAATGGTAAAAAACTCCATTGACACCCATTCATTTTGCACTGTCCCGTGGTTGGGTTAGCCAATTGTGGCTAACAGGAAGTTCCGTGAGTGAACAGCCCCTGTTACAAGTAAGACAACACAATAGATGCATGGATGTGGCTGACTGGATGGATGGATGGATGAATACAATGGTCTTAAATGCTGGGCACCTCTATGGTGAATACAGGGTCAGAATGGGAAAGAATAAGAATAAAGAGAGAGGAGGTGGGGTGTCATTGTTTTTTCCCCCTCAGATTCATGCTCCTCACAAAAAAATGAGCCAAGGCCAGGGAATCTCAACGTGAAAGAACAGTAATCCATAATTTTCTAAAGCAAAAAACTGAAAATGGATCTAAAAAACCTGAACACCTTACAGGGGTTAAGTGTCAACACGTACAGTATTTCAATTAAAACTATAGAGCACAACGGATGGATGGATGAATGGATATATGTATATGTCTACTATGGATGTATGTAGGCCTAGTATGTATGCATAGATGAGGGAGAAATATGGAAATGCTGGGCAACTCGTGGCAAAAGATTTGGAAATAATAAGAATGAAAGAGTTGGTGCAGTGAATGGTGAAGGAGTATTTGAGACAGTCGGTGCAGCAGTCTGTGCAGCATGCGTGACCAGGGATTACTTCCAGGCCATGCCAGGTCTGACCACACAGCCACAAGGCGTGGAAATGTCAAAATGTGTCAGTAACACGCCCCTGCATATTGCCCACAACTGATGTCCACATTGCTTCCACCAACCTGAATAACCATCATTTTTCCATCACTCATGATTCAGAGACCAAAACACGGCCTGGGCATTTTTTTAGTCTGGGAAATCTCAAGCTGCTTTGCACGGTCCTTCCGTCCTGGAAGATGACATGGATTCTTCCCTAAAAGTCGGGTCCTGAGCAAGGAAGCCAATCAGATCAGGAATAAATTAAACCGACTCCTACAATGTCATTGTTTTATTGAGTACAGTGTATGTTGGCAATCATTTAAAATTTATTGTAGAAAACAGATATGGGTGAGGCTTTTGGTCTCCCCCTGTCTTATCATGTTAACTGAATGACTGAAACATGTGTGGGTATTGCATACTCTTCGCTTCACAATATACACATATTTGACATTGTGGATAACAATTTAATTTCAATGGCTGAGCAACCTCTGAGAGTGGCACCCTGTTCTTAAGCCGTGATACTAATTTCGTTCAGATTTGAGCATAATACAGACTTTTTTTTGCCGTGTTTGCGAGACATATCCACTAGATGTCAGCAAAGGCAATCTTTTGAAACGGCACCCTGGAAAAGGAGTCCATCCACTGGACTGAAAACACTTCTTGTAGTTTAGTTTAGTGGTCCCATCATACTTGGCGTGTGTTTGTCTCTCTGTCTGTGTGTGTGTGTGTGTGTGCGTGTGCGTGTGCGTGTGCGTGTGCGTGTGCGTTTGCGTGTGCGTTTGCGTGTGCGTTTGCGTGTGCGTGCTTGCCCACTTATTACCTGCCCTCCAGAGGAATTGGGTCACATATTGCAATGATCCTTTCTTTCTTTCTTTCTTTCTTTGTTTCTTTCTTTCTTTCTTTCTTTCTTTCTTTCTTTCTTTCTTTCTTTCTTTCTTTCTTTCTTTCTTTCTTTCTTTCTTTCTACCTGTCTGTCTGTCTGTCTGTCTGTCTGTCTCTCTGCCAATCTGTTTATCTTCTGTCAATGTCTTGTCTGCAGTGTTTTGTGGTCGCCTGAGGGTGGCACCAAACACATGTCACATAGCAGTCATCTCCGATTGTTCTTGTTCTCCCTGTTAATAATGATAGTTGTGACCAACGCTTGTCCTGTTCATTGTAAAGCAAATGGGCGTTGTCAAAGCCACATTACCCAGCAGGTGACATTGTCCTGGGTCAGCCCCAGCTCCAGCCATAAAGGACTCTCATTACTTCATTACTTCATTTAAGAGGCATGGCCCCGTGCTCTGGACACATGGCTGTAACAGCATGCAGCACTTTGAAGTGACCAAATAAAAACACACATCTGTGTGTGTGTGTGTGTGTGTGTGTGTGTGTGTGTGTGTGTGTGTGTGTGTGTGTGTGTGTGTGTGTGTGTGTGTGTGTGTGTGTGTGTGTGTGTGTGTGTGAGTGTCTGTGTGTGTGTGTGTGTGTGTGTGTGTGTGTGTGTGTGTGTGTGTGTGTGTGTGTGTGTGTGAGTGTCTGTGTGTGTGTGTCTGTGTGTGTGTGTGTGTGTGTGTGTGTGTGTGTGTGTGTGTGTGTGTGTGGCAGCAAAAGTGGCTCTGGAATTGAGGGGCGAGGCGTCGTCCAAAAAAAAATCGAACTTCAGCAAAAAATATGTAATGAGCTATGACATGGTTGAGTAGCAGCAGGCGGCCGGCAATGGAATGTCTACATGTTTCTAAACACAAGCTTCTGTTGCTCTACCTCATCAAATGTTAAAGGGACACTGTGCAGGAAATGGTCAAAAAAGGTAGCCTACTGCAACTATGCTGCTCATTGAAACTGGGCTGCCTATTGCCAAATTTGATCTTTACATGAAAGTTTACTGAGTAATAAACAAATATTTTCTAGTATGGTCCAAGTACAGTCATTTTTGCAGCTAAAAATGGCTATTTTTGGAAATTCAAAATGGCGGACCATGGAGAAGATCCCCCTTTTCATGTATGAAAAGTGCAATTTTTCCAGTCATAATGAATACTTAGAATTTGATGCTGGTGGTAAGTATTCATGAAAAAGGTAGCATTAGTGAATGGGCAGCATGAATTCTGGAAATAAGCAACTAAAAATCTCACACAGTGTCCCTTTAAACGTCGAATGTTCAGTCCAGGTGGGATTCTGCAGCTTTTTAATGCTTTTAGCGGCGGTGGTCTGTTCCTACACTAAGGCTTGTAGAACTTATTAATGCAACAGATTCATGTGCGTATTTTAGTGGACACCGCCCCAGAGGGCTGTACAGAGCAGAATTCTGTATAAGGCCTCCTAGTTATATTATACTGCTCCCCAATGACTATTGTGGACCAGGACAGGAGTGCACGTGTGTTGCAGACATGGAAGACCTGATGGATTGGTGTAGCATGTGGACAAGTCTGAGGTGTTTTTAGCAGCGTTTATAGCAGTGTGTGTGTGTGTGTGTGTGTGTGTGTGTGTGTGTGTGTGTGTGTGTGTGTGTGTGTGTGTGTGTGTGTGTGTGTGTGTGTGTGTGTGTGTGTGTGTGTGTGTGTGTGTGTGTCTGTAGGGATTGCAGGGAAAGTTATGAGTCAGTCTAGGCTTTTACTGCTATGCTGTATATGTTGTACAGGTACAAGGGTGTGTGTGTGTGTGTGTGTGTGGGGGGGGGGGGGGGGTGAGGGTGGTGAGGGTGTGTGTGTTTGTTTGAGGGGTGGTAAGGGTGTGTGTGGGGGTGCTGCACATGTGTAGAGGGTGGGAATGTGTGTGTGTGTGTGTGTGTGTGTGTGTGTGTGTGTGTGTGTGTGTGTGTGTGTGTGTGTGTGTGTGTGTGTGTGTGTGTGTGCGCGTGTGTGTGTGTTTGCGCGTGCGTGTGTGTGTGTGCGTTGTGCGTGCATGTGTGTGTGGTGGGGACAGGGGTGTGTGTGCAAAATCAGCACTTCTGGACGCCCTCCCCTGCCCCCCATAGTGCTACTTCTACCACTCATCAGCTCTGACTCTGGACCTCCTCCCACCCTCTCTCCCGCTGTCACACACACACATGCATGCACGTATGTGCACGGGCGCGCGCACACACACACACACACACACACACACACACACAGACACGAACACACACACACACACACACACACACACACACACACACACACACACACACACACACACACACACACACACACACACACACACACACACACACACACACAGACACACACACACTTACACATGCACGCACGCATACGCACTGGTGCACGCACGCATGCGCACTGGCGCGAGCACACACACACACACTGCGTCAAACTGTAACCCCCCCCATGTTCCCCTCCCTGTTTCCTCTCACCACTCACCAAATACCGCCCCCCAACAACCTGCAATCTTTCCCCAAGTATAAGTTTTGTGTGTGTGTGTGGCTGTGTCTGTGTCTGTGTCTGTGTGTCTGTGTTTGGGGGTAGAATATTTTTTCTTTCTCAGGGGGGTCCTGCAGTGAGTGAGTGTGTGTGCATGTGTTGCGGTGTGGAGGGGGGTGCTCTATTTTCCTCTAGGGGTCATGTAGTTAGTGTGTGTGTGTGTGTGAGTGATTCTCTAATTCGCCTACACTTTTAAGTCCGTGGATTTTATTTGGCAATTCCACTAACTATTAACTGCATCCAATGATGTTTTGGACATTAGAAAACATTTATCTTTCATATAATACAGAAAGTGTAGACATAGCATTATTTCCCTCAGCAAGAATGAATATTTAATACTAGTTTTGGGCGTTTTCATGCCGTCCTGTTTTCCAAATGTCAGATTCAGTCTTCATATTAGCATGTAAAGAAACTTGTTTTGCCCAAGACGATTGCAAATGTTGATTCACAGTAATCATCACAATATGACAAAACTGTCAGAAGGACCACTGTCCTTTCCATTATACATGAAATTTGCCATTTTGTGTGTGTCCACGAAAACTGTGTTAACCGTGTCACGGTCTGAAACCTCCTCCATAAATCAGTAATGGTTTGGTCTTAGGCCATACGAATAACATCACGTGATGTCATAACCTCTTTGGCAGGATACGGGAAGACTTTTTGGTAAATTTTGAGCTCCATCCTTCCATAATTTAATCCATTCTTTTTCATGTTCTCATAGCGGGAAAATTGCCTGTCAACTGTGTTATCAACATATTCATAAGAATCTGAATTAGAAATCACATGTAGAAAAACACAGATAAAGCATACAGATACATGAATTGATTAAGGTGTTGTGGTGGAACTTCTGAGGTCCTCAGTTAGCACAACACCATAAAAATGGCTGAAATGTCAACGGTGTTACCGTCAATGGTGTTACAATTAAGTATGACAGTCAGGGTTGCCAGATGAGGCTGATGATTTCCAGCCCAAAAAATGATCAAAATCCGCCCTAGAAACCCGCCCAATTCTATTGATTTATATGGCAGTGGGAAGGTTTTTCTGATAGATGCCATTTTTACCCGCACACGGCCATCCTAAGCAGCCCAATTGGGCGGGAACCAGCCCAATCTGGCAACACTGATTACAGTTGAGGAGGAGTATGTTTTTGCCAATTTATATCCATATTGACAGACAAACAAACAAAATAATTTGTGTTCTAGGGAGATGGGTTTGTCTGCTCTGTTTTTTCTTCTAAAAAAGTGCCGACTTGTTTCCCTGCACTGTTGACCGTAACACCGTTGAGTGACTGTTTTGAAAGTGTTTTTGCGCTATTGATCCCTTGTGTGTTGGAAAAATCCTATGAACATACACTAGGGATTATCTCTGGAGAAGGAAGTCTTGTGTAAGGAGGGTGACTATATTCAAATCAGACGTTACAGGGATTTATGATGAAAAATGTGTCAGTCTGTATCACAGTGACTCATAAAATCCTACTTATGAAGCTCAACAATCACATTTTCTATATCAGTTGCACAGATTAATGACAACATTACTGCTAAGGGACATAAGCACTTTCAAACATATATTGTTTCAACTCTGTAGTATTTTTATATATGTTTGAAATGACATAGTATTTGTCCATAACACTGTTGACAAAATAATTAAGCAAATGTTCGCTTTCATTAGAGTATTTATCAAATGATTTAAGATTAAGCTTGGCAATTTGTTTGTTTGGAAACTTAAATATATACACTATGTGAATATCTAGGACATTTAGTTGAAAAAAATACTGATAATTGACATTTTGCTTTTGCCAAAAGCGTAGGGGAATCGTAGAATCACTCGTGTGTGTGTGTGTGTGTGTGTGTGTGTGTGTGTGTGTGTGTGTGTGTGTGTGTGTGTGTGTGTGTGTGTGTGTGTGTGTGTGTGTGTGTGTGTGTGTGTGTGTGTGTGTGTGCTGCATGGAGAGCATTAACTGGGCTGATTAATTTCAAAGTAGACCTCAGAGGAACATTACAGGTTGGGGTTTGTGTGTGTGTGTGTGTGTGTGTGTGTGTGTGTGTGTGTGTGTGTGTGTGTGTGTGTGTGTGTGTGTGTGTGTGTGTGTGTGTGTGTGTGTGTGTGTGTGTTTTTTTGTGTGTGTGTGTGTATGTGTGTGTGTGTTTTTGCGTGTGTGTGTGTGTGTGTGTGTGTGTGTGTGTGTGTGTGTGTGTGTGTGTGTGTGTGTGTGTGTGTGTGTGTGTGTGTGGCCAAGGTAACCAGTCTTAAAGGAACAGACCACCGTACTTAAATAACGAAACATGTTCTTCTCAGAAGTGAGCAGGGCTTGAAAACGAAATTATTTTTCAAACGTTCCGTTCCGAACGGTTCAGGCAAGTTTCAGTTTAACGTTTTCGTTCTTGCAATCGTTCCCCCACAAAAATATCGTTCCTGAACCGGTTCGGAACGAAAAATAACGTTCGTTCTTAACGTTCCTGCAGTGTTTAACGGCCATATTAAGTCTATTTTCGTGGACTTTATCTTAGAATATACGTACTCATTATTTCCCCTTGATTTACACAGCTATTCTCAAAAATAATAACACGCCCAAAAACACTCAGATGGGCTATCCATCCTGGCAGATTTAACCGGATGCCTATAATTCTTATCAAAAGTAGCCTATGCCAGCCCAGTAGCGGTGGGTGGAAATGTTGATTAGGGAGGCACAATACAGAATAGCCAGAGAGAGTTTAAAAAAATAGCCAGAGAGAGTTCCTAAAAAAATCTCTGGAATAGCGCAGGTGACGTCAGCATAATAAGAGGTGTCGATAGGCATGGATTTCAGTTCTTGCCTAGCTCTATTTAATAGGCCATGATGAGGTTTGCAGCAAGTGAAACGTGTAAGTAAAATGGACACAGTTTGCTCCACAAAAAAATCCCAAACTGTTTTGAGATGTGCACGATGCAAGGGGTCACTAGTTCTAGAGAAGGGGCAGGTTGCATAGTCTGAAACCTCGGATATGCTCTCAGATATCGGCTACCAACCATTCCAGTGCAAGTCCATCACCACAAAACCGGAGACCTTTTGTAGCCTAACAGACAAGCGTCACAAAATAGTAAGAGTTTCCACGTAGTCCATCCCATCAGCCCAGCCCTCTGCACGACAGAAGAGAATAATAACTTAAACAACAACAAATGCGCTGTCTTTCTCTATCCCTGCATGTTGTCACACACGACCTACTGTTATTCGTGATGACAGCCAGGAAATATTGCGCAATACTGAGGAAACCATCGAAACATTGAGCGGGCCAGCTAACGTCAGCTAGCGTCAGTCCATCTGCCACGAATGACTTTATCCCGCATTGACCACAACAACAAATAAATAAGACGTCCTTGATTACAGCACATAAAGCACCAGCTCTCACCTCTCTTCTCTACAACCGACAGTGGGATACGCTGCGCACAACAAAAGCACCTCAGTAACTTTACGACAACATAATTTGCCATAACCGCATTGAACATCGAGGCACTCGGCGGTGCCATCACAAGTAGTAAGCTAAACATGACTTACCCACCAGTTGCCTCTCGAGAGCACTCTGCGAATTAGGTTCATCAAATCGCCTATCCAATTCCTTTGCAAATCATAGACTGTATGGTCCAAATACTCTGTCCCTGTAGGAATCCCAACACCGATCTCAAGACATGTTCTCTGCTCTCCATGGTGTCAATATAAAACTCTGTAGAACTGTCCGTGAATGAGACTGAAGAACAGCGCGGGTAAAGTGTCATTTCTCTTACAAAAACTTATTTGATATTGGTGGTCAACAACTTTAGGGCGGGTTTATTAGAGCCAACTTCCAATCACTACGAGAAAGCCAGGAGAACAGAGACAGTTTAGTTCTAGTTTCCTATCAAAATCTCTGAGGAGAAGCACATCCATCTAAAATTTACCCAGGAAGTTTCTCCATACAATGCACAGTCGCACTCTGATTGGCCAATGCTCCTCAATATTTTATCAATCGGCGGCAAGAGCTCAAGTGAAGCAAAATGCTGTTGCTTGTATTATGCATGTTTCCCCTCATACACGTCAGTAGCCGAACTAAAAGACTGCTCGTCGCCATGGTTACTCCTCAAACAAAATCGTGCACTTGTATGAAATATAGAGAACGAAAAAAAAAAAACGTTATTAACCGGTTTGTGGATTTCAGAATAACGTTTTTGTTCCGGAACACTTGAAGACCATTTCGTTTTTGTTTCCGTTTCCGTTCCTTGTAAAATTCCATAAAATTTCGTTCGTTTTCGGTTTTCGTTTTCGTTCCTTGAACCGGTTCGGAGCCCTGGAAGTGAGACGAGATAATATGTAGCCTACCTCTCTTATACAGCCCTGAAACTTACCATTGGCCATACTGAGTAGCTACAAATGCGAACAGGAGTGACAGCGTGTCTGACTCGTCTCACTTCTGAGGAGAACATATGTCATTGTTAAAATACGGTGGTCTGTTCCTTTAAAGCGATACCCTTCTCTTTGTCTGGTTACTTCTAGTTCCAAGCTAGCAGCTACGGATCATTGACTCTTATGTGACCAGCTAGTTGGTACAGTAGCTGGTCCTATATGATTCAATGATAATACCGGTATGCTAGCTCAGGGGTTGAATTTGTGTTGCCAGACTCAGAAAATGGCTGGATAGATAAAGCTGAATAATTTAACCCAGTGTTTCTCAACAGGGGTGCCGCGGAAACATGGCTGGGGGGGGGGGTCTCTACTAATATAAAATGGTTATTTTTGTTAGTTTACATGAGTAACAAACTTCAATATGTTGGTACACTAACCCATGCCTGCCTTTGTAGGGTACACAGACTTTTGGGTACCCCATTTTGGGGTAATGCTTGAGTTAATGTAGCAATCTATTAATATTTAATAACGTATGGACATTCTGTGACACTAAAACTGTCAATGAAGGCCTTTATTATAGCCTGTAGTGGAAGGTTATAAGGTTGTAACTGCCTTTAACAACAATCATCACTATGGGACAAAGACAACCAATAGGTCTGTACAACAACAAAGCTCTCTTTCAGCTCTCCCTCCACCTCTCCATGCATGCTCTCTGGTAGGAATATGCAGGGCCGATGACCAGCTTTGGTGAGGCACAAAAGGGCCCCAAACTCAATATACAATGCAACAAGGACCTAATTCTGGTCCCCCTCTCTCACTGGGCCCGGGACAACTGACTCCTTTGCCCACCACCCCTGTCAGAAGGCCGTTCCGTGTTCACACTTTTCAGCATCTCACCCACCGCGACGATCAAACCATAAACTGCTGACCTTGAGACTACTCATCCCCCCTCAGCCACAATGAAGAGAGAGAGAGAGAGGGAGAGACAGAATTATGGATGGAGGATGAGAGATGGTTAGAGAAAGAAGGAGAAGAAGGGGAGAGA
>NC_085868.1:7440395-7445395 GCF_034702125.1 Engraulis encrasicolus | reverse complement strand
TGATCTTTGATGGGAAGATATTCTGTTACGTTTGTGTTGATATTTTCGTTGTAATTTTCGCTCAAAGTATGTACATTAGCGCCATTAATGTCCGCGATCGTTATGAAGTTAACAGGTGCTAACGAGCCTATTGTGTCGCAGGAATGCCGTTCGCTTCGACCCCTTGCAGTGTGCCTCATTGTGTCCGCCCTGTCAGGTATGTGTTAATGTATGAAAGAGATCCCTGTGGTATTTTCGGTGATAAACATTGTGTTTTCTTTTGGTTTTAACTTTGTAAACTATACGATCTAAGTGCCTTGGTTTCTCTATTACACTGTAAACAGTAGCTTGTCTAGCTGCTGTAGTGTTCTCTCACTTCTGGATGATTGGCAAGGGGAAAACCGTTTGCTTCGACCCCAAAGAATCTGCTTGCAGTGTGCCTCATTGTGTCCGCCCTGTCTTGTTTCAGATTGGGAAGTAAATAAATGCTACTGGATCGAGGCCCCTCATCTCTCCTGCCTCTTCAATCATCCAAAGACTGTTTAGTCTGTTATTTTAATGTAATGGTCGGTTCATGTCCGTTGCATTGACTTGACTTGTCATTGGGTCTGATTTTAAATGTGCCATATAGTTCAATGTGGGAGCAGGTTCACACACTAAATAAGACACTAAGGTCAATTTATTTATTTTTCTCAGAGCAGAGTAGAGCAGATGTTTCAGGTTGCTGCCATCAGAGAGCAGTGACTTGACCTCAGTGTCTTATTTAGTGTACTCCCACATTGAACTCTACTTTTTGGGTCCACGCACCTACTTATTTCTAAACATCTAGAGTGCAACAATACCCCTGCCTCCTAATGTGCCATATAACCTGTATCTCGCCTATTGTGTGTGTGTGTGTGTGTGTGTGTGTGTGTGTGTGTGTGTGTTTGTGAATGTGTTCACGCAGATATAAGAAGTTGGGGTTGGGGTTGATGATCCACATGATGGTGATGGACCAGGACAGCTCTGGACCTCCTGACTGGCAGCTCTATCCTCAACCTCCCTTCCTGTCCTTCACACATGTGCAGGTAAGGCCAATTTTTAAAAACTCACTGCATTGTCTGAGGCAAAAGTAGGAGAAAAGGAGTGAGTGAGTGAGTGAGAACCCGGCCATTACATGTGATGTGACCCTTAAAGGGCGTGTGTGTCCTAGAACCAAGACAGTGGCAGTGTGTGTCTGTCTGTCTTTGGTTAAGGATATTTTTAAGATACTACCTTGTTGTGTTAACATTATTTTGCTATTTCTGACAGGCAGAGAGGCAGTTTTCTGAAGGATGGTTAATGTCAGTACCAACATGTTGTGATGGAGGCTTCCACCTGAGCTGAACACAGAAACTTGCACACAGTGGTGAGTAAAACACTGAATCTGTTTTGTTCTGCACTAGACCAATAAGTATTTCATACAGTAATTCCTTTCTGTGCTGTGTTTATTTATTGAAAAAAAATGTGGATAGAGGATAATACAAAACACTGGCACTGTAGTGGCACTGTGTATCTCTTCAGCCTGGTGTTCTGCATTAAAATGATGGGTGTGATTTTTATGTAGTGTATTCTATGTATCCCTCTCGTGTGTGTGTGTGTGTGTGTGTGTTTGTGTGCATGCGTGCAGATGGAAGCAGTCGTTCCTGTTCAGCATTGATATGCCGGTAATGGGTTTGATGAACCACAGCATGGTGATGGGCAATCAGCATCAGGACCAGGGCCGCTCACAAGGAGAACCTCCTGCCTTGCCTCTTCATCCTCAACCTCCAGTCTTCCTGCTCTTCACACATGTGCAGGTGAGGACAACCTCTAAAATGCACACTTGACTTGAGGCAAAGGGGGGAGAATAGGCGTGCATGCATGCACGTGCACCAAACTTTAAGACAGTAGCAGTGTGTGGGGGGGCATGTGCACAAGCATATGCACGTGCTCATGTCATGTCCTTCTGTAGGTAGATAGGGGGTGGTTGTTTTTGTCTTAATTGTCATTCATAACATTAACATGCCTTTTTTTGACAGGCACAGAGCCAGTTTTCAGAGGGAGGGCTGATGACACCAGCAACTTCGGATCTGAACCTGATCAACCCAGCACCAACCACTGTGCCGCTCCTCCTCTGCCAACTGCACCACATGGCTCCACCATCTCAAAAAGGCACAGACACTACTCCACTTCCTGCGAAGGATGAGAGAAGAGCCGACCTCCCCACAACGGCACTCACCACCTTCTACAGGGGTGTCATTGAGAGCATCCTGACCAGCAGCCTCTCTGTCTGGCATGGCAGCCGTCAAGCTGAAGACTAGAAGGCAGTACAGAGAGTGGTGAGGACAGCAGAAAAGCTCATAAGATCACCCCTACCTGTTCTCCCTACTACCATCAGGGAAGCGCTAGCCCAGCATGCGGTGCTGCAAAAGCACACTGGGAAACGGCTTCTTTCCACAAGCCATCAGACTCCTCAACGCACTGAAGAAAACCACATGAATAACCAAGGACACGGGAGAATATTCCATGAACACTTCTTTCACCATGCCACTTACACTTTACTCATTGCACCTTGTATACAGCATCTTCACATGCCGTGTGTGTGTGTGTCCACTGTGTTTGTGTATTTATTGTCCATCAGTATGTTAATCTTATTATTGCACACTGTTTGGGTGTCTGTGTGAGTGTATTTATAGTATGTATCAGTCTGTATTTAATGCCAATGCCTTATTTTTAGTTATTAGTTAAATGCACATTGGAGACTGGTCAAACACAATTTCAAACTTTGTGTTAACCCTCCATAGATTTTTGTCAAAAAATGGAGTCTAATCTACTGTACTACACAGGCTATCAACAGACCACACAGTTGAGGTGACCGTTCACACTTCATAGTGTAAAAGTAAACAGAAATAAATTCACATTTCATTCCTGTCTCGTTCACTTCTTTCAGCAATGTATGTGGCCTACATGCAGGGAAGCTGACAGGGGGGACAAAGGGGTCCGTTGACCTGGGCCCAGTGAGACGAGGGGTCCAGGAATGGGTCCTCATTACATTGTATGTAGTCTATGTATTGAGTGGGGGGCCCTTTCAGATGACTTTGTCCTGGGCAAAGCCAAAGCTGTCAGTGGCCCTGATTATGTATGCACAAACACTGGTTATGATGATAGGAAAAGTTTTCTCTGTTTTCTGATGGCCTTTGAATTAAGACAGGCCAATCTGGAACCTCTCCTGGATAAAGTGTAAGCTTCAATGGTGTGGTCACTCCTAAATCATAGACAGACATGGAGTATGGTAGGCCTATGGTAATGAAGAAATCGTTTTTCTCCAATAAAACAAACAAATAGCCTATTGCTATTTCAAATACTATTTCATGTATTTTTTCATTAATATCTGCTCTTTTCAAGCTGGCCACATAACTGGTGAGGTGACACTACTTCAAAAAGTCGGGAATGTGTTGCTGATGTACATCGTACAACTTTTCTAAGTAGCCTATATCATGTCTTACCAAGTGAACAACCTCGCCTAAAAGGTTTTTTTAAGTAAGGGTTAACGTTCGGCGAGAAGGTCGCTACCGTGGAATAGCAGCACGACAGAGAGAATCTCTTGTTCTTTCTGAAGTGCTGCTATTCCACAAAGCGACCGACTCGCCGAAAGTTAACCCGCTTATTATATGGATATACTTAAATGATTCACACATGGCGGGGACATTTCTTTAGGCCTATTTAATGTTAAGATTGTTGCTGCGCAAAACAAAACAGTGCCGTTGTGGAACACCGCTAGGCAACAGGTAGCCAGGACAACAGGTGTTGTCTATCACAGAAGCTGATTAGAGTGTTGTTGAAAAGTCGCTTTAGCAGTGAAAAGTCTTGTTGCCATTGACAGCGGTCTGTTATAGACCAACCCGTCCGTTATCGAAAAGTAACAGACGTGCGAACGTTGGGGAGCCCCGTTGAAATGAATGGAGCATTCGACCGATGACGTCACAACCATATAAT
This sequence comes from Engraulis encrasicolus, assembly GCF_034702125.1. Taxonomy (NCBI): domain Eukaryota; kingdom Metazoa; phylum Chordata; class Actinopteri; order Clupeiformes; family Engraulidae; genus Engraulis; species Engraulis encrasicolus. Next base: position 7,441,420 of record NC_085868.1, on the reverse strand, counting down.
AATTATTATTATTTGTCAGGGTGTGTTAATATCCTGGAAAGGATGTTTAATCACAGCCCTTGAAAAAAATCTGTGGTTTAATCATATAGCCTACCCAGTGTTAACAGTGACCTCGATACACACAGCTAGGTAAGGTAATGCCAACGCATGGACAATATATATTTAGGCAATATATCGGCCTACAGTATTTACTGTAAATGTGTCAACGTTGTCGTGTTGAAATCAAAGCATTTTGGCGACCTGATGACGTTATGACAAATGTGTGCATAGCGACACGAGTCCTAAACAGTAGGCTACAATGTCCGAGGTATGGAAGACAAAGCAAAATAGGCCTACATATTGGGATTAGAAAACGTGTGATTTATCTCACTTTCTTACATAAATTGTTGAGAATATTATGTCAGTGGAATGTTCAGTGAAACGTTTCTCTGGAAGATAACAATTTGCACGGGATATCTTTGAAAACATGGAGCCTTCATCCGGAAATGGCCTTGAAAATGACATCATGCAGTATCCCTTCACGATTGGCCAATACGGCAAATGCCGGGAACGCCCATGGGCGTGCTTGCATTAAGGGTGGAACTGTTTTACTGCAGCTGGACCCTACTCGTTTGTGCCTGTACCTGTGCCTGTGCCTGTGTGTGTGTGTGTGTGTGTGTGTGTGTGTGTGTGTGTGTGTGTGTGTGTGTGTGTGTGTGTGTGTGTGTGTGTGTGTGTGTGTGTGTGTGTGTGTGTGTGTGTGTGTGTGTGTGTGTGTGCGTGCGTGCGCGCGCGTGTGCGTGTGCGTGTGCGTGTGCGTGTGCGTGCATGCATGTGTGTATTTCTGCCTCTGGTTCTGTGTGTGTCCTTGTGGTAAATTCTCATCATACATTGGGAAATATAATTGGACCACCACAGTAGTGTGGCTCTCCCAGTAACTCATCTCCATTTGTGGGGGACTGCAATATGGTGACATTAAGACTACTCTGTAAAATGCCACAAAGTGATTGGTTGCTGTTACCCATGTGACATCAATCATAGCCACT
>NC_085868.1:7432895-7435395 GCF_034702125.1 Engraulis encrasicolus | reverse complement strand
CCTGGCTCTTTTCAGCATCAGCTTCTTCGTTTCCTCCATATCGTTTATGATCTTTCTCTCTTGAGCTTCTTTTTCGTTCTCTCGTTTGGCTCTCAGTGCCCTGGCTCTTTTCAGCATCAGCTTCTTTGTTTCCTCCATATCGTTTATGATCTTTCTCTCTTGTGCTTCTTTTTCGTTGTCTTGTTTGACTCTCAGTGCCCTGGCTCTTTTCAGCATCAGCTTCTTTGTTTCCTCCATATCGTTTATGATCTTTCTCTCTTGAGCTTCTTTTTCATTCTCTCGTTTGGCTCTCAGTGCCCTGGCTTTTTTCAACATCAGCTTCTTCATTTCCTCCATATCGTTTATGGTCTTTCTCTCTTGAGCTTCTTTTTCGTTCTCTCTTTTGGCTCTCAGTGCCCTGGCTCTTTTCAGCATCAGCTTCTTCATTTCCTCCATGTCATCTCTGTGACATATCTCTTGCATTTCCTTCCGTTGATCCAGCTTCTTTCTCAGGGCTCGAGCCCTCCTCAACAGAGCCTTTTTGCGTTCTTCATCCAATGGCCACATCTCAGCCTGTGGCCCAAAACTGCCCTGACTTTTGTCCATCTCCACCGTCTCTGCCACTCTCATGGTGTCTATCACAGTCCCCAGGATTTTTCTGAGAGGTCCCTCTCTTTCTCTCTGGGCCTGCACTCCCTTCCTCTCCTGCTCCCTCCACTCTCTCATCACTCGTTTCATGAGCTGGTGTTGGAACTCTGTTGTGTGTTGAGCATCCGCTCTCACTCTCTCCATCTCTCCTCTCAGCTGGGCGACCACCCTCTGCAGTTCCTCCACCTTCCTCTCACAATAGTCCTGCTGTGGCATATCCTGATGCCCAGGCACTTTAGTTTCACTATTTCTGTTGGGAAAGGGACAATTAATTTGTATCGTTAACATATCTCTTTTGTGTTACAGAGCACATTGTCCAATCACACAGACTTGAAAGACTTATAGAACAGCATTGCATGGAATGCACTCTGTAATCTCTTCTAATGAATGTATGTCACAGGGAAGCAAACATAATTGTACAACTTATTATAGAGGCTGTTTGCATTATAATGCTATTCTTAAGACACATGAACTAAGTACTTGGCATCAGTATAATTTTTACCAGTATTAAATACCAAAACAAAACCCCTTTTGTTTTTCTCAGCAATGTCGTTGTGATATGACTTTGGCTTTCTATTTCTATGACACTGTGCACAAAAGTGCACTGATTGGATGCTAAGTCATTATGATGTCAGATTTCCATGGCAACCAGCCATGCCATATAATGGCTACATTAATATCCAATTACTCATTTAAGTTATTCATTAACACAATTCACAGCCAAAATATGAATACAATCCATAGCCTGTAAGATAACACGCAGGAGACACATCTTTACATTATTAATTCACTGTTGCTATAGGAATGCTCTTTTTTCAGAAATGTTATAATCTGGTGGCAAATAAACCATTGGTTGGCCTATAGATAGACAAATACTCTATTTCATGTAATACTTGTTTAAAAAAAGAAAATAATAATAATAATAATAATAATAATAAATATATATATATTGAAACATTACTTTCCATGAAATTGATTTCTAAATGTCCAAATATCCAAATATATACATTTGTATATTTACTTTTAAGATTATATGATAATAATTTATATATATATATGCAGCAGTAAAATAACTTACCTCTATCTCTTGTCTGCTGCTGTGTAGAATGAATGTCTTTGGGCTACTCATGGCCAAGTGTACTGCAATGGAACTTTGGTTATTGTGACATCACAATAAGCATCTGCCCTGAAAATCTCTACCATTCTGTAATAATGAGTGCCAAACTGTATTACCTATTCCTATCAAAGATCATTGGTAATATTTTCAAGTCTAATTTAAGATATCCAAATCTAGAGTTCTTGGAGCTTGTGTGATTTTTTTGTTTTGTTTTGTTGTTGTTCTTTGTTTGTTTGTTTGTTTGTTTTGAGGAATATGACAAAATCTGTAATTTATTATTATTATTATTATTATTATTATTATTATTATTATTATTATTATTGTTGTTGTTGTTGTTGTTGTTGTTGTTGTTGTTGTTGTTGTTATTATTATTATTATTATAAAACTGTTATAATTATAATACTGTTACTCTGCTCCGTGAATACAGCAATAACAGCCAATCTTTCATTATAAATGAGCCACACAATATTCTAGTTACTGGGTCCTCCCAAAAACCTCAAATCAAGTGAAAAGGGAGTTTTTCCTCAAGCCTGCTGCCACCAGGGGCCACATCTGTGTGCCCTTATCCTTGTAGTTACAGTCCCAGAAAAAACTTTGTACACCCTTTGAAATGTATTACATATCTGTCAAAATTGATCATAAAACATGGTCTGATCCTCCCGGAAATCTCAAGAAGGAACAATCAGACTCTGCTTTAACTAATTCCACCCAAACATTTACATGTTATCATATTTTTACCGGCCATAAGGCCATAAC
>NC_085868.1:7417895-7420395 GCF_034702125.1 Engraulis encrasicolus | reverse complement strand
ACACACACACACACACACAAACAAACAAACAAGAAGAAGGGCAAACAAGCATACACACAGATACACAACAAGAATGTATAAGTAGGCCTACCGAAACATGCACGCGCGCGCACGCATGCACGCACACGCACACACACACGCGCACACACACACACACACACACACACACACACACACACACACACACACACACACACACACACACACACACACACACACACACTGCAGTGGACCTATTTTCACATTAATCCTAACTGACTGAGAGAGAGAGAGAGAGAGAGAGAGAGAGAGAGAGCAAGCGCAGAGACGGAGAGGGGCCAAAAGATCACAGCTAAAGCTCCTTTGCCTGCCTGCTACACAAGGCCAATCCAGCAGCATGCTAATTAGATGTGGCATTGTGTTGGCATATCCACCACCCGTTTGCAGCGCGGCTGCTGTGCTAAGCTGGCAGACGTGAGATGTCGTGCCCACGGGCAACTTTAAGAGGCTCATGTCATGCCCACCATTAGAGCCATTTAGTCAGTGTGTGTGTGTGTGCGTCTGTGTGGGGTGTTTGTATCTGTGTCTGAATCGGGGTATTGCACTGTGTGTGTGGGTGCGTGCGTGCGTATGTGTGTCTGAGTGGGGGTATTGCGCTATATTGCTGTGTGTGTGTGTGTGTGTGTGTGGTTGTGTGGGCAGCATGCTTACTGTATGTTCAAAGACCAGAAGGGCACCACACTGATTCCGCCCTGGTATAATGGATTGCCTTGTCTCTTATTATTCCCCTCTCTTTCTATTTTATTTTACTCGTTTTCCTTTTCCTCTGTCTTGCTCTTTCCTTTTTCTTTTCTTCTCTCTTTCCTTTTAGTTTTCTTCTCATGCTCTTCACTCTTCACTGCTTCACTCAATCTCTCCTTCCTTTCCTTAACCCCTGCAATGCTTTCTTTCTTTCTTTCTTTCTTTCTTTCTTTCTTTCTTTCTTTCTTTCTTTCTTTCTTTCTTTCTTTCTTTCTTTCTTTCTTTCTTTCTTTCTTTCTTTCTTTCTTTCTTTCTTTCTTTCTTTCTATTATTCGTCTGATCATTCTCTCCCTCCTCTACTCTTCCTCTTTCCTTTCTTCACTGCTTTGACTTTAGTGGAGTCCCTGCCTCCATGCTTTGCCTGTCTCTATTCTTTTGCCTATCTCTTACCATACCCAATCGCTTCATTTCTCTTGCACTCTCCCTTCTACACCTCCCTTTTCTGTACCCATCTCTCATACCCTCCCCCCACACCTCTCACTCATGCCCCTCTACCTCTCTCTATCCCAGGAGCTGGCTGTTGTCGCTGTGTGTGTGCTTTCTCTCTCTCTCTCTCTCTCTCTCTCTCTCTCTCTCTCTCTCTCTCTCTCTCTCTCTCTCTCTCTCTCTCTCTCTCTCTCTCTCTCTCTCTCTCTCTCTCTGTCTCTCTCTCTCTGTCTCCCCCTCATCTCTGCCTGGAGCTGGTTACTGTGTGTGTGTGTGTGTGTGTGTGTGTGTGTGTGTGTGTGTGTGTGTGTGTGTGTGTGTGTGTGTGTGTGTGTGTGTGTGTGTGTGTGTGTGTGTGTGTGTGTGTGTGTGTGTGTGTGTGTGTGTGTGTGTGTTTGCTGCGGTGTACAGGAGATATGGGTGGTGACGCTGTAGGCTGGGGAACGCTGTAGAGTAGTGAAGACTGGCTGGTGGCAGGAGTGGGTGGTGACGAGAGTGGGTGGTGACGAGAGTGGGTGGCACTCGCCTCGCTGTCAAGTGACAGAGAGAGAAGGAAAGACACTTTCGGTCACATACATTCGCACACGAGCGCACACACACACACACACACACACACACACACACACACACACACACACACACATTCCTTTTTATCGTTTGTTACAGCAGAGTATAGGCAAAACTAAAGAATGCAATGAGACATGCACACACGCACATACAGTACACAATACACACACACACACACACACACACACACACACACACACACACACACACACACACACACACACACACACACACACACACACACACACACACACACACACACTGCTGACAGGCTCATCTTTGCAATCCACAACACATGGTGTCCTCGCAAGTGCTTTGGCAGGCAGAGTGTGTCAGCACTGCTGTCATTTGCTCAAGTGCAGTTTGAGCACGGTTAACTTCTCCAATATGGCCACCAAACAGCCATCTGTCAGGGATGGACCCGCTGAAGACTTCTGGCATTGACGTGATGTGGTTTGGTGTCCGACCAACTAGTCAGATGATCACATTGACAAGCATTACTCTCAGATTACTGCACAGTATGGATCCACTCAAGACTTCTGGCATAAACGTGGTGTGCAGTATCTCCAACCAGCGATTGAAAAATAAAAATGACTAATGCACCCCATTTGAAACGGAACTGCGCTGTATGAGGCTTCAGGAGGGAGCTTCACTAACACTCTATTGTCGATCTTTGCTAGTTGGCATCCGTTACATTCCCCACGCTAAACCTCACTCTCATCCGACT
>NC_085868.1:7397895-7412895 GCF_034702125.1 Engraulis encrasicolus | reverse complement strand
ACAGGATCCTCGTACGCTATGGACAGTTTGGACGTTCGCCTTGGATGAGATAAGGTAGGCAACTTTGGTTGTTTACCGTTTACTGTGAAGGAATCAGACTTATCACTGTGACTGTGGACCTTCAAAATAGCAATCGCTGGGAAAACTCTTGTGAACAAACTGGTTGCCTATACGTTACGTTCAAATATTATCAAATGTATTGTCAGTCTGTAATAATCTGACATATCTTGTGCAGTAGATGGGCTTTGGCTAGCTTGTTAGCGAAACTCCGGTGATGGCTTTGCATGCTCTCAAATAATGACAAAGCTTGTGGGGAGCAGGATATTTTTTTTCCTCGAAAGAAAATGTTGCAAACTTGCATGTTGCGATGTGTTGCAAACTTACGATGGCACTGTAACGTGCTCCTGAAATGTCAGTGACTGGCAAATTATAGGCTAGTTGCCTACAGCCAAAATGAAGTCACTGGTCACAGACAAGTATTTTAACCTAGTAGTAGCATAATTATATTAATTATTTGTGAAATTGGGCTCTGGAAGTCGTGTCATGAATTATCTGAGCGTGGCACGTTGATGCAATGCTGTCCGTGCTTTTAGTCATAAGGACAAAGCATTATCTTACCATCAGAGTTGGCTAACCTAGGCTATGCCATAATTCATAGACTAGCCTAATTATGCTAGTAGTTGCTAGAGGATGGGATCGGCGTAAACCACTGGCGAGCATATTTATAATGGTAACTGAACGTTGTTCTTTTCCCTAATAACAACCCTCGTGAAAGAGTTCATTTCTTCCCTAAACCTCTCAGTTGAAGCTTGCCGACACGGCACGTTTTGTGTAAGCTTAGTTGTTAGAATTTGTGTACTTTTGGAAACAGTCTTGGATCCGCTCGTGGGACCAGAGGTTGTGGTAAATAAATTGGTAACAGAACAAAGTTTGCCTTGTGCTTGTCATGAGCTTTTCGTGTGCGTCTAAAAGACTGCACGTTGTTATGTTGCTTATCAACTTCATTTCAGTGAGAATGAAGTGGGGTAGTTTTCGCTTCGTTGGACAACGCAGCATCTGTAAATGATGCGCCACAACGTCCATATTTTCAGACTGTACCCAGAGTACCCAGACTTCTGCAGTGGGTTGCACCAGCTGGTCATAATTTCCAACGTGAGCGTAAATTGTGCCTATGTTCGAGCATACAGACGAGTAAAAAAAAGTTGCACTTTGCATATAGTTTTAAAACTGAATGAGATGGCTGTCAGGAAGATAGAAAACAAATTTAAAACATGGGTCATAAAACCGGGATGGTGGTGATCCCATCTCGGAATGGCATTGTAAATCGCCCGTATCTTGGTTAGAAAGAGACCGTATATTTTCATTAGCCTACGAAATACAGTTTAACCCCCCTTTTTAGCGACAGGATAAGCACAAGGAAACGCAGGTTGGTAGACTGCTGCAAATCGTGTAATGTAGGCCTATGCTAGTGTGTTGAGATGTTGCTGGTTAGCCAGCAGACTTGACAGACGGCGTGAAGCCAAATTGTTGGACATAGTGTAGGGCTATGTTTCACAAACATAACTCCAGAATTGTTACGACTGCTTTATTCGGACTGCCGTCCGATTCATCCCTTTGTGTCGCTAAATATTTGACTGCTTACTGCCGTGACAACAAGGCCTACCAGCGTGCAGAAGTTAGGGGGGGAAAGTCACAACATTCATAGCATAGGCCTACAAACCAGCAATGGGCTGCAATTTATTATAAAGTTGATATTAGGATTCATATCAGAGGATAAATTATGTTGGACTGTTTCGTTGCCCTCTCATTTGGGTTTTGCTGTGAACAAATGAATGACCGCTGTCCTTGGTGCTAGCGCTTTGTGATAGCGCTGCGTCTTCCCCCAAATCATTCCCTAGCCTTCCGCCACTGTTCTAGAACTAAGTAGAATGATCCGCTGCACAAATACAATTTTCTTTCTGACGTAATATTCTGCTGAAAATGGCTGCGCCCATGGCTAGTTGTAAAAAAAAATATGGGAGTGCAAGGCTACGGGTTAAAAATGTAAAAAAGATGAGAAATCGATTTTTGGGGACATGTGTCATCAAAAATAGGAAAATTTAAAATTTCCGACGTTTTCCTTTAAGTGGGCCAAGGAACACTGCATATGATATAATTTTGAAAATCAACATGGCTTCAGGTGGGGTTCGAACACTCAATCTCCATATCTCTAATCCAGCAGCATACATTCCCATTATGCCAAGCAGCTAGCTGTCATGCACAGTCCAGCAAGACTATATCACATTGCATTGAAGAGCTGAACAATAGACTTCTAGAATGGCTGCTGGCACCTGCTCGTTAAGAATAGAATCTTGAGACAGTGGCAGTTAAGATGGAACCCTTCATTGGGAGCACCTGTTCTGATACTAACTGACAGTTAGTATTGAGCCTTAAAGACGAAGGGAAACGGCCGTTCCAACTGTTGTCGTTCAGAATTCTCCTGAGTGGAGCACGACTTTACACGAGTTTACACGAGTGAATAAAGTGAATCTGATTGGTCGTTTATCAAGAGGGCGGGATTGTTGAGGCGGAGAAGGTGCGCAAGCAAGTTTGATTGTGGCCGGTTTCTCTTAGCAACGGGCCAACGCCAACGACGCTGTCAAGAAGGAACGCGACATGGAAGAGGCCGCCAGGGTGGAAGAAACTTTCTCTGTAGAAGGCATATGACCATAATGTCTGAGCCCTTGCCTCGTCGCAACGCTAGTACGCCAGCCGAAGACACAGACGTCCAACCCCGTGAACACTGGAACGTAACTCAATGGTAAAGTATTAAAGAATGAGATTTCTATTAGACTTTAGCCATGTTAGCTACACTGCTCAGTTCGTGCTGCAGTCAACTGCTTTCTACATGTTTCGATCTGATAACCTACACTTCCCCTGTCTAAAATGTCAGCAACAAGCGTTTAACATGCCGTTGTTAATATGGTGAAGCATGTTGCATGTCAAATAGTATAACCAGACAGGGCAAAGTGTTGATGGTCCTATCAACCAGATACTCAGATCAAAGAGCATCGACAGAGGTTGTCGATGAAAACCTACACGCATAACATAGGCTACATACCGTAAACGTCGAGGGGAGGGGGGAATCATAGATGACCATACATGGTGAGGTGATAAGAAAGTAAGCATAGCAGACAAACCAAGGCATCCAAAATGGCAAAATACACTATTGTTTGGTAAGTTACTTTGTGACATGTTGCTGTATTGGAAACAGTTTTTCAAGCGGTATTACAAAGTGTTCCTCTGCCCTCTGTCAGTTTCGGTAGGCCTACACTGAGAGTCCATGATTACTGTGCCATGGTGCCTTTGGTGTTAGTTACTCTAAGACTTAGTTATTACACACTGTTGCAAATTGGTCATTGATGTTTTTAGTGGCAAACATATCAGGGTGGTGTATGTTAATGTCACAACATGATTCAAATGCTCTTTTGTTGAATCATCTACTGGATTGTTTAAAATATTATTTTGTACATTTCAAAGTAAGTAATTTACATAATTAATATAATATGGTACAAGCTGTGATTACATCACCTGACCTCTGCCACAAAAAAATGTCATTGACCCATATGCTGTAAACAACATTTTTCTAATGTTTTGTTTTCTGATCTATTACAGGTGGAGCTTTCCCATGACCAAGAGATGAACGCTAAACTTGATAGTTTTTTTTTCCTCCTCCTTCCTGCCTGCACTGTGCTAAGAAAGTCAGTATACAAAACAAAGGATTGCATTTCACAGATTTCTTTATTACAATTTCTGGGAGAAATGATGTATGAATTGTACAATACAATATATAATAAATAATATCATTTAGTACAATAAGACGATATCATGAATATAATGTACATTTGAAACATGACAGATTTGTACAAATAAACATCAATTCAATTTATGTTTCCTATTTCACTTGTGACTGAGAATTTTTCAGAAAATCAGAATAATGGGCCTTGGAAGTTTGTTAACATTGCACTCACAGCCCACATCTGGTTAACAGAGCCTACTAGTGTCATGGGTATGACGCCATCAAATATGTGTAACTCTTTTATTCTCCTTATCGCACGTTCAACATGAATACAGAGTCTTGCGATTGTTTGTGTTTCTGTGACTTCATCTGCACTGAAAGTGCCACTTGGGCCTAAAAAGGGTGGAGTCACAAGGGAGACATTTAATTTTGATAGCATTTCCTTAATCAGAAACCCTTTGTCTGCCATGACTTAAATCGCCTTCTTCAAGCATTGCTAGGATGCCGGACAATTCTGTAATCTCCTTCTCGGATATGGAGCCTGTGTACAGGTCACTAACGAATGACACCTCACCAGACGGGGCAATTCCAATCAGGCCTTTGAAAGTTGGGTTGTCCTTGTAATGGGAATAGATTTCGGAGTTAAGTACCTTCGAACTAGGCGTTTGCACATATATTTCTGTACAGTCTAGAATGACTCTGGTGTCTGGGTAAGTGTTTTGAAAACAAGTAGGCATACATTCATCTACTCCTAACATGAAGTATAGATAGTTAGCCCAGGTGACACAGATTCTGCTCACAGTTGACTGTGACACACCAAAGTGCACTGCTCAGCAAAACCCTGTCTGAGACGACAGAGGAAGAGAAAGAACTGGTTCATAATTGCTAGTTTATGGATATTAAATGCCTTTCTGATGACCTGTACCTCTGTTTGTGTAGGCCTTTGAGCCTGACTCCATCCAACCATGCCTGTGGCTGTGGGCTGTAGAGCCATATATACAGCTTTAAAGGTGGCATAGTCTGGGAATCCTGTGTAAAATGACATGACAATGGAATCTCGACACACTGAACACTTTATCTTAAAGTTGTGCTATTAACTTGTCTGGCTCAATGATGTGCTTGCGAGCCGCCTCAAGTTGTCTCTGGCCTCTGGTGGTGGAACAGCATAATCATGGTACGGGACAACACCATTAGTTGTGATCAAACTGCCAATTCCTAACTGATATAAAACTGGATGCAGTAATGAATTACAAACTATGGTGCAACTAAATACAATTCATTAACATACCTCAAGGCATCCCTTCTCTCATCAGGCTGGTTTTCATCCACCTCCATGGAATCCGTACTGAAAAAGAAACAGGAGAGGAGGACAGGAGAGTCATAATATACACAGGGCAGCCATGGCCAAGTGGTGGGGTAGCCGTGGCCTAGAGAGTTGGTCTTTCAATCTAGGGGTTGCAGGTTTGAATCCCCCTGTCCTCTCCCTACATCTCCATGGCTGAAGTGCTCTTGAGAAAGGCACCTGACCCCACATTGCTCCAGGGACTGTAACCAATAACCTGAATAATAAGCAAATAACTGTATGTCGCTTTGAATAAAATGAAAGTGCCAGCTAAGTGAAATGTAATATTACATCACAGTTTGAAATCTTTGGCTCATGACTCAGGAGGACATGATCAATGCAAACAAATATATCTCCAGCATATGCATTAATTCTCTAAGTCTTTTGTCTCAAATGTATTCATATGGCAACCTATTCTCTTTTTTTAAGACATGTGCGTTTTGAATATTGACTGAACAAACTAACCTCGGTCTACGAATGATGATTCTCCTCTTTGGCCTCTCTGAAGTCCAGGCGAACAGCATGCTTTATAAGCGTTGTGATTCCACAGGCGGACTTCACAAAGCACTGCTTCTCAAAGTGCTCAGAGCAAACCTTGGTCTCAGCGTTGATCTGTAACCATAAATACCAGGATGTATGTATTTTAGTTTGTTAGCAAAACAACTTGATTTAGGCATTAGTATGCTATAAATACTGGTTCTGGTAGCACACCATTAGTGGCCATCGGATCGCTTACCACAACAATTGAAAGCATAATCTTGAAATAGTGATCTGGAAATATCATATAAATGTAGCGTTGTGTAATTACGCATTCATATTTTCATTTATTTCATCGAGGCATTCGCTTCATTAGGCGAGTCATGACAAGTTTGGCGAGCTAGCTTATTTGTGCTAGCTAATGCGTGACAGTCAATGATGTGACTGGACATAATTACGCATCTTACCTTGAAATATGGACCAGATTCCCTCTTGATGTGATCTATCCATTCACGCCGAAGTGCCTGCCCTTTGAGGAAACGGTGGAAAGTCTGTCCTGTGTCCACAGTAGGATTTTTTTTTCTCTTTGAGATTTGGGCACACAACAGTGAGGCTCCATTACAGCTGGGTGTGTAGCCGAGTGTACGGCTGGTCCTGAAGTGTACCCCTCGACGTCTTTAGAAGGTTCCGGGTGAATTATTAACCGTTGCGTATATTAGCTGCGACATATGAATCAAGATGCTATGACCCAAAAAAATGATTGACGTGATATGATTGGCCGAATTTAGGTGTACAAGCTGACGTATAATTAACTGGCCGGCATTAGATAACGAAAATAGAAACACAGATTTGAACACGGGATTTAGTTTAAAAAAAAATAAAAATCGAAATTTTGGACAATATCGTCTGATAAAGAGTACTTTTATGTACATATTTAAGCCGGAATGATTTGACATTTAAATTTGATTTCCCTACGTCTTTAAGCAGAGGCCAGAATGAGAATGAGTTTTTTGTCTTTACAATATCGTTGTAAAAAAACTAAAAGGAGTTGGCACGTGTCCTTTTCACAGATCGGAGTCATGCTTGTGATCTCTCTAACAGTCTTTGAATGAAGTTTATAGGTTAAATGGTTCGGCACAAATGGACCTCCGTGTGGGACATGCGCTGATCTCTTGAAAAATGCATTTTTGGAAAGACTGGGATTCTCCATAGACCCAGGACTGTTTTTTTTACAAACCTGCCATTTAAAAAGTATTGGGAGTTGGGAGATGAAACTTTGACAATTTGGAGACATCCCATAGAGCTCGCTAACAACGCGTCAACTAAACTTCTAGGTGAAAGTGTTGATGTTTTATGACCGAAAAAGCCTCCTACACTCTAATCTCTAGAGTGGCGGAACTTTGGTTCATGAAGGTTCCACCATAGTTTTCAATGGGGACCCAGGCTTTCACAAAATCGCCAAAAACGGGAAAACGACAAGAGACACGGAGAAGCCTATAACTATACGCGATCTCCAAGCCGAGCCGGTCGTTTTAGTGTTTGAACGGTGTCTCTATCTCGAAAGGCCTAGGAGGAGATCCATTTTCTATTTTTACTGCCCCTGCACAAGAACGATAAATAAATAGATAAATAAAGAAACAGGACTTAGAGATTACTATAATCGGGCCTTGCTCTGCAAGGGCCATGCTCTGCATGGTCCTTGCTCCGCAAGCCCGCTTAATAATAATAAAACAGGACTTAGAGATTACTATAATCGGGCCTTGCTCTGCAAGGGCCATGCTCTGCTCCGCAAGCCCGCTTAATAAAAGAGATCAGGTAGGTACAGAGAGAATCAGGTGAGCCATATGGAGAGAGGAAAGACAGACATCATCAAGAGAGAAAAAGAGGAGGAATAAAGAGAGAAGGAAATCAGGTAGGTGTCAAGACTGACAGATGATGAGAGAAGAATGGAGTACATAGAAGAGAGAGCGAGAAAGAGAGAGGGAGGATGTATAGAGAATGAATGAGATCGGGGAGGTGCAGAGAGAGTCAGGTCTGACATATGGAGAGAGAGGAGACTGGCATCATTACGTATCAGCAAAGACAGACTGCTTGTGTTCCAGTCAGATAGATGTGTGTGTGTGTGCGGGCGTGCGCGCGCACGTGTGTGTGTGTGTGTGTGTGTGTGTGTGTGTGTGTGTGTGTGTGTGTGTGTGTGTGTTTGTGTTTGTGTGCGTACGTACATACATGCGTGCGTGTGTAAGTGTGTGTGTGCATACGTGCGTGTGCGCTGGGAGAGTATTCTATCCTTTCCTTGTGTGTGTGCGCGCGTGTGTGTGTGTGTGTGTTTACATTGGAAGAAAGGAAGTGTACTCTCTTCTGTGCTGCGGTGTGCCAGGTGGATTTGCCTGTGATCCACCTGGCGGAGACGGAGATGTGTCTGGCTCTGGGCTGCTGTTCTAAAGGGTTACTTATTTATCTCCTGCGCACAGCAGCTGTCTTTGAAAGTGTGTGTGTGTGTGTGTGTGTGTGTGTGTGTGTGTGTGTGTGTGTGTGTGTGTGTGTGTGTGTGTGTGTGTGTGTGTGTGTGTGTGTGTGTGTGTGTGTGTGAGTGAGTGAGTGAGAACGAAAGGGAGAGAGAAAGAAAGAGAGAGAGAAAGGCAGAGACAGAGAGAAAAATCAGGTAGTGAGAATGAGAGAGGGGGGGGGAGAAAAATAAAAAGAGGGAGGAGCACTCAGAGATCTGAAGGAGAGAGCTTCACAAAATAAACACAGCAACAGGGCAAAACCATAAAACTCTGTACTTTCATCTGTGCTTTTAACATGAAGCAATGTTTAAATACACAAGAATTTAACACTAGTCAACCCAGCATAGCCAATGACGCTGCAGTGCACAACATAAGCAATACAGAACACTTAACACAACATCGCTACACACCGTACAGTGCAGTGCCACACACTCTCTCTCTCTAGGTCGTCCTCAGACGAGCCTTCCATCATTGCTTCGAGTCATCCCGATTCTCCATTCATCTTTTCAATTCGCTGGTACTCTGGGTTCATACGTCCTTCTTGCGTCCTTCTTGTGCAATCCACCATGTTATATAAACAACATTACACACACACACACACACACACACACACACACACACACACAAACACAGTAAACAAGGGTCGTACAGAGTGGAGCTTCAGCCATTTCTCGAACTCTGTACTGTAAGGAGACTGTATCCAAGGGCAGTTCTTGCTGCTGTGTAAATCAATCAGGTCAGATCTATGAAAACACATAAGCTACTGTATCACAATCTGCACAGACGTCTACTGCATGGAGTACAGTGCAGTAGAGCAGTGTTTCCCAACCAGGGGTACGTGTACCACTAGGGGTACGTGAGCACATCTCAAGGGGTACGCGGAAAAATGTAATAATAACAAATATATTGAGTGTAGTCACATTGGAATAGAGGAACAGAGCCTGAATGAGGGCGAGGAGGTACTCATCAGATCTGGGAAGCACTGCAGTAGAGCACGGCTCCACTTCACAAAAAACACAAAAAGGTCAGATCTATGAAAACACATACAGTATTCAGCGCAAACCGTAAATCAGACTCTGCACAGACACTGCATGAAATACAGTACAGTACAAATGGCTTCAAGACAGCCAGCCAGTACATCTTCATGTCTGTATGTGTCATCCCTGTCATCCCTGTGTGTGTGTGTGTGTGTGTGTGTGTGTGTGTGTGTGTGTGTGTGTGTGTGTGTGTGTGTGTGTGTGTGTGTGTGTTTGTGTGTGTGTGTGTGTGTGTGTGAGTGAGTGTGTGGAGGGAAAGTTGGTACGCTCTCAGATGGAGTCATGCAGTCAGATGGAAAGGTCAAAAAGGTCATCTGTTCGCCCTCAGCTACTGACTGTATGCTCCCATACACGCATGCACACATGCACTCCAGTGTGCACACACACACACACACACACACACACACACACACACACACACACACACACACACACACACACACACACACACACACAAATGCACAAGCAAGCACACATGCATGCATGCATTGCACGCACACACACACAACATTTTCACTCATTGCCACCCCGCCACATCTTGGCCCAGAGCAGTGACACAGTCAGATCACCACAGGCTTCTCTGACATGGTGACACTCACAGGCACAGGCACAGGCACAGGCACATGTGGCACATTTTCAAACAGACTCATACCAGACTGACATCATGTAAAGGTGTATGTATTGGTATCTCAAGCCAGTGCATTCTGCCTTGAGGTCCAACACCTTTGCAAGGTTAGTCGTGGTCCTCAATGGCGCGGGAAAGCACGCAGTCTTCCGACGAATTTCTGTTGCTAAATGCAAAAATGTTCTGCTGTGCCCTGACCAAAACCATGCCTAAAGCTAACCTGCCAGTAAAGCAAGAACAGTGAAACAAGCTAGGGAAATGGTGAATTTTGAGTCAACATGCAAAGACGTAGTGCACAAGCGCAACAAATGGTTCAAGTCGGCATGTTATCTTACTTACTTTCATGATGCCATGTTGCTCATACACACACACACACACACACACACACACACACACACACACACACACACACACACACACACACACACACACACACACACACACACACACACACACACACGCCCACCACACACACAGAAACACATGGTTGCATGTGGAAGCTTTGTCCAGAGGGCTCGAGCAGAATGTGTGGGACTTGTTATAGTCTTTAGCTACATATATGAAAACAAAAACACATAATACATTCAGGCCCAGAGGCGCATATTACACTAATAAACACAAACACAAACAACAGTAAAAAGTTGAGCTTTTCCTCAGTCCTTTTCTTCTCACGCAGCAGAGTCATGTTTTGGTAAACAAGTTAAGCTAAGTGCCAACAGGGAGGGCATGGGGCGATAGCGCAGATGTGCACTGGTAGGGTGTGTGTGTGCACACGCACAAAGATGTGTGGGGGGTATGCCATTAGCATTAGCAGCAGGCTTTTGTAATATGCTCATTTAGCGATCACGCTTGGAGAAGGAAATTGTTCTGTGTTATGTAATGCTCCATAAATGGGGTAATTTAGCATAATGTAGAGAAATACATGTGGAGAGAGGGGGGGGAGAGAAAGAGAGAGAGAGAGATTCACGATCTTCTGAAAAGGGCTTGGCACGCTTAGTTATGTTTCCCTTGTCTCTTATACATTGACATTATGTTTAATATTCTGTGTAGGTCCATTTACACAGTGTCAGGAAAAGTCACAGAGTAACATATTTACAGGAAGAAAGTGATGCAGATGGCACTTTGCACTGACATTCTTCAGCTGTAGCTCTTCCATTTGCAGTTCATGTCTCAACCTCGGCTCTGACAGGGACTTGATGTGCTTTGCTTTTGCTCGCACTTTTACCCACCCACATGCGGGGCTGGACTGGTATTCTGGCATATAGGGAATTTTCCTGGTGGGCCAACAGTCCTCAGGGGCCGATGCTGTTGTGGACTGGTCCACCATTTAGAAGGGCTGGCCCATTGGTTCATTTTAATATAAACAAAGGACTGAGTCATATATCATAGAAAAGTTTGTAGTAACAACGTCGTAGAAGAGCAGATGGGCTGTAAGAGGAACTGCCCGGGCTGCATTTTTCACCCAGGCCAGCCCTGGCAGCTTAAATGACCCCTGCGAACTTGCCAAAAATAGATGAAGGCTGCATTCACTGAATATGAATATTCTATGTATTTTCACAGTGATGGTAAAAGTTACTGTGTAGTAGGCTATGTACATGTGTGAAAGAGAGTGGCATACATACCACCTTACTGACAGGTCTCTACACTGTAGCATTTCCATTTTCAGTTGATTTCTCAACCTCAGTTCTGACAGGGGCGCGACTTGACTATGCTTTGCCAAACTTTACCCACCCTCGAGGGAATTAACTCGCCAAAGATAACTGTGTAATGTATCCATTGAATTTCATATTCAATATTTTAGGTATTTTCACATGGCATGTCAGTAAAATGCATGTTGCATGTGCTACTGTATGTGCGAAAGAGAGTGGTATACCGTAGATGGCACCTCACACTGACAAACTTCTGTTGTAGCCTTTACCATTTCTTAGCAATACATACCCTCTCCTTCAGTCTCCCCTTCACCCCACCTCAGACCTCCACTCCTTCTCTCTCTCTCTCTCTCTCTCTCTCTCTCTCTCTCTCTCTCTCTCTCTCTCTCTCTCTCTCTCTCTCTCTCTCTCTCTCTCTTTCTCTTCCCCTCTCCGGGCCCTCCCCAGTGGTGCAGTGCTGTCCACAGCCATATCTTCACACCAATACATCCTGCTGTATCCAGACATCCTCTGCAAACGCATATGACAGCAAAAGCCCCTCTCCGCATCAACCTGTCATGGCTGTTTATGTCAAACAGGAGAAATAGCAAAACTCAAAACCTCAGTTCTACAAATTAAGAGTGAAAAAGCCACTGTGAATGCAGTTCGGATGTACTGGCAAAGGGAGTGAAAGTCGTTGAGCAAGTATCAAGAACAAAATGTACATAAGACGCTGTTGCTAAAAGGTTGTCTGGCTTTGTGGAACATCATTGTATAAGGGGCTGAATCAAAGACAGATATATGTTCAGATGTCTGGCAGGAATGCAATATAGACCTAATACAGTAAAAGGACGTTGTTGTGTATTCAGTATATGAGGTTAGAGGACCTTCCTGCCATACTGGTTTTGTATAGTTCAAAGCAAAGAATAGCCATTGCCAATAATCATTTTTTGTCATCATGTGTACCGTATGTTAAGTTGGTCTTTATAAGAGCAGACTGGCCTTGATCTTTATAATAGCAGACTGTTATTGACATTTACAGGACTTTTCTGTCATAATGTTTC
This sequence comes from Engraulis encrasicolus, assembly GCF_034702125.1. Classification (NCBI taxonomy): domain Eukaryota; kingdom Metazoa; phylum Chordata; class Actinopteri; order Clupeiformes; family Engraulidae; genus Engraulis; species Engraulis encrasicolus. The sequence continues at coordinate 7,400,437 of NC_085868.1, read as the reverse complement.
TTTATTGTCCAGAGCAATGTACAGCCATTAGTTCAGACCAAGCCACATTCGCATGGAGACAAATTAAAAAAGTGTCCATATGTATTTGACTGTAAATAAGGTCTTTATGTGGGTAGGACTAATATGTCAAGCCAGACTTTGTAGTCTTCCCACATACACGTACACTGTTATCATAAATTGTGTGTGTGTGTGTGTGTGTGTGTGTGTGTGTGTGTGTGTGTGTGTGTGTGTGTGTGTGTGTGTGTGTGTGTGTGTGTGTGTGTGTGTGTGTGTGTGTGTGTGTGTGTGTGTGTGTGTTAAGGTCCCTTAGGTCTCACCTCTGCATGACCTTCATTGAGATACAGTGAGTTCCAACCTTCCCTTCAGCATTCTGAACAGCTACTGTACAATACATAGCTCTGTCTACTGACACACATGCATAAACACACACCCACACACACTCGCGCACACACGCACCCTCGCTTCAAGGGTGTTAGTGAAAACAGCAGGGAGCCACTCTCAGTTGGACCACCCCCCTCTCGGCTGTATCCTTCTCAACGCCCCCTAGGGCTCCCTATTGCCCCCTTGGGTGCTGTAGAGCCCCTGTTGACAAACACTACAATAATATGAGGTAGGCTACCTGTGTGTGTGTGTGTGTGTGTGTGTGTGTGTGTGTGTGTGTGTGTGTGTGTGTGTGTGTGTGTGTGTGTGTGTGTGTGTGTGTGTGTGTGTGTGTGTGTGTGTGTGAGAGAGAGAGAGAGAGAGAGAGAGAGAGTGTGTGTGTGTGTGCCAAGTTTCCCCTCATGACCCCAAACTTTCTTCTAATGATCCACCTTTTATCTCATCAGATGACCTGATCTTTCTCCTCCTGTGTGTGTGTGTGTGTGTGTGTGTGTGTGTGTGTGTGTGTGTGTGTGTGTGTGTGTGTGTGTGTGTGTGTGTGTGTGTGTGTGTGTGTGTGTGTGTGTGTGTGTGTGCGCGTGCGTGCGTTCATCAGACGACCTCAGCTCATCCCTCTTGTTCTTTCTTATTGTGCCTCTTTATTATACACACACACACACACACACACACACACACACACACACACACACACACACACACACACACACACACACACACACACACACACACACACACACACACACACACACACACACATCCTATTCTCCCTCTCACACAACCTTGCTAAAAATATGACAGGCATGCAGGCCGTTTATTCCCAGACGGAAACACTAAATGAATCCTGATCTTATTACATGAACATTGAATTACCAGGTCAGTATGTGCCCTGGTAATTGTGGTAATCAGTGTGTGTGTGTGTGTGTGTGTGTGTGTGTGTGTGTGTGTGTGTGTGTGTGTGTGTGTGTGTGTGTGTGTGTGTTTGTGTGTGTGTGTTTGTGGTATTTGCATGTCTTCTATGTGTGTGTAAATGGGTGAGTGCAAGTTTATCAATGCATGCAAGTCTGTGAGTGATTTTATCTGATTATGAGTACACTCATACTTTTACGTGTGTGTTTGTGTGTGGGGAGGGTGTGGTATGTGTGTGTGCCTGTGTGTTTGTGTATGTGCATATCTGGGTAGTGTACATCCGAGTGTATCTGAGCGTGCGCACACACACGCGTGCGCACACACACATAACACACATGCTTACTAGCCCCCTGAAGGGGTATGTGTGAGCATAAAAGGTTCTCTGAGAGCGTCGAGGTGCTTTATGTAGAGCCGTTTGTATTATTGCACATGTGACCATGAGACCTGGACTTCAAACAGAGCTGGACGTGGGAAAGCGGCCCATGTAGACTTCACTTCTGCTGCATGGGAACTCTCAAGCAATTACTCCTCCGCTATAGTGATGCAGAGATGAAACACACACATGTGCACACCTACATACACACACACATGCACACATGCACATATGCACACACACACACACATGCACACGCACGCACACACACACACACACACACACACACACACACACACACACACACACACACACACACACACACACACACACACACACACACACAGGATATAGGAACACATATTGTGGCCTTGGAAAACGTCAAACAATCACATGTAGTTGCATACACGCACACATAGAGACAAAGAGAAAGCAGATGACATGGGAACACATATTGTAGTCTTAGAAAACACCAAACAATCAAATGCGGTTGCACACACACACGCACACACACACACACACACACGCACGCGCGCACACACACACACACACACACACACACACACACACACACACACACACACACACACACACACACACACATACACAGAAGGAGAAAGCAGATGACATGGGAACACATATTGCAGTCTCAGAAAAGTCTTAGTCACACATACATTGCAGTACATATTGACATAATACAATGCACGTACACAAATACCAACAAACATTCCGTTTCAATGACTTTGACGCATACTGCAAGTCACTTGATGAGGTTTCAGTGTGGGAACAGGAAGGATCTATGGCTAAGCTAATATAAGCTATGCTAAGCTACGCTTACTACTAATACTAATTCGATGCTAATTCTAAGGCTAATGCTAATGC
>NC_085868.1:7385395-7390395 GCF_034702125.1 Engraulis encrasicolus | reverse complement strand
ATGATGTTATTGGATCCATCTCTTGCCTAACTTGGAGGGGGAGCGTCCTCTCACCAATAAACGTTTGAATAGGGCAAGTGTAACTATTTGTTTCTATATCTTTCCAATGAGCAACAAAGTTAGTACAGCACCAATTCAATAGTGGACGGATTTGAGCTGCAGTAAAATACTCTCTTAAGTTTGGAAGTGCCAGTCCCCCCCTGGACTTGGGTAATTGAAGAGTGGTAAAGCGCACTCTAGGTCTTTTGCCCTCCCAAATAAATCTAGATATTAATTTGTCCCACTTAGTAAACTGTGTTTGTGGAACTTGTATTGGAAGTGATTGATATAGGTATAATAGCCTGGGTTGGATATTCATCTTAACTACATTGATCCTGTCGATTAGGTCCATAGGGTAAGTGGACCAACGTTCCATATCTGACCTTATCATATTATTGACCTCATCATAGTTATTTTTATATAATTCAGAGGGATTTTTAGTAATATTTACTCCAAGATACTTGATTGAGTTGGCTTCCCAATTTAGTTTATGTTCTTTGAGTTCTGGTGAGGGAGTGGTGTGAAACAGAAGGGTCTGTGTCTTTGACATATTAAGTCTGTACCCAGAGCAGTCGCCAAATCTTTCCAGGATCTGTAACAGCCTACCAAAGTGACTGACAGGGTCCTTCAAATATATCAAAACGTCATCAGCAAAGAGACTAATCACATGTTTTTTATGATTAATTTCCACTCCACTCAGTAGTACGTCTTCCCTAATCATTTGGGCTAAGGGTTCTATGTAAATGGCGAATAGGGTGGGGCTTAAACAGCAGCCCTGTCTAGTCCCTCTCTCCAGTGTAAATTTACTTGACAGGGAGCCATTAATTTTTATTCTAGCTGAGGGTTCATTGTAAATAGCTTTGATACATTGTATGCTTTTCTTTTTAAATCCAAATTTCTCCAAGGTCATATACAGGAAGTCCCAGATTACTAAGTCAAAGGCTTTCATAGCATCCAAGCTAATCAATGCTAATGGTGATTTGTATTTGTTAATTCTATTTATTATAAGCAGTGTTCTTCTAATATTGTCTTGGGTTTGGCGCCCCCTAACAAAGCCTGTTTGGTCTTCATCTATTATGTCTGGTACAAAGGTTTGTAACCTTTGTGCTAATATGGAGGTATATAATTTATAGTCAATATTAAGAATAGATATTGGCCTATAATTCTCACATAATTCTGTATTCTTTTGAGCTTTAGGGAGTACTGTAATAATTGCTTCCTTCCATGATGGAGGTATACAGTTTTCTTGTAAAATCCAATTGAATGTAGTGAGAAGAACAGGGGACAAGACTTTTTTAAATTTCTTATACCACTCGGCGGGAAAACCATCACTACCTGGTGATTTTGATGTCTTTAAGTGTCCTATTGCATTTGTAATTTCATCAGTAGTTATCTCTGAGACTAGCGTTCTATTTTGACTCTCACCTATACATGGTAGATCCAGTTTGTCCAAAAAGGCTTTTATTTCTTTTTCATTAATAGCTCTTTTCTGTGAATAGAGATCCACATAATAATTCCTAAATACTTGTTCAATCTCTTTTGATTCATATTTAAGCTGATTTGAAATGGGGTCTTTTATCTTGTGAATCACTCTTTCTGCTTGCTGCTTGCGCAGCTTTCTTGCCAATAATTTAGCTGCTTTTGGGCCTACTTCGTAGTATGACTGTTTCAAATATCGTGCTTTTGCCTCTACTTCTTGCTGTAAGAGTTCACCTATTTTATTTCTGGTTTCTTTCAGCTTTTGTTGATTTTCATCGTTTGGTTGTAATTTGTGGCTTATTTCTGTCGTCTTCAGTTCTGTAAGAAGGTACTGGTAATATGCCATTCTTGCTTTCTTAAGGCTACTAGTGATTGCAATCAGCTTTCCTCGTAGCACTGCCTTAAGGGCATCCCAAAGCATTATTGGGTCTGTTTCCCCATTGTCATTATCTTGAAGGTAATTTTCTATTTCTGTTTGGATTTGATTGATTATGGTCTCATTATTTAATATTCCTATATTAAGTCGCCACAAAGTGTCTCTTCTTCTAACTTGTAAGCAAATGGTTAAGTATAATGCACTGTGGTCAGATACATCAGTCACACCTATTTCACATTTTTTTACTCTATCTCTGTCTTCTTTTTGCATGAAAAAGTAGTCTATTCTGGAGTAAACAGAATGTGTTGCTGAGTAGTGACTATAATCCTTTTCTAGGGGGTGTAAATCCCTCCAGACATCAAAGAAACCCATTTCCTCTATTGTATTATTGATCAGCTTTGAGATGTGTGTTTTGCTTCTTTTCTTACTTGTTGTGTCAAGGCCATAATTAAGAATTGCATTGTAGTCCCCTCCAGCGATGCATATTCCTTCAGTTTCTAATGCTATAGTATCAAACAAAGATTTAAAGCATTCCCTATCTGCTTCTGGTGGAGCATATACATTTACCAGTGTTACTGTGGTCTGTTCAATTCTCCCCTTAACTATAATATATCGCCCCTCCTTATCCTTTATTTCCTTAATGCATTCAAATGTGAGTGAGTTTGATATCAAGATTGCTACGCCCCTCTGGCGTGTATTAGAATAAGAATTATAATATGTTTTTCTAAATCCAAACCTTTTCAGTTTCTCATGCTCAATTTTTGACAAGTGGGTTTCCTGTAGAAAACATATTTGAAGCCCTTCTTTTTTCAGTTTTCTCATTACCTTAGCTCGTTTGACTGGGTTTCCTAGACCATTTACATTCAAGGATATGAACTTCAATTCTTTAGGTGTTGTGTTCATCATAGAAAATTACACTATTCTTTCTTACACATCCCCTTAGGCCAACAGTTGAACAGACATGAACATTGTATGAACATTTACAGAACAAATAAAGAAAATATTGCTTATTAAATGCTAATGGTGACTTCCAAGAAAAGATGTCGACATCTCTTATTATAAGCCGACACCTCTTTTGTGTTGGGGGAAAAAACCTGTCACAGGGAAAGGGCCCCCGTCCAGCATTGAGAGTCCATCCACTAGGGAGCGACTTACTCATACTAGTGAAGATATTAATTATCTTCCCCAAGCAAACAGTCCAAAGATAGAGAAATAAAAACCTCAACCCATTATATTTATTTTACCCTTTAGTTAAACCCAATAATAAACTATGAATCATACCATTTTGAGTCTTATTTCCAATCACCGTTATTCAGTCCCTCTGCGTGCATCTTCTCCCTCACTGGTGTTGTGCTGAAACTCTTGAAGTTTTTTTCTTGCACGCTTGCTTGCGTCCGCTGCACTTCTGCCTTCTACGCGGCGCCAGGAGGAGAGGGCTGTAGATCTGAGACGCTCTAGTAGGGAGTTGCCTGTTGGTTCCTTCGGTGTGGAGTCGATCTCTATTCCTCTCCGACGTAGCTCATCCGCCGCCTCGTGCGCGCTGTTGTAGGTTTTCTTTCCGCTGGCCCAGTGTATGTGCATCTTCGTGTACGGTGTCTGGAAACGAATGCCCTGGGCTTTGAGAGCTGCTTTCACGTGCACGTAGTCCTTGCGCTGTTGTAGCACACCGGCACTGTAATCATGATCGAAGTACACTCGACTCTCTCCTATGTTAATGTCTTTCTTTCCCCATGCTTTGGACAAAACAAGCTCCTTCGTGCTGAACTGTAGAAAATTGACGATCACTGAGCGCGGAGCTTTATCTGGTTTCGGTTTTGCGGTCAGTGCTCTGTGCGCTCTTTGAATTTGGAGCTCAGAAAGTGAAAGTTCAGAACTTAGCCACTCGTTCAGAAATTCAATCATTTGTCCTGCTTTCTCTGTATCCTCTGGGATGCCGTATATTCTTAGATTGTTTCGTCTCGACCTTGACTCCAAGTCATCCAATTTCTCAGCCATTCGCCGTTGTTCTCGCAGTAATTCTAAGAATACCGCATTAGCCTCTTCAGACCACGCTTCCACCTCTTCTGTTCTAGCATGATTGGCGTTGATCCTCTCGCCTTGCTCTTGTATTTCAGTGGAGACGGTCGCAAATTTCTGGTCAATGTCGGCTCTCAGCTCAGATACCTCACGTTTCATCTGCGTTGTAATCTCGTCCTTAAACGCACGTAGGTCGGCTTTCAGGTCAGTTTGGAGAGCCTGGATCTGTTTGCCGATTCCTTCCATGGTAGTCCGAAGTGTGGTGATGGAGTCCGAGTCGTCATCTAGCATGCTGGAATTCGACTTAGCTTGTCCTGGGTTTACTTTAATTCTACTCGGATTCTTTTTGGGTTTGTGTGTTCCACTCATTGTCCGCCTCTACACACCATAAAAACTTAGATTTTTACACCATTTCCATCGAGTTTAAGCGGGTTTTAAACTGTTAGCTTGCGGAGCTCACCAACTACACAGCCATACTCGTGGCCGCCCTTGCCGGAAGTCCTACCTACATATATTTTTAAATGCATGCCGCCATCGTCTTCTGTTCCACCATGCCAGCGAAAAGGCCACCCCACCAGAGATCATCCATTAATCTCGCACCGTTCGGATTCACCACGAAAAAAAGCTGTGTCGGACTTTGCAGAGAACAGTCCAGCTAGCATCCACTAACCAGACAACTAGCTCCACTGAGCACTAGGCTACTTCGGATGCTTGGATGAATGGGACAGTGCTATGTAAACGGCTCAATTTGTGAAGTTATGAAAAATAATTAGGCCTATCTGTTCATGGCAGTCTTGCGCAAACAACTAATTGAAATGGCCAATGTTAATCAAAAAAGGCAGGAATAAAAGTGGTGAGGGGATTTGTAATGTGCAGCCGTGGTTATCAAACTGCTGGGTTATTCTGAACCAAAAACGTATAAAAACTATCATCGCAAGCAGCACTGCTTTGCCGACGTTTGCGGAATGGGACAGGGACTTTTCGGGTTGCAATGACACAGACGATCCAACAAAGATAAACAAACTACGCGCCCTGCGCCTCACTGTTTGATGGCTTGGATAGAAAAAAAACTATAAGGACATCAGCATCT
>NC_085868.1:7367895-7372895 GCF_034702125.1 Engraulis encrasicolus | reverse complement strand
GGTGGGTGTTATTTCCCTGCTGGGATAGCTGATTGATATTTCGCGATATGATTCCAGGCTGGTGATTGCTATCAGCATGTAATCACCTGGGTCAAATCAGGCAAACCAAGCCAGGAGCACATCTTTCATCAACTAGGAATGCATTACCAAGACGCAGCAAATACATGTAAGAAAAATACTGTGACTTACATCAAAGGCCACCTATAATATCATATAATATAATATAATATAATATAATATAATATATTATATTATATTATAATATAATATAATATAATATAATATAATATATTATATTATATTATAATATAATATAATATATATAATACCTTTTACATTACAACAATCATTGTTTTGAATAATTTTTTACTTCATTTTAAAATTATATCATATAGTATCATTCCCTAAAAAACAGTTACCCATATTTGTATGTGGGTGGTTGACGTTTAAGGGCGTAACGCAAAAAAAAAAAAAAGTTTTTCAAATTCCTGAAAAAAATGATGGATAAAAATTGGAAAAAATAGAAAAAAATAAAGCACTTAGTGGTCTGTGGAATTTCACCTTATTTTTGCCATTTTTGGGAAAATGTGTCCTGCATCAACACATTGCATAGGCATGTCACACCGCAGGAAAATGGAGTCACACCACAGGGAATTCACTGCATTATGGCCATTTTAATCCTTTTGTATACATGGCTGACATCTGAGCTCATGCTAACTTGATAATGATATTGTGTTTAATCTTAATATGTGTTTTCATTTATAAAAAAACCTTTTTTTCCTCCTATAAGAGCAGTCACACCACAGGACACCATAAAATGAACCTAAGCATTGCGTGACAGAAAGATTGCAATATGAAGACATATTAAGAGGTTAAGAGTCACCTTAAACTTCCACAGCACTCTCCAATAACTGAGGTACTGACTGGTTAGGAGCCAGTCTTTAAGACCCTTGTAGTTGGCCTTGCAGCTGCCCATTCACAAACATTGACATACATGTCACCCCACAGGACGCAATTTGTGTTACGAAATTGAACTTGTAGTTACAGTTTTTTCTGATTGCTAAAGCTCAATTTTCGCAACTTTGGCTGCTTTTGCAAAACTCTACACACAACTACAAGAACTTCACACCTATCTAGCAAAGCACTGTAGATGCGTTGCAAAATCAAACTAAGGTTGAAAAACGCTATACACTTTTGGAAAATGTGCATTTTTGTGTCAAATCATTCACACAAACTATCTTATAATAAACACACACACACTGCAACTACACACATGCAGTATAAATGATACACACATTTAGCTTGTGTTGTTCTTTGCACAATGCAAATCAATTGTAGATCACACTTTTGTCATGAATACTTGTGATATAAAAACACAGGGGATGAGACTTCAATCATGGATGTTTATTTACGTTCCCCAGAGCAAACTAAAAATATGTTTTTGACATGTAATTCAAATATACAAGAAAACACAATGTAAGTCTAACAAAGGAAATTACTGAACATCCATATGCCTTGCTGGATCCGACAATAACATTTCCTTAACATCACATGCTATGTCTTCAAGTGCAAGCCAGCGGAGAAAGTATCACCTTGTATCCAGTCCTCACATGCCGTCTGGTCAATATCAGTATGGACTCCTACAGTATTCAAAACTAATTGTTGACTACCTGCACATATCAACATGCCGTGATATTGCAGAGATGCTCATTATTTATATTTGCAAAGGTTCTGCCATGTTCTATTAGGCCTAGGGAATTTCCTGCAGCCTTATTGTTAGCCATCACCATATTCAGAATGTGGGTCTCCTGCTCAGGTGTGAACACACAGTTGTTCTCTGCCACCTGCTCTCAGAATTCTAGTAATTCTGTAATGTAGCAATCCCATCACTTGTACATTACTGTATTTCACACATTACAGTCAGTAATGTACAAAGCGGATTCCAAAAAAGTTGGGACACTTGGTATTTTGTGAATAAAATCAAAATGCTGGCATTTTCAAAATATTCAATCAATGCGTAAGATGCACAATGGCACAAGGTCAACATAGGAACAGTTCAAATGAGCCAAAAGCATTGTTTTGAGGGAAATATGTGGTCATTTAAAATTCGATCCATGCAACAAATCTCAAAAAAGTTGGGACAGGGCCAAACAATGTTGTAATAGTTGAATAATTCTAAAAATAAAACAAGGAGGAATATTTTGAAAGGAACTATATTGACTGCCAACATGAATGCACAGATAAAATACCATCACAGAGAGGCTGTGGCACTCAGAAGCGAAGATTTTGAGGGACTAATTACTGATCTATTACACAGAAAGATTGAATTCTCAAAATTGCAGGCATATAAGGCCTATTTCTGTAATGTAGAGTTCTGTGGAATCATTTTATGAGTTATGAGAATGTCAATAAGCAAACTATGACACTCCAACAATGACAGCTGTTGAAAAAATGACCATGAACACAACACTTGATTAAGGCACATGATGAAGACATTAAACAGTGCTGCAAGTGGCAAAGTTCATTCTAGATGGACCTAGGAGCTATGTGAAACTGTCCTCTGATTACAGAATGGAAAATATTTCATTCTTTTTTAAAATCATGGAGTCATGCACCCTCCAGGTTATGAAGAAAATGAATACTTGACTTGACTTACAGCTTGATTAAGTGGTCAGTCTGAAAGACTGCATATAAGATGGTAAAGGGGTGCAGAGATGCCTTGGTTATGGTCTTCTTACTCATGTAGAGCATTAAAATGAGGGCTGAATGATATATTCAGACTTTAAACAGCATACATAGCTACCAAGGCATTATATTTTGGAGCACAGTCTTTAGATATTGCCCCATAATGATGGAAAATTTCAATCTCTACTATGTTCCAACAGTGTGGTTCCATCATAAGAGTAAACAGGTGACAAAATTATTTTCTTGCAGTGAGGATATGCCACGTATTAAGCATAACAAGAAGGTAAACAAGTCGAAGAACACACCTATCAGTTGAGCTGCTGAAATCAAGTCTCGCACATCAAAATATCTATTTTTAAATAAAATCATGCCATCAGTCAAAGTATTTAAATGTTAAGTCTCCTCCCTTGTGTTGTGTTTAGTCTTATCCAACATAAAAAGCATTTTATTGGCCCTGTCCCAACTTTTTTGGAATTTGTTGCAAGGGTGAAATTTTAAATGATCACATAATTACCCCAAAACAATCATTCTGCTCGGCTTTAACAACTGATATGCTGTCTGTACACAATGCTCTACCTTATTAACATATTTAATGTTTTGAAAATGCCAGCATTTTGATTTTATTCACAAAATACCAAGTGTCCCAACTTTTTTGGAATCCGCTTGTATATACTATATTGTCTTTCATATACACTGTCTTTGTACATATTTGCTACACTGCGCTGTTGAGTATGAAATGACTCTACATACCGGTTCTCAGCGTGAAATGTTCTGTTTATGCTCTCTACAGTGTAGCGGCTCAGATTGGGTTGAACCTTTTCACCAGCTTTCCTGTAGCTCATGCCATGGTTGATGACATGGTCAACGAATGTGTCATCTGTGATTACGTATATGCCTTTGTCTCCTTTCTCCCTTTCCTCACCCTCCTCTGATCCTCGATCTTCTGGTGTTTCTTTCTCCTTCCATTATTGTCTACACAGAAAGCTTACCTGTGACTTATTTATACAGTATGCCGGTTGCAAAGTGAAGAGATTATCTAAAGGTGTTTCCCCCTGTCACATGTTGTGTAATAATTAGTATTGTAGTGTACAAAATATCCACGAGTGTGTATATTTTTTCTAGGAGTGTGTTCATATTTTGCAAATTGTGTGCAAAGCAGTGAGTTGTGTTTACAGTTCTGCAAAGTGTGTTTTATAACATTACAAACTGAGTGCTAATCAGTTTTTGTGCTATCAGTTTGGCTGATTTGGTTATAGGTTTGTGCATCTGTGTGAGGAGTTCAGCAAAAGCAGCCAAAGGTTACAAAAATTGTGCTTTAGCGAACAGAAAAAACTGTATTATTACTGTCTTGAGTTTTTTTTCACATTCATATATCTTAATATAAGTTAATATTTATGCAATCATGCCAAATGCTTCATACATTATTCAAAATGTTGTTGGTTAATTTATATATAAATTAACCAACATTTTGAATAATGTATGAAGCATTTGGCATGATTGCATAAATATTAACTTTATATTAATTTATATATATATTATATTCCAGGTTTCATTAATGTTACAGTCACACCGCAGGATATTTGACATATAAACCTTTACATAAATCTTAACAAAAATGTTTCATCTGATCTAAGACTAATATGAAACATAATGTACCACATCTTCTTTCATTGACATTTGTTTTTTAAAGGAAAAATAACAGTTTTGTAGGTTTTTAACCAATGTTACGAAAAAACAAGGCATCACGTCTCCCACCCATGTATAGTTGCAGTACAGATAGAGTTAGAGTCAGCTATACCCCAGTCACGGAGACCATTTAGAAAAACACAATGTCTCTTCACTATATATCACTTTACAGATTGCGGAGGGAAATGTAAGATACTGTATTTTTGGCAGCATAGAGTGGACTGTTAAAGACACCATATGGATGATGCCAGAAGCATAATGCCGTGTGGCATGATCTTAACAAAGCGCTGGAGATCGATGTCTAAGTTCTCCAATGCGTCTCCATGCATGGCTGGAGATTGGCCATGCGGCATACAGGGCACTTGCCCGGTGGATTATGGATTATTTGGGCCCGGCCCTTCCCTCAACGGTATCAGTCCTAATGCCGCTACAGCAGGCCTCTCTGAGAGAGTCAGATTTAAATAAAGCATGTTGGCTGTTGTGGTCAAAATAGCTCAAATTGGACCGGTCTTGGCTGAAAAATGGCCGGCCCAGTTTTCTGGCCCCGTCCAACCTGCCTCCGTGTAGGGTTTAATTGATGTGGGCCTCTGCATCGATACCACAGCAGCAAAGAAAGGACATTAGAGTGA
>NC_085868.1:7355395-7360395 GCF_034702125.1 Engraulis encrasicolus | reverse complement strand
ATGTTGTTTTTGCCTTGTGTGATTAAGTGTCATACCTGTCTGCTAATTGTGGTTAAGTGGATGGGCTACGCCCACCACCAATGACTAACTGACAGCTGTAATATATTGTGCCTTGTAATTGAGTGACTGCACCCTGACAAAGACCTTGTGTCGAAACGCGTCGGGCAGTCTATTTGCCTTTGTACTATTAAAAATAAGAAAACGGAGTGCCACAGTTTCCTGCTCTTCATTTTTTTGATGTGTGTGTGCGTGTGCGTGTGCGTGTGCGTGTGCGTGTGCGTGTGCGGGCATGCATGTATGCGTCCGTGCATCTGTGTGTGTGTGTGCATGCGTGTGTGCATCCATGTGTGTGCGCGCACAGGCGCATAATATCATGTATTACAGATCTTGGTCTGTAATTGGTTCTTGGTGAACATAAATCCTGACACAGTGAAGCTGTGAATCGCTTTGGCTTCATGTTCTGGTGCAGTGTGCCATATCTTTGTTCCAAACTCCTTGCCGTGTGAGTGTGTATGCGTGTGTGTGTGTGTGTGTGTGTGTGTGTGTGTGTGTGTGTGTGTGTGTGTGTGTGTGTGTGTGTGTGTGTGTGTGTGTGTGTGTGTGTGTGTGTGCGTACTTTGGGGGGTTATGATTTAAAAGAACAGCAGTTCTCCAGAGAGAGCAATGATTTAAGGGATTGTCGGCTTTCCAACTGGGCTCGTCTGTGTAAGATCTGCCTCTTCCCCTCTTGCAATCCTTTCCTCTCCTCATCCTCTCTCATCCCTCTTTCTTCCACTTTTCTATATCTTCCTCTTTTCCCTCCTCCTGCTGTTTCTGCTTATTCCTCTAGTGCCATCCTTACTCTCCTCCTCTCTCATCCCTCTACTTTTCCCCTCCTCCTGCTGTTTTCTACCTCTGCCGTCTGCCTTCCGCAACCCTTCCTCTCCTCCTTCTCTTTCCTCCCTTGTTTATTCCACTCATCTCCATCCTTTTTTCTTTATTCCTGCATCCTCTTTTCCCTGCTCCTGTTATTTTTTTTGTTTGCTTCATCTGCTCTCACATCTCTTCTTCTTTTCCCTCTCTCTCATCCCCTTTTCTTGCTCTTCTCTCCATGGTGTTTGCTCTATTCTTCTTGCACCCTCCATCCACTCCTCCCTCCTCTATTTCCCTCCTACACCCCGTGCAGCCCTTTCTCCCCCCCATATATCTTCCACATCTTCTTCTACTTTCTTTTCTCTCATTTCTTCTTCTGTTTTTTCTCTTCATCTTGCCCCATTCAGTGCCTTCTACTTTATTATCTATCTCCCCTCCCCTCCTCTCCTCCCTGTCTCCTCTTGCAAGTTCCCCTCCTCTTCTCCCCTCCACCATCTCCCTCCTTCCTCTTTCTCCTCTATCCTCTGTTCTCTCCATCTTCACCCCCAGTCTCTGTCTCTCTCCTCTCATCCTCCTGTTCTCCTTGTCCTTTCCTCTCTCCTCCTTCCCCCTCCTTCTCCTCCTATCCTTCCTCTGCTCTTCTCCTTTTCCTTGATGCCTCTGTAGCATTTCTTCTCTGCATCTCTAGCCTCTCTATCTGCTCTTCTGTCTCTTTTCATCCCCCTTTTCCTCCTCCTCTTCTGCTTTCTACCCCTCCTTTCGCTCCCCTCCTTTGCCTCTTGCAACCCTGCCTCTTTCCTTGTTTTCTCTACATCCTCTTTCTCTCACCTTCTCATCTTTCTTTTTTTCCCTGTGTATCCATCTATCACTTAGCCCTTCCTCCCCTCTGCTATATTCATTCCTCTTGCTCTCTCTCTTCCCCTCATTCGCCTCTTGCAACCCTTCCTCTCCTCCCTCTCTACTTTCCTCCACATTTTTACATCCTCCTATACTTTATTCTCCCCATCTCTGCCTAGCCTTCCAACCCCCTCTCTCTTCTCTCTCTCTACCCCCCCTCTTTTCTCTTCTCTCTCTCTCTCTCTCTCCACTATATTTACCCCCCACTCTCATCTTCATCATTTCCAATACTCTCTCTTCCTCGTTGCCCTCCTCCCCCACGAGCCCTTTGCCACGCTCTTTCATTTTTCTGCTTTCGTATGAGTCCTTTTCCAAAAATAATTTCTCTGCTATTTTCCTTTCCCTGCTCTTGGAGCATTTCCCCCCCTTTACTCCAAACCCATGCTGCACACTTTCAATTAGTCTGGTTAATAATCTCTTTCTCTCTCTCTCTCTCTGTAACACACACCACACACACACACACACACACACACACACAGACACACACACACACACACACACACACACACACACACACACACACACACACACACGCGCACACACACACATAAACATACACACACACAGGCACACACACACACCCCTCGTGCTTTTCAAAAGACCCTGCCCTTAACCCTCCTCACTCTCATACTAACCCCCCTTCACTCTGCGGCAACTACGAATCTGGGGCACTAGAGCAAGGGTGTGTGTGTGTGTGTGCGTGTGTGTGTGTGTGTGTGTGTGTGTGTGTGTGTGTGTGTGTGTGTGTGTGTGTGTGTGTGTGTGTGTGTGTGTGTGTGTGTGTGTGTGTGAGTGAAGAGAGGTGCTTCTTTCATCTCAGAGTCCTTGTGGAAGTAAAACAGTAGACACTGAACCCTACATCGTTACCATGAGTCTCTCTCTCGCACACACACTCTCTCTCATCGATACTTTCTGTCTTGGTTTCTCTTTAATCTTCTTCCTTGCATGCTCTCTCTCTCTCTCTCTCTCTCTCTCTCTCTCTCTCTCTCTCTCTCTCTCTCTCTCTCTCTCTCCTCTCTCTCTCTCTCTCTCTCTCTCTCTCTCTCTCTCTCTCTCTCTCTCTCTCTCATCCCTGCCCCCACCCACACACAAATACATGCTGAAGTTAATACACACACACACACGCACACACACTCACGCACGCGCGTTCACACAAGCATGGAGAATCACACACACAAATATGCACAGTTCAGAACATCTGACCTCACACTCCGATTTGCAGATTTTGGGGGGAGCTAAATGTGACTCGATTGTTCTGTGGCACTCCAGAGAGAAAGAGCTCCAGCACACACACTCATATCCACAGACAGGAAATGCCACAGCAAGATTGCAAGACTAAATAACCCTATATTTTGCACTGTTACTGTTTTTTTCCTGTTTGCTAAAGCACTTTTTGTATCTTTGGCTGCTTCTCACAGAAATCTTCTCGTAGATGCACAATATACTCAAATTAGCCAAACTAATAGCACAAAACTGCTTTGCACACAGTTTATAACAGACTCTTTGCAAAATGTAACAAAAGCAATCCATCTGACAATACTCATTTTGAGCCTAATTTTAACCCTATTCTTATTCCTGCTCACTAAGAACCGTGTTTTAAAGTGTGCATATTTTTCAAACACATAGAGTACGTTTGGGCCATTTGTTTACAAGTTTGTTTAAAAGCAGAGATTTGCTGGTCTGTGATTTGTGGTGATGTCTTTTATTCACATTTTGTGATGTGTAAAATGAGGATTGGAAATGAGGATGAGAAGATCTATATAAAAAAATGTTTTAAACCAATGCCTATGTGTTGAAATAGCACAGCAAAATGGAGTGTTGAAATAAACTATTCATGTTGTGGTTCAGAGGATAGCCGAGGAAAACCAGACCAGAGAATAGCCTTGTTTAAATTGATCATAATACTCGATATCCGCTTCGCTTGGGTGGTCCGCTACAGCTGGGAGAGTGTTGGTGCTGGTGGAAGGACAGAACACTGTTGGCACTGGTAGCAGTGTGGGTAGACACTGTCTGTACATGTGAAACTGGCATTGTAGGCTGTACATGCACATCATTGTGTTTGTGTGTGTGTGTGCATCTGCATGTGTGTGTTTGGGAGAGAGAGAGAGAGAGAGAGAGAGAGAGAGAGAGAGAGAGAGAGAGAGAGAGAGAGAGAGAGAGAGAGAGAGAGAGAGAGAGAGAGAGAGAGAGAGAGAGAGAGAGAGAGAGAGAGGGTGAGAGAGAGAGAGAGCGTGTGGGGAGTGTATTGCTAACCATAAGCAATAATCAAGAAAGAAAAAAAAAATCTGACTTCTGATTACTGGAAAAGAAACTGAGTAACAGCAGAGACAGGCCTTCAATCTCAAAGACAACATTGTTCTACTACAAAGATCACCAGCTGTAAGACCTCATTGTGTGTGTGTGTGTGTGTGTGTGTGTGTGTGTGTGTGTGTGTGTGTGTGTGTGTGTGTGTGTGTGTGTGTGTGTGTGTGTGTGTGTGTGTGTGTGTGTGTGCGTGTGCGTGTGCGTGCGTGTAGTGTGTGTACTATATTGTATGTGCGTGTGTGTCTGCACATGCTCTCATGTGTGTATTTCTTTCACACTGTCAAAACATGGGCCAGAAACACTCGAAAAAGTCATTTCCCTTTTATTGCCTTTCTCTCCACATTGCCTAACAAATAAATAAATATGTAGAGCAAGGCAAAACAAGGCAAGGGGAGGGAGCACTGGACACAAACAGAGTCTTTTGCAAGAGGAGTCATCTGTTATGAAACGACTTTGGGGAGGTTTCTGCTCTTGAAGGACGAAGAAGAGGAGGAAAAGGAGGGTGGAGGAGGATGAGGAAGAGGAAGAGGAGATGGAGGAGGTGGTTGTATTTTTTATCCAGTGAGGGTCATACTCGGAGGAATAAACTCATCACCAGTAGAGCTCCTCATTCACAATCAGTGTCGGGTTCCCCCATGACACCCATACAGTGCACATGTGCAGTACACACATTCGGGAAATAGTGGGTACACACACACAAACGCGCACACACTCGCTCACGCAAACACACACACACCGACACACAAACACACGCACGCACACAACAGTGTTCATGGCCTTACTGGAATATCACTCCGGCGGGTGCTCCGCTCTACATCAGTGAAAGGAAAACACATTTTATTTGCTGTGTGTGTGTGTGTGTGTGTGTGTGTGTGTGTGTGTGTGTGTTAACTATGCACCCTTGGCAGCTGATAACTAGCTGTACACAACAGCACCCCCCAACCCCC
>NC_085868.1:7342895-7350395 GCF_034702125.1 Engraulis encrasicolus | reverse complement strand
CCCTTTTCATGTATGACAAGTGCAATTTTGAATTTAATGCTGGTGGTAAGTATTCATGAAAAAGGTAACATTAGTGAATGGGCAGCATGAATTATGGAAATAAACCACTAAAAATCTCACACAGTGTCCCTTTAAGCTGGGCTTACACTGTGCGACTTTTGCCCCGATTTGGCACTCGCACAACTTTTTAGGAGTCGGGCCGATTTCTTGCTCAATCGCAGGTCAATCGTGAGTCTCGCATCGTGCAGTGTACATGGGGTAACGACAAGCGATTTCGCCTCACGATCGTGCAATCGCAGGGTCGCAAGAAAATCAAAACTGTTTGAAATCCTGATCGTGCCTCGTGACTAAAGCGCACAGTTAAAACAGTGCTACAACCCGATTTGACACTACACATGCACAAGTTAATAGGGCCATGCGATTCGCTCTTGATCGCGTCCTCATCTCCACCTCAGGTGCGCATGTTCCCTCCTCTGCAGCCCCGGGAAACATGCGTGTCGTGTCGCACAGTCGGACCATTCTGCTTGCATCCGACCATCGGCTCGTATAGTGTGAGGACATGCGTCGTGAGATATGAACTTTTAAATCGCGTGCAGTGTGAGCAGGAGCTTAATACTCACGACTGAAAAAATCGCACAGTGTATGCCCAGCTTTAGGGCAACAGGAGGGGAGGAAGGAGAACCAGAGCAGAATGAGAAAATTGATTCTATGAAAAATGGTCAGTGGGGTCCTTACAGAACAGGAGGGTGACAGCGATGCGGCCACGCAAGAGGAGACACAACACGCATAGTGTGTGCATTCCAATTGCAGCCTTGCTTCCTCCACTTGCGCTTGTGGCCTCGTACCAGGAAGTAATATGTCGTGATGACATCACTGACAGCAGCATTATATTTCAATATCTTGCAAAAGCTCAATTGTAAAGTAATTTTCTCATTTTCAAACAGCATTGTAAATGAAGAATAGTCCCCCAAAAATTGTTGTGGCTAAGCTGACAGCGGGGACACTTAATTACTTTATCCACGGAGGCGGGGCATCAGCTAAACGTGAGGCCACAAGCTCAAGTGGAGGACGCAAGGTTGCATATTGGAATGGACCCAGTATGCAGTTACCGTCCCCAGCTCTGAGATATTGAATACCTAGTGCTCCACCCTGCTGCGGGCATGGTGGAAAATTAAGCAGTATGTAGGGGAGATAGGAGCACACACACACAGGCGGCAGGAGAGCGAGGAGAGTAGGAAACTTGAGTGGTATATCAAGTGCATTAGGGGGCAAGAGGGTCACCCATAACCAAAAGACTACCGCTCTCTCATGGCAGTGATTCTGGGAACACACACAGGCTCTCACACTAAGAGGGTCACCCCTTACCCCAAGACAGCCCCTCTCTCATGCCTGAGAAGTAGTTGCTAAAGTGGCCTAAAGTGCTGTGCAGGAGGCCCTCTCTCTCTGTACTCTAGGAGGGTTCTCAAACTTCTTCAGGCCAGGGACCCTAATGAAACAGAAACATTTCCCAAGGACCATAATTGCTTGTAAATTTACCGAACAGGGGTTTGGCTCGCCTAATGGCCTGTCATGTCTAGTGGAACATGTGATGTTTCCACTTCCACTCCTATACAGAATGGCATCATGTAAAAGCGTATGTATCTCACACCAGTGCATTTCGTGTTGAGGTGTAACACGTTTGCAAGTGAAGTCGTGGTCCTCAAAGACGCGGAAAAGCACTTTTCACCAGGTTTGCTCAGTTTTCCCGCTGTGTCGGCGAATATCTGTTGCTATGCATCAACTGATTGTTAAACTAATCATTGTTATCACTCCGAAATACTACTGTGAATTACTCATCATTGAATCTGTGTCCTGATTGGCTAACCTACAGTGATTGCCACCTTGCTTCTGATGTCACTTCCTTTTTAAACCGTTGTGAATGTTTGATCTTGAATGTTTGCACTGAGGATGAGGTCACCTGAAACATTTCCGCTTTTGTAAATAACACGGCATATGTGAGACCATTAAAAAGACACCTTTATGTGGGCATCTTTTTTTAGTTTTCACTGAGTGCGAGTTTCAGACCTGATGTTTTGAATTGCTCTATATATGCGTGATGAGATGGGAGGATGAACTTACATTTGAAGACGTGTTTCTCAGCCGCCATTGTCTTAGTTTTAAAGATGTCCTCTCAACGTCATTTCATTAATATTGTTGTGTTCCCCATTGTTATTGAATGTGTTACGTGTTAGTCCTGTTTTAAAAAATGTTCTGGTTGCTTTGTTTCAAGCTGTTTTTGAAAGCTAGCAAGGTGGCTTGTGGAGAAACGAGAGGGTGTTCCGGGTTTCTCGTGGAAATGCGTCTCTGATTGGCTCACTCCTCCTGCTCTCGTGGAAATGCGTCTCTGATTGGCTTACTCCTCCTGCTCTCGGAGAGATTGTAATGGGAAATGAGTCGCCACTTCACCAGGTGATACTGCACTATAGGGGCGCCAACGGAGGCGTACAGGCTCCATTCAGGCTGTGCTCTTTCGACAGCGACCCCTAGGCGAACTGAAGGCACGGAGCAACCAGAGTGGGCATGCTGTATGTATGAGGCTTTGTGCTCTGCGTGTATCTGAGAGTAGCAACCAGCTGATAGCTAAGCTAAGCTAGGTTTCGGGCCACCAGACATTGCTTGTTTTGAAAACAAGCAGAAAAAAAATACTCAACATGTTTTTAGGAAAATGGGTCGACATAAACCTTTGTGGGCAACGCCTTCTTTCAATGTGACGCAAAACAGAAAGGCTTTCATGATTCGCTCGTTTCTCTGCATTATTTATGTCAATTGGGAAACACCAGGAAAAACAGCCAGGCGAGGTGACGCACCGCTATGAGAGCCTTGCATGTGAGTTTAACTTGGGGTGACCGTCCGATTTTCAAAAGGAGTGAGTAAAACTGTGTTTTATCGGAAGTTGGCCTTTAAACTATTAAAATTATTGTGGGTTTTTTGTGTATTTTTTAAGACGAACAGGTGTGGGTGCGGCCTTTTTAAAGGCTGCAACACAGTGTGTCAGCTCATTCAGCACAAGGACCACCTACTCACGGAAGTATCTCTCAGAACCAACATTTCGCTTCCTCCACATCTCGGCTCCCTCCTCAGTCCTCGTCCTCCCTCCTTGGTCCTCGTCCTCCAGGTTTTTTATGTATTGGTACGTCCTCGATGATGTAGTACTTCCGGGTGCGAGGAAACAAGCACAAGTGGAGGAGGCAAGGTCGCATATCGTAACGCACTCAGTACCTCAGTTGTTGGAGAGTGGTGTGGAAGTTTAAGGTGACTATTAACCTCTTATTATGTCTACATATTGCAATGTTTCTGTCACGCAATGCTTAGGTTCATTTTATGGTGTCCTGTGGTGTGACTGCTCTTATAGAAGGGGGGAAAATTATAAATGAAAACACATATTAAGATTAAACATAATATCATTATCTAGTTAGCATGAGCTAAGAGGTCAGTCGTATACAAAAGGATTAAAATGGCCACAATGCTGTGAATTTCCTGTGGTGTGACTTCATGTCCTGCGGTGTGACATGCTTATGCAATGTGTTACTCAATCCTTACTTGTTTTTTATTTATCATGCAAGGATATACGTAAGGATACCTGTAAGGATACCAGGACATTAATTTGTCACATTCACACAATTATTACAAGTAATACAGTGAAACCATGCAGTGAAATCACAGTTGTCTGCCTGTACAATGCATAGGCGTGCGTGGGTGGGGGTGGGTAGTAGTGTGTGTGTGTGTGTGGGGTGGGGGTTAAAGGAACAATAGTACAAAGAGCATGGGGGATATGTTTGTGCAGAATATTAGTAATTTTATTGTATCTTACAGAAATGTCACACCATGGATGTCACACCGCATTGCACATTTTCCCAAAAATGGCAAAAATTAGGCGAATTTCCATGGACCACGAAGAGCTTTATTTTTTTCCATTTTTTCCAGTTTTTACCATCATGTTTTTCAGGAATTGGAATAACTTTTTTTTGCGTTACGCCCTTAAACGTCAACGACCCATACACAGGGGATAGGGGACACACACGCACGCATGCACACACACACACACACAAACACACACACACACACACACACACACACACACACACACACACACACACACACACACACACACACACACACACACACACACACACACACACACACACACACAGATGGAGGAATACACCATTTGTTTTTTGGCTACATTCAGCCATCATGCTGTGACTGGGTTGTGATGAGTGATATATTTCAGGTGAAAAATGCACTAGATCTGCACAGTGACACCCACACATATGAGACACATACATCAAGCCCACACACACATACACATACACACACACACACACACACACACACACACACACACACACACACACACACACACACACACACACACACACACACACACACACACACACACACACACACCTGCCACCTGCTTCCTTCTCCCCTCCACTGGTCCAGGTAACAAATCAATCTGAGTTGTGTGTGTGTGCGTGTGCGTCTGCGTGTGGCACCCGTTACGTCTGTCTAGACAGACACAGGCCGTAAATGTCAGATATGATGGAAGAACATAAATCTGTCATAGTGGCTGCAGCCGTGTGTTTAAACTGGTTTTGCTAGGTGGCACACAAAAACTGAACTCTAGCCACCCACAAATATGTAGCACATACATCACACACGCACAAGTACGCACACAAAAATGCACGCGCGGAAACACACGCACACATGTGCGTGCACGTCCCCCCCCCCCCAAACACATCCACACACACGCATATTGTACTGTACACACAAATGCATGTTCAAATCACATCAGTTCACTTCCAAAATTGTCAAGAAAAATATTAGACCACTCATTTGCGTTAAGTCACCTCATGTAGCAACACATTAATGTGGGCAATGAACAGGGGTTTGGCTGGCTGCCTAATGGCATGTCAGGTCTGGTGGAACATGCAGTATCTACACGCTCACTCCTCTAAATCCTTTGGCTGCAAGCAGTCTCCTGAGTTTGGATAAAAAGGGAGAGACCGACAGAGCAAGAAGAGGAGGGGAAGAAAGATTGAGTTAAGAGAGTGAGAGGTGGAGAGAAAAAAGTAGCCTGAGAAAGAGAGAGACAGAGAACGAGAGGGAGGGAGGGAGAGAAAGATCGCAGGAGTGTAAAAGAGAGAGCCAGAGGGAGAGATGTACAGTTGAGAAAAGGGAGAGGAAATAGAGGAAAAAAGGAAATAGAGAGTGAGAGAGCTATTTTCGAGAAGTGACTTTTCCATTCCTGCAAAGTATGAAAATCAAAATCCTAATCCGGATTTGCTTTTCCTCTTGCTGAGTTTTCGCTCTGTCAGAAGTCAGACATGTTTTTTTTCTTTCTTTTTTTCCAGGGAAGTCCTCGGGCGCAGCTGCTACCTTGAGATAGCCTTCTCTGAAAAAAGAAATTCAGAAAGAAGAAAGAAAATAAAAGAAAACCAGAGTAGGTAAGAATAGAAAAATAGTAATACACAAAAACAGACAGGGGGAAATCACACCATGTATGTGAACCTCTAAAGTGATTTTCATTCCTCAAATAAACAACAGCAGCAACAACAACAGCAAAACTCTGCACACAGAGCTTAAGGTCACTGGTTATTAGTTCAAATCTACTGATGGACCAATAAGAAAAAACACAAGACTGGGACAGTTGACGTGAGATGCATTTTCTCCGAATACAGTGTAACTTTCTGAACAGAACTCTAGAGTTATTTTCCCCCAGCTTGTGAGCCCCTCTCTGTATCTGTCTGTCTGTCTGTCTGTATCTGTCTGTCTGTCTGTCTCTCTCTCTCTCTCTCTCTCTCTCTCTCTCTCTCTCTCTCTCTCTCTCTCTGTCATGCAAGGTGAGGAGGCTGTTGCCAACAGTTGGAACAGTTGTGGGATGAACACTCCCACTCTGCTGAATAAATTAGTGAGTGCAGCTTAATGTGATACATCAGGTATAGTGTGTAAAACACTACACAGACACATGCACGCACACACACACACACACACACACACACACACACACACACACACACACACACACATTTTTGACAATTGGAATTAATTGAGCGGTTTCCAACGACGTAAAAAATGTTGTCACAATGTAATGAATGTGGAAATTTGTGGGCTATTCCAAGAATCACTGCTCTATGGCATTACCTTAGCTTAGCCTGGCACAGGGAGAGGAGGAGGAGGAGAGAAAGCAAAGGTTTGGGTTATTGCATCTGACAGTAATTGGCCTCAGCTGTGGATTATAGCGCCATATAGCCTACAGTATTATTCAGTTCCTGTGTTAGTATGCGATTCACTCGTGTACTACAAGCAGTTAAGGGCCCTGGAGCAGTCAAAGCACATTTATGTATGGCGGTAGTGCATTTGCAAAATAACTGTGTGTGTGTGTGTGTGTGTGTGTGTGTGTGTGTGTGTGTGTGTGTGTGTGTGTGTGTGTGTGTGTGTGTGTGTGTGTGTGTGTGTGTGTGTGTGTGTGTGTGTGTGTGTGTGTGTGTGTGTTAATGGCCAGGAATCCCCTTCACCACTTGGCGTATGTGTGTGTGCAGCATGCATGCTGCATGTGCTTGATAATTAGAAGGCCCAATTCAGACTAGAGCGTGGCGGAACGGCAGAGAAACAACTGAGGTCTTTCTGCTTAGTTTTGGCCGGTGTGTTCTACTCTGCCTTTCACACCAACAGCGCCGGTGTGCGCGGCCAGTCCTGTTCAAAATCCCCCCCACAGCCAAAGTTAGCTTGCTAGTTTGCCATTCATTTGAATGGAGACCGCCGGCCGCTGCCGTCCAAAATCTGCAAGAGTTCTGTTTTCCAAATGCAGCGCGGATCGGAGCAGGCTCCCGAACTGCTACTGCCCAACTACCGCCGGTTAGTGTGTATATCAGTTTAAATATACAGTATTTTCGCCACCGCCTGTAAAAATCGCTTCTGTGCCCCCGCTCTAGTGTGAATTGGGCCGAATATGGCGGTTGGACATGCAAGCATAGAAAAAAAACAATATCGGCAAAAAGAAAAATATGGATATACACGGGCTATTAAACTTCCAGAACAGTGAAATTCAAAAACAAAAAATACCTCATGAACCTTATTATTCAGAAACATCAGTAAAACCCAGACATACTGACCTAGGACATAAAGTCGGGGCCATAAAGTGCGTGCTGAGGAACCTTGACACTGCATTTAATAGGCCTTTGGAAGTCGATCCATTACCCTCTGCCTTTTTACTCCGACACAGGCAGCAGATCTAACATAAAATGAGACTTAGTACTGACTAATCTCTGTCCAAAAACATTTTGAAACCATTAAGCCAATAGTTTTCACGCCCCAAGGAAATGCATAGCTTGTGTGTACAGTGAAACTCACAGCCAGACAGACACACATTTGGATTGCTGTGAGTGTGTGTGTGTGTGCGTGTGCGCGTGTTTCTGTGTCCTTGTTTGTGTGTGTGTGTGCATGTGAGCATGTGCACAC
>NC_085868.1:7332895-7337895 GCF_034702125.1 Engraulis encrasicolus | reverse complement strand
ATGCGGGGCTATACTGTTGATGTGTGTATGAGAATATGAATGTGTCTCCATTTACAGCAGTGTTTGGCAACCAGTGTTTTTTTTTTTTTTTACCCCGTACGCATTTTGATAGTATCATGAGTACCCCACACTTTCTCCTCCTCTACCCCAATATGGCTGTTTCATACATTTGTTGTTATGTTATTATATTATATACCCCCTGCCGTGTGCTCACATACCCCTAGTGGTACATGTACCCCTGGTTGGGAATCAGTGATTTACAGTCTGGAATTTTGAGCCTATGATTGTGTGCTTGGGCTGTGGGATTTGTGTGCAGTGTGTGTGTGTGTTTATGAAAGTGCATGCGTGCAATTGTGCGCACATGTGTGTGTGTGTTTGGTGTGTGTGTGTGCGTGTGCGTGTGCGTGTGCGTGTATGCAGACACACACCCATTCATGTCATATTTTCAGGAGTGTGTGAGGTAGCGGTATGAGTTCAGTTTGGTTGCTGTCTCCATAGCTGGTTGCCATGCACACAGACACAGCAGCAGCAGGGGTGGAGCTGACACCAGAGTCGGTCATGTCCCAGAGAAACAATGAGACACGCTCAAATGCTTTAACACACACATGCAGAAAAATATGGAGGGATGTGCACAATCGCGCACACACACATACACATACGCGCGCATGCACGCACACGTATACAGACACACACACACGTATACAGACACACACACACACACACACATGTACACAGGCGCGCGCACACACACACAAATACAAAAACACACACGCACGCACTCGCACGCAAGCATGCACTCACACACACGCACACATGTACGTCACAATTGTGTTGGGCATTGGGGCTGGTCATCTCTTCCAAGGAAACGATGAGTCATCCAGGTTGGCATGGTGGGGATAGAGGGCATGCCTGTACTGACTCATGGTCCAGCACGGGATTATTCCAGAAAAACACACACTCAAAACAATTGCTCACTTCTTTGAATAATTACACACATGCAATAATGTTTTCTGAAGAAGAATCCATGTTGGCGTGATTGTCCAGGAAAGGACTAATGCAAGACATTGAGAAATGCTATTTTCCAAGCAATGCGTTCTCCCTTTTAGGTGTTTCTCTGAAGTGTTGAAACTGTGTGGGCAATGGATCACAGTCATCTCTTCTTTTTGTCTGTTTTTATTCAGCGATTGCAGACAGACATGGTCATGATGGGGAATGAGGACATGCCTGTATGCTCAGTCATGCTCCAGTAAGAGATCATTCCAGATACACACACTTAAATACAAATACACACTTTAAAATAATTGCACACGCCTTTGAATAAATATACACATAGAAGAAATTTGTTTTCAACAAAACAAAGTTCATGCCACTATTCTGAAGAAGGGTCTGAGTTGATGAGTCATGATTTCCCTGAAGAGATGACCATGATGACCAGATGATTCTATTTTGGTGAACAGACAGCCCTCAGGGCCAATGCTCTTGATTTTTTTGTTAGTTAGTTAGTTAGTTAGTTAGTTAGTTTGTTAGTTGTTTGCTTACAAGTTGGCCCTCAACTTAGATGGGGCAGCCCATTGGTCTATAGCAGTGTTTCCCAACCAGGGGTACGTGTACCACTAGGGGTACGTGTACCACTAGGGGTACGCGAGCACACTGCAGGGGGTACTTGGAAAAATGAAAAAAATGTATGGAGCATAGTCACATTGGGATATTAGAGCATGAGTGAGGTGGTACTCATGGTATGACAAAAAGGCTTAGGGGGTACGCAAGACAAAAAAGGTTGGGAAACACTGGTCTATAGTACAGACAGTGGACTGAGCTGATTGTAATATGACAGAAAAGCAGAAAAACTGAGATGCACCTGCAAGGTAGAGTGTGGTACTTGGAAAATACAATTTCCTCAGTGTATCTGGAATAGTCCCTTACTGCACTATCATAACTAACTAACAAACAAACAAAAAATCAAGATCATCTGCCTCAGACGACTGTCGACCCACCCAGAAAATGCCCTGTATGGCAGATCACCAGTCCAGAGTCTCGACGTTGGCATACCGGGGAAAGAAGTCATGCCTGTTAACTGAGTCACAGTCCAGTAAGGGACTATTCCAGATACACTTAAGGACCAGTACACACTCTTGGAAAAGGTGTCAACAGACAACATGCAATGTTTCCAGCGGACCAGATGGACCAACTGCCACAGTGGCACTACACGTGACTAAAAAAAACAAGTGCATGCGATTTAGTATGCAAGGTGTATGGCAAAACAATGTGTGCACACAATGACACACACACTTACACACACACACACACACACACACTCACACAAACATGTGCACGCACACACACACATTCACACAAACACACACAAACACTCAAATGAGTTAAGCATGTGGTTTTGGGTGTACACCTTGTTGCACCAGGGATGTTTTCATTGCCCTCATTGCTCTCATTGACCTCATTGAGGAACGTGTGTGTGTGTGTGTGTGTGTGTGTGTGTGTGTGTGTGTGTGTGTGTGTGTGTGTGTGTGTGTGTGTGTGTGTGTGTGTGTGTGTGTGTGTGTGTGTGTGTGTGTGTGTGTGTGTGTGTGTGTGTCTGAGTTTGCCATCAGTGCACGTGTGGTGTGTCATTAGTGTGGAATGTGCGTCTCCACGTCTCCATGGCATGAAGTGCCAGGGTGTCATCTGAGCCCAGGCAGGAGGCAGCTGTGTGTGTGTGTGTGTGTGTGTGTGTGTGTGTGTGTGTGTGTGTGTGTGTGTGTGTGTGTGTGTGTGTGTGTGTGTGTGTGTGTGTGTGTGTGTGTGTGTGTGTGTGTGTGGGTGTTGTGTGTGTGTTGTGTGTGTGTGTGTGTGTGTGTGTGTGTGTGTGTGTGTGTGTGTGTGTGTGTGTGTGTGTTTGTGTCTGTGTCTGTGTCTGTGCATGCGAGTGCGTGCGTGTCCGTGCGTGCATGTGTGTGTACGTGTGTGTGTGCTTTTGTGTGTGACCTCTTGGAAAACACTGCATCATCATCATCAAATGCCAAACATCTCCATTCCCTCACCCAGTCTGAGGCCATACTAGGTGATGAACTAGTACTTCTCTTCTCTTCTCTTCTCTTCTCTTCTCTTCTCTTCTCTTCTCTTCTCTTCTCTTCTCTTCTCTTCTCTTCTCTTCTCTTCTCTTCTCTTCTCTTCATTCTGCAGTATGCCCTATTCCATTCCACTCACTCTCATTCACCCTCTCCCTCCATGCCTCTACCATTTTCAGCCATTTCTCTCTCTTTCTCTCTCTCTTCTCTTCTCTTCTCTTCTCTCGCCCTCTCTCTGCCTTGTTTCTTGTAGGATAATACCTAAAAGTTTGAGAGCAAGTGGCAGGCCCCTCTCTTCCTTCTCCCCCATTCCTATTTCTCTTCCATTATTTCATCTCTCTCTCTCTCTCTCTCTCTCTCTCTCTCTCTCTCTCTCTCTCTCTCTCTCTCTCTCTCTCTCTCTCTCTCTCTCTCTCTCTCTCTCTCTCTCTCTCTCTCTCTCTCTCTCTCTCTGCATTATGCCTACAAGTGTCAGACCTGCCGCTTGATCAAAGAGCCCTGCTGTCAGCCAGCACTTAACCAGCCGCTCCCCATCCGGAGAGTTCTGTGCTTGTGTGTGCATGTGCCTGTGTGTGTGTGTGTGTGTGTGTGCCATGTGTATGTGTGTGTGTCTATAGCAGTTAACCAACCTCCTCTCTCTCTGGAAAGTTTTGTGCTGTGTGCCTGTCAACTTTCAAAGGAAGCAACACAACAAAACGCAAAGCAATACCCTGGGAAAACACTTGCAGGAGTGGGAGGTGTGTGTGTGTGCGTGTGCGTGTGCGTGTGTGCGTGCGAGTGAGTAGGTGAGTGTGTGCGTGCGCGTGTGCACGTTCATTGAAAGATACAGACGAACTCAGGCAGTAGAGTTGGGTGTGGGACTGAGAGAGAAAGTGTGAATGTTTGTGTATGTGTGCATGCATGTGTTTGGGTGCATTTTTTTGAGTGTGTCAGTGTCTGTCTCAGCGTGGGTGTATTTGGATGAGTGTATACAGTATGTGCTGTACACAGCCAACGAAAACGAAATAAAGAGAGAGAAAAGGGCTGAAGTGTGTGTGTGTGTGTGTGTGTGTGTGTGTGTGTGTGTGTGTGTGTGTGTGTGTGTGTGTGTGTGTGTGTGTGTGTGTGTGTGTGTGCATGGGCGCCGCCAGGGGGGAAAGGTGGTACTGATTCTAACGGCCCAGACCAACGCAGCACGGTCCAAACGGCCCGCGGATGGCAATTAATAAAAAAATATTAATTCTCTTTTTTTTCATAGAAATGTCTAATTACAAAGAAATGGTAATTGGATAAACGTATTAAACCCACAACTGTCGATTTCCCTAACGTTTTCGTCAGTTCTTTATTATGTTGTCATTTACCCTTCCCCTGAGCTCTTGCGAAATGGTGCGGTCCAATCTGGCAACGCGCGAGGCGTTGAATCGGACAGCATCCGAAAAATGCTGGCAGGAGGTGTAGGCTACAGAGCGACTGAGGTCTTACGCGTGGGCTAACCCATAGAATGTTAGTAATATACAATCTATGTCTTAATCACATGATGGTGAGCTGGTGGTGACAGAGTAGTGAACAGTAGCGTGGCGTGCGTTATTTTTCCGAGGAAGCCAGGGAGAACAAAAAAAAAATATATAATATAATATAACATAATATAATATAATATAATATAATATTACATTATTATTATTAATCAGTAGCAGCGGCTGGCTGGGACAACAAGCAAGGCAGAAAGTTTGGCCATGAGAATAAAATCAATAAGGTATAATTTATGAGATGCGTTCCATGTTTGCGAACCAGGAAGGCATTAGCCAGAACTGCTGCGAAGCAAGGGAAGGAGAGGTCTCTAGTCTGTTTTGAACAGCACACCTACGAGCGCAGCTACAGCTCTTGATCAGGCGTGTGACTACTTTAGTTAAGAAATAGATAACAAGAAAAATACTATGTCTGTTCAGAGTTGGAGTAGTG
>NC_085868.1:7307895-7312895 GCF_034702125.1 Engraulis encrasicolus | reverse complement strand
GTAACATGAACAATGATTGTTGAACATGAACAGCCAATGGCGAACATTCAACAGCCAACTCCCAGCCAACACCCAACCCCTTTCCTCTTTGTCTCTCCTTTGAAAGCCATGGCAGAGGCTGCTATGCATCGCTTTATGTTGCCTAACCTGCATGAAAAAGGTGCCGACATGAATCAATGCCTCACCAACACTTTGCACTACCTCTCTCTCTGGGCCAGTGCCAACAACATTGTGCCAATCATTTGCCTGCAAAGATACACACAATGTGTATACATACAGAGACATACAATGTCCCATCAAAGTATCATCAAACGTCCATCAAATGTCCCATCATCAGCCAATACTGAATATGCAACATCCAGCTTCCAACCAACACCCAACCACACACACACACTCACACTCGCACGCACGCGCACACGCACACGCACACATATACGCACGCACACACACAGCATCATCAAACTCCCAGCCAACGCCCAGCCCCTGATAATTCTTTGTCTCTTCAGCTTGGTTTTGAAATCCATGGCAGCAACATGTATAGAGCAGTTCCAGAGTAGTTCCATTGGTTTGCCATGTCACACACACACACACACACACACACACACACGCGCACGCACGCACGCACGCACGCACGCACGCACACACACACACACACACACACACACACACACACACAAACACACACACTGGCAAAATTTCTCACCCTAGCAACATCCAACAGCATGGCTTGAAAGCCATGGCAGCTATTGCTTTAGGTTGCCTATAACCAGCGTATAAAAGGCGCCAACACGAATCAATGCCCCGCCAACACTTCATACTGCCTCACTCCCTGGCACTGCCACAAACGCACGCACGCACGCGCGCACGCGCGCACACACACACACAGACACACACACACACACACACCACACACACACACACACATGCGCACACATTCGGCAACAGTTCACGGCGCCTAACTCTCTTTGGCAGCGCCACGTCCCCCATTTTCCTTTGATCCATAATTCAGTGTGCCGATGTGGTTCTTTAAAGCACATATAGTGTGTATAGCTCCCAGCGATCTGCCTTGGCCTGGCGAGGCAATTAGATTGGAAGGCAACGGATGGAAAATGAAAGAGGTGAAGGGAAAGAAGAAAAAAATGGTTAAGAGAAAAAGGGGTTGCAAAAATTCTTGTTTGGGGAGAGGAGAGGAGAGGAGAGGAAAAGAGAGGAGAAGAGAGGAGAGGAGAGAAGAGGAGAGGGAAAAAATGGAAGAAGAGAAAATGTGTGGTGAGATGATGGAGAAAAGCAAACAAGAAAAGACAAAAGGAAGATAAAAGGAAGATGGGTAGGTAGATAAAAGGTGAAAAAACAAAACAAAAGGAATGATAAATGTCTAAGCGTTATCTAAAAAAACGTGTCTAAATCTTATCTAAAGGTATGATGGGGAGTAGAGAAAATAAGAGAAGAGAGAAGAAGAGGGGAGACTAGGAGAGGTTGATAAGAGGTTGAGAGAAACCAAAAACAAAGACAAGTAGGATTCTAGAGCACAAAGGAGGAGAGGAGGGTAAAGGCGAGAGGACAGAACAAATGCAGAAGAGAGTGTGAAAAGGAAGAGAGGAAAGTAAGGTAAAGAAGGAAGAGAGAAAGGGAGAAGAGAGCAAAGGAGGAGAGGAGGGAGAAGGTGAGTAGAGGACAAAAAGAGGAGAAGAGATCAAAGGAAGGGAGAAGGAGGAGAGGAAATGGAGAGGAGAGGAAGAGAGTGAGAACAGGAGGGAGGGAACAGGATGAAAGAGTGGAAAGGGAGATGGGAGAGAAGAGAGGACAGAAAGAAAGAAAGAAAGAAAGAAAGAAAGAAAGAAAGAAAGAAAGAAAGAAAGAAAGAAAGAAGGAAAGAAGAGAGAAAGTGACAGAGAGGAGTGGTACCTCATCAGATGCATATCACAGCTGAGAGGAGATTAGATGAGAGCTGTCGATGAGAAAATCATTGCTGCTTTACTGGGTGAGCTCATCAAGGAGCTCTGAAAGCAGCTTTTGATATTTTTCTGTGATCAGTGGAGCGAGTGTCAAATTTACACTCACCGACCACTTTACAGTTTTTCTTGATCGCTTTAACACGATTTTTTAAACTGACTCACACAAAGTCGTCATGATCACTATTTCAGCAAAGCGAAAAACACGTTGTGCATATGTGTTAACACATTCTTGTTGACTTGACATATTTCCCATTCATATAACACAGTTTTTGCTAAACAGTTAACGCATGTGCCATTTAAGTAGTGCACATTTCATTGTTTAAGCTCTGATAACCATACAGAAAAATCTACTCCTGACTTTTAGAAACTACCGTCAGTTGTGTGAACACACCAGAGCACCTATTTGACACTCCTTCTCAAAAATCTTAATTTAGCAATCAGTCTTTATACACAGTGTCTTCTTGTTTGTTCTTGGCATGGAGTTATTTTGCAAATTTACTGTAAGTGCATTCTCGTACTGCAACATCATATTTTACACATATTTTCTGTAATACCGTTATCAGCCATTAGTACATTTTTGAGTACAGTGAAAAAAAATGAAAGCAAACAAACAAACAAAAACAAAATAAAAACTACATCAAAGCATTCTGATTCTCAATCCATTTCTTTGCAATAAGACATATTGTTACACTACCTTGCCTATTGACAATTTTACATAAGAAAAGACACGATTCAAACACAACTCAAATCTTTATGCAAAGCATTTTTTGTTTTTGTTTATATGTTTTCAAATGAACTGGTGCTTTGTGATGTACCTGTCTGTTTTTTTAATATGTTTTTTATGTCTTTTATGTATCTTATATGGAACTTTTTGAGTCTGTAATAAAGTTTTCAATTCAATTCAATTCAATTCATTTACTGGGCCTGTCATCTCTCAGTCAGTAGATCCTGATCAAGCAGAGTCAGTGGCTAAGTAAAAGAAACAACAATGGAACTGACTGGCTTGAAAGTTATGTAATTGACAACAGTGTTAAATAACGGCAAATTGTGTCACCATGATAGCTGTGTTTTGGATTTTTACGACCATTGTGTAATGACTGACTGGGAGTGTTCATACACTGCTATGCAGTGTGTATTGGACTGAAGACAGAGTTTGCTTTTATTACATATGTTAAATATTTTGGAAACGTAGTAGCCTTTAGCAAACAAAGATGTTGTGTTTGGAGAATCGGTTTAACTGCTTAGCCCGTTGCGTGAACTGATATGAAAATGTGCTTTTTGGAGTGACAACTGTGTCAAAGCAATCAAGAAAAACTGTAATAGGCCCACTTTTCCAACTGCTCTGTGACGCAAATTTCTAATCAGTCAATAACAAGAAGCCAACTCTATGCACTGGAAGATCTGATGATCTGATGCAGTTCAAGCCAAGCATCGGAGTGGGGAATGAAGGTGAGTTAAGTGACTCTGAACATGGCATGGTTGTTGTTACCAGATGGACTTGGTTTGAGTATTTCAGAAACCATCTCTACGCAGGGTTTACGGAGAGTGGGCCAAAAAAGCAAAACATATCCAGTGAGCAGCAAGCAGTTCTGTGGGCGAAAATGCCTTGTTGATGCCAGAGGTCAGAGAATGCCCAGACTGGTTCAAGCTGAAACAAAGGCAACAGTAGCTCGCTACAACTAAGGTATGCATAGAGCGCTCTGCACCTTGAACCTTGAGTGAGATGGGCTACAGCAGCAGCAAGAGCCCACCAGGTGCCACTCCTGTCAGCTAAGAACAGGGAAATGAGGTTGTAAATCACACAGGCTCACCAGAATTGGACAATAGACATTGGAAAATGTTGCCTGATCTGATGAGACTTGATTTCTGTTGCAACACTCAGGTGCAGGGCTGTAGTGGTCAAATTAGAGGTGGGTAAACTTACTAAATTTTTTTGATCAGACAGATCGTGACGCGACGCAATGTGACGCGACGCAACACAGTTTTTTGTTGTTTTTTTTTTGGTGGGGGGGGGGGGGGGGTCCATCGGTGTATCTGTTGTGTATCTACAGGTTTGAACATGGGTATGAGGCCAGGCATGATAGTAGGCCTATAAAGTATCGGTATCAATGCATCCAAAAATTTCGTTAAAAGCCACTAGAACTTTTTGGCATGCACATTCATTTGTCTACTATAAATCACATTACATTACATTACATTGCATTTGGCAGACGCTTTATAACCAAAGCGACTTTCAGAAGAGGACATAATCAAGCCAACATCACAAGCAAATACAAAGTGCACAGGAGATATACAGAACAACAAGTGCAATTACAAAGAGGGGTTAGTTTTTTTTTTTTTTTTTTTTTTTTTTTTTTTTTATAAAGAGGAAATAACGAGAACACACACACACACAAACACACTCACAAACTAAACTAAACTAAACATAATGTCAGGATTCTGCCCTGGGGCAAGGCCAGTTCAATCATTAGTCTAGTAGATTCTCTCGAAAGAGGAATGTCTTTAGTTGTTTCTTGAAGGCTGCAAGAGAGGTGCTTAGTCTTGCTGCCTCTGGGAGACTGTTCCACCACTTGGGAACCACAACGGAGAACAATCTTGACTGGGAGTACCTAGAGCGACTGGATGGCAGAGCCAGGCGGCTTGTGCTGGATGAGCGCAGATCTCTTCCAGTAACATAAGGCGTTAGTAGGTCCTTCAGATAAGCTGGGGCCGTTCCTGTGATGGTTTTGTAGGCAAGGGTCAATGCCTTGTGCTTGATCCGGGCGGCGATCGGTAGCCAGTGCAACTCAATAAATAGAGGAGTAACAATAAATGACATTTAAAATCTCTTCAGCTAGGCCTATTAGGCCTATCACATAATTTGTGTGATCATATGATGCAGAGTGCGCCTTTGTTACAATCCTAGATAGTAGGCCTAACACCTATAGCCTATTGGAGTAGATCAACAGCATAACAATGCAGCTCGATTTCATAGGCGTCCAATTTCTGCATTAGGTTAGATTCACCATCATGTAGGCCCATCTCAGCCATTCCCCACAAAGATGA
>NC_085868.1:7217895-7282895 GCF_034702125.1 Engraulis encrasicolus | reverse complement strand
GCAGCAGGCAAGGAAGTGTGCAGCCAGGATTTTGGTGAAATATACCAATACCATGGCAGCCATGATGATGACCATGTAGTATAGCATTTTTTTTTTACCTCGCAAGACACAGCCTCTGTTATAAATTAGCTGTTACCAGAATGGCAATCGCCAAGTCGTAATGTATTACTAAAGACCATGCGCACTGTCAGGATGATGTAGTAAGGCCTACTATAGTAGCAATGTTTTTTCGGTGACTATTACAGCCTTCCACCGGTGGAACGGTGCACATTAATGACTCATTATGGAGAAAAGCCTCATCACTATGGCCAACCATCAACTATCCACTACCAACAGGAGGAAGAAAGAAAGTACGAAGGTATCGCAACTACTTTGTTGTACCGGAACATTCAGTCAGTTATGTGCCTTCCTCGCTTTTCCATAGGGTCATTAGAACAAAGTCATCAGTAACCTCTAAAGTTGCAAAGCCAAGGTAGTAAAAGAAAAAAACAACCCTCCTTACACCATCACCACCAATCAATAACAAAAACATCATGCAGCCATTTTGTTGCTGGTGTTAGGACAACGTGAAAAGTACACACCGAACACCGGCAAAGTAATTGACTGTGTATAGGAGCTGGCGACAAAAGAGACAAAAGCAATTTAGGCAACAAGAGATGATCTGATCGACACTAGCAACAGTTTGTTGTTGAGCAAATATTGTGCTAATAAGCTATGATGCAGTTCAGCGATAGCTCATGTCGCTCTTGCCATGAAATTCAGCGACTCTTTGTAGCTTTAGTTTCTTCTGGTGTGTTGCCACAGTAACACTCACAACTTCATCACTCATCAGCATCAGTAAAATCAGTAAAATAAATTGGTAATTTCGGTAATCAGTTAAGAAATCAAACAAAAAAACTTAAAAAAAAATAAAAAAAAAACCTTCCACATCATCACCACCAACAGGAGCAAGAGTCGAAAGGGAGCATGAAGACTGCAGTCATGATGGTGTTGTTGGAGACTCATTGCCCATACAGTCAGTGTGTGTGTGTGTGTGTGTGTGTGTGTGTGTGTGTGTGTGTGTGTGTGTGTGTGTGTGTGTGTGTGTGTGTTTATTCAGAGCCTAGCTCTAGCAGGTGTTTACATCTATATGTAGGCTATGTTTATGTATGTATGCATATGGATGTGTGTATGTTTTGTGTGTAGCTACCATTTGTGTGTATGTGCAGTCAGAGTGTGTGTACTGGTTCATGTGTGTCAGGCTACTGTGTGTCTGTGTGTACATGTGTTCACATGTGTGTGATGATAACCCTCTCACACTTGTACTCCTCTGTGTGTGTGTGTGTGTGTGTGCGTGTGTGTGTGCGTGTGTGTGGTTCCTCCTCTGCCCGCTCTGCCAACTCCCTGAGCAGAGTGGGATCGTGACTCCGTTCCGTGATGCATTTTCATGAGAGTGCCCAAGAGATGTCCATGTGTGTTTGTGTGTGCGCGTGTGTGTGCGTGTGTGTGTGTGTGTGAGAGAGAGATACTCATTTGTGTTCTCAAATGCTCAAAAAATACAACCCATTTGCTTTCCCAGTGGTGAGATATTTGCACTTTCTATGCAGGTGTCTGGTGTGTGTGTGTGTGTCTGTTTGCGTGTGTGTGTGTGTGTGTGTGCATGCTTGTGCTTCCAGCAAGTTGTGTTTTCTGTCCCAGTGGTAACATTTCTGGCTTCATCGCTTTTGCATAAAGAACAACAAAGTCATCAGTAACCTCTAATTTTGCCAGACCGAGCTTGGGAAATAAAAATGGCCTAAATAACCCTCCTTACATAACGCTTTTTATTGAATAATTTCACTAAATCCACTTTGGCGCAGAGCTCTCTTCCTTTCATTAGTGTCCAGAAACCCAAAGGCCTTTCATTGCATCTATATTTCAGTGCCAAATCTCTCCCCAGATCTAAGCCAATAACATCCACAGATGTACCGATCTTGTCCCATCTTAGCCAATCAGAAGTACTGTTACTGGAGGGCTTCTTTAGCAGATATGAAAAATGGCTGCATCACCTCAGATGATCTGATCACAAACTGTACTAAGTCACGGAGAAGAGAGGATGAAGTCAGTGTGTGTGCGTGTGCGCTCGCGCGCGAGTGCGTGCGTATGCGCGTGTGTATGCGTGTGCGTTCATCAGCCAATGAGGTTTGCGTCTCCAGAGACTGTTCTCTGGGTCTGATATGCTGAGCTTGCAGAAGGCACCCAATGTAAATGATATTAAGTCATTACTGCAAGTTATCAACACACACACACACACACACACACACACACACACACACACACACACACACACACACAAACTACACACATCTACACAAAAACACGCACGCACGCACGCACACACACACACGCACACACACACACAAAGCAAAGGTGATCCTGTCTTTAATGTGAAATGACTTTGCATCCTTTTCATTGGACAGATTAATGAAACTAGATTACGTATAAACATACTCACACAGGTGCAACCAGCTCATAATTTGGACCAATTTGTTACAGTGAAGATGAATCTCAGCCTAATGACAACTTTTCATTTAGTAGACTATTCTAAGAAAGTCTGATATTCAGTACAAAGTCTCAGTTAATTTACATCCGAATTAGACATTCTGCCAGCAGCTTTCTTTTTCCAAATCTATTTTACAATTGATATCACATGATGTATTTCAGATCATTAATAGCCTGCCTCACTACAGACTGGCATATCCCCCTCATGTTTGAAAAAAGCAGATGTAAAACCCTTGTTGAACGACCTGGATGGATTGGTACTAAACAAATATAGGCCCATATCTAATCCACCACTCATTGATAAAATAATAGAGAAATTTGTTTTTATGCAATTAACTGCCTTTCTAACATCCAACACATAGCTATTCCGATGAATTTCAAATTATGAATGACATTCGTCTGAACTGGGAAAAACATCAGTCTTGGTGCTATTAGACTTGTAGTGCAGTGTCCAATACAGTTGATCACACCACCACTAGACTGGAACATTAGGTTGGTTTTACAGGTATAGTGATCAACTGGTTAAGATTTAACCTACAACAAAGAAGTTGCCATTGGAGGCCATAACTCATCACAGTTGTCTCTGAACTGTGGGGCCCCCCAGGGCTCCATCCTAGGACCACTAATGTTCAATCTGTATATGCTATCACTCAGACAAATTACATATGATACACAACTCTACTTCTCTGTAGAGTGATGTCCCTCATCACTCTATCATTGCATTGACCAAATTAACAATTGGATGTCTCACAATTTACTCCAGTTGAACACAGATAAAACTGAAGTTATTACAGTATATTTTGGAAAAGGGAGGAAGGGTTAAATATTGCTATTTTCCTTAAAACTAGGGGGATGAAAGAAAGGGATACTGTTAAAAATTGGTGTTCTTTTGACAAGGTCCTTAAAGGGGCACAAGGTAGCGCGGTGCCCGTCGAATGCCTGTCTCAAAACCTGCACCGTAATGAAAAAATGCTGTTCAAATAAACTCGCTGTGAGACTGTTTTTCATCACGGAATGCCAGCAGTTGATACAAATCTGAATAGGGTATGTAAAGCGATGTTTCAAATGAAAAGAGTTTCCCACAACACTCGTTTGGCCCAACGCAATGTTGCATGTGGGGTTCACTTACTAATGACTCGCATAAGCATTGGCTGACTCGGGACCGTGATTAATTAAACTTTTAATCCTACCTGGAGACCCTTTTACTTAAATAGTCAAATGGAAGCCATTACTAAGTCTGCATTTTAACACCTATAGACAATTCTAAATTTAGGGGCCTTATGTCGAAACATTATCTGGAGAAACTAACACGTGCCTTCATTTCCAGTAGGGTTGACTACTGTAATAGCCTTTTTACAGGCATCCCCAAAAAGACCATCAAACAGCTTCAACTAATCCAAATCGTGGCAGCAAGGGTTCTTATAAAAAGAGAGAAGTTTGACCACATTGCTCCAATTCTGAAATCACTGCACTTGCTCCCAGTGAGCTACAGAACTGACTTTAAGGCATTACTTTATGTTTGTGTTTAAATCATTAAATGGGATGGGATCCAATTACCTAATGGATATCTTTCATCTGTATGCTCCAACTAGGTCACTGAGATCAATGGTGAGGAACGTGCTGGTAATTCCAAAGGTCAAAACAAAGTGTGGAGGGGAAGCTTTGCTCCTACGCTGCTAAGCTTTGTATCCAGCTTCCAGAAGATGTGAACAAAATGGACCCACTATACATGGGTTCTGGCTGTTCTGGGATATCCCAGAATGGAGTCGATAGGAGAACAGAAACCACAGAAACCGCTGCAATATCCAGCCATTTAGAAAACAGTTTTTAACCCTTGTAAGGTGTTTGGGTCATTTAAAAATAGTATCAGTTATTATTCTTTCACACTGGCTTTGGTTCATTTTCAGTAAGGAACATGAATCTAAAAAAAAAATAGTGAATTAGTTAGCTTAGCAAGACCCCCCCCACCATCCCCCCCCCCCCCCCCCCCCCCCCTGCGCATTTCTATTACACAGGAGGTGTTCCCGGGTCATTTTGACCCCTTATCACTTTGGGGGGCTTATACATCAATATTTTCTAAACTTTTTGATACAAAAGTGATCACATGTTGAGTAGACAAGGCAGAGGGTGAAGTATGTGGAAAAATGAGTGCAGATATTGTTTGGTCCTTCAGTTGTGCATCAATTGGTATTTCTCAAAACCTAGTCTGCACACTTCCAATTGTGCTCAGCCTAATTAGTCACGCCCAGTGATTGGATACTCCATAGAGTTCACCAAAGACTATCCAATCACTGGGCGTGACTAATTAGGCTGAGCACACTTGGAAGTGTGCAGACTAGGTTTTAAGAAATACCCACTGTTTCAACCTTGTGCGATAAGAGCACTAGTGGTTCAATCTGAGAGCTTGGATTGAGTTTACTCTCTTTCTTCACTGTCTCCTTATCTTTCTCTCTCTGTATCTCCCACTCTCAAAAACATAAATAAACAGAAATTCACAGGCAGTTTGAAGGGAACATGAGGGTGAATATAAAATGTGATTTTTTTTATTTTTCATTATTTTTCTATATGCCCGGGTCAAACTGACTCGAACACCTTCTATGTAACCAAAACACGAACACCTTACAAGGGTTAACCACGCACCACACTGTTCCAATGCAACTTCCAATGTTGAACACCTAGCCACTTAGCATTTTGGGATCCCTGGCTGCGTGCGCATTCAGGTAGAATCAAAACAGACCAACCCATAGGTAGTTATCTTGTTCTCATACCTTCTCCTAGCAGCTCTAAATTATCATCTAATATTTTAATGTTTTTAAATTCCCGTTGGTTCTAATTATTTCATGTCTTATCTTAATGTTTAAGTTGTCTTTGACTCTAATGTTTTCTTTACTTCTTTTTACTTTTGTTTTTTGTATGCATCTGTGTATAACATGTGCTACACAAACAAACTTGCTTTGCCTTGTCTTTAAAAGTAATGCCTGCAGAAAAGAAAAACAGAGGATTTTTGTTCAGAAATCTTTTAATCCATTTTTTATCACTTTGGGCTAAATTACTGACTGTATACGTGCGTGTGTGTGTGTCTGGGCTTTTCTTTCCTGTGATGTCTCTGGTGATTCCTGCTGTAAAGGGGAGCAAAAACACTTCAGAGAGTTCTGTGATGGCAGTGCGTGTGTGTGTGCCAGTGTGATAGCAGCGTGTGTGTGAGTGTGTATGCGTGTGCGTGCTCACTCATATGTGTGTGTTTGCACGTATGCATGTTTTACAGCGGGGAAAGTAGGCCAATTCTGTGGTGATTAAAAGATTGTAAGCTTTCATGTGGTCTTGGCCGACATGAGTTTATGTCGAGCAAGAAACCTTTGTGTGTGTGTGTCTGTGTGTGTGCTTGCATGCATGCGTGCATTTGTACGTGCGTGCGTGCGTGCATGTGTGTGTGTGTAATAGGCAGACATGTGGATTTGCAGGCTCCAGTGGTTTTCACAAGGTGTGGCTGGAATGCCATGGAAACGGTTCTCATTTCGTCCCGTATTCCTGAGCATGACTGAAGAACTGGCTTTGAATTTCGTCATTAGAGCAAGGGTTTTCTTAGTTCTCATATTTCATATGTTGGTATAGTATATGGATATCGTTTTGCATTTATGCACACATGTCGTTTGTATTTTGTGTGTGCTTTTGGGGGGTTGGGCGGGCAGCTTTGAGAGAGAGGTAGAGGTTATTTTTAATGTAATTATTTAAATCTCTCTATATACTGTGCATTATACAGTGCCTGGCAATATTCTTTTCTTGTGCATTACAGTGTGTGTGTGTGTGTGTGTGTGTGTGTGTGTGTGTGTGTGTGTGTGTGTGTGTGTGTGTGTGTGTGTGTGTGTGTGCGTGCGCGTGTGTGCGTACGTGATCTGATTAGGCTGTGTTTAATTGTTATACATTACATTGTCCTTTCTCCTTATTGGCTCCGTGGAGAGGTGAGGTCAATTTGTCAGCTTAATAATCTGAGAATGATGACACCATTGCCTTACCAAGGCCAATTAAAATGCGCGCGCGTGCACACACACGCACGCACACACACACACACCCTCTCTCAAACACACACACACTCTCTCTCTCTCTCTCTCACACTCACACACACACACACACACACACACACACACACACACACACACACACACACACACACACACACACACACACACACGTACCTTGCACAAGCAAGCACATACATACAGTACATCAGTGACGTGCAGTGAAGGGTATGGTAGGGTAGGCAGTAAATATAGAATATATATCTATTTATATATATATATATATATATATATATATATATATATATATATATATATATATATTAACGGTGGGTTCGGTCCTCCCCAGAAAAAAATGTATTTCTTAGATGCAATTTCCTGCATTTTAACCAAATCTGGAGAGTCACTATCAGCTAAAAACTTTTACAAAAGACTAAAAACTTTGAACAAATAGTCCCCTTTCATGCAGATCTGAAATGTAACGTGTGTGTGTGTGTGTGTGTGTGTGTGTGTGTGTGTGTGTGTGTGTGTGTGTGTGTGTGTGTGTGTGTGTGTGTGTGTGTGTGTGTGTGTGTGAGAGAGAGAGGGGGGCCTTATGCCACAAGGTATGGTTTGAATAGGCAAATAGGCCTATTCACATAAATATGCTGATATGGTCTTTAATGTGCAACAAATTAGTAGGCCTATGTTTCTCTAAATACTGTAAATATAAAGTAGGCTATAAGATGCCATCAGTGCTTAACCACCACAGCTCTAATAACTAAATAAGTAAATAGGCTACACTATTTAGACATTTGGACATTGTCAGTAGACCTAAATCTGAAACAATAAGTGAAAACATAATTTCAATTTCTTGAAAAGGCCAGCTACACTTATTTGTTTTGCCAAATTGCCAAATTAGCTCCAGGACCCATACTTTGTACACCTTTAAGGACCTGTAGGCCTACATTTTACAATAATAATTTAGAAAGCTACAACATTTTGGGGGAAAAGCTTTAACTTTTGGCTTTAGCAGTTGATTTTGTTGCTCTTCTGTTTATTCTGTTGCAAATGCCAGGGCGTTTCACATGGATGGAGGGTGGCACAGTGTAGCCTACTTTTGAAGATAAAATGTCTAGTTCACCAACTGTGAATCACACCATAGCATGTGAGGGGGAAACGATTTACATTTAGCAATAAACCAACCTAGGTAACAGCTCCTGCCTCACTGCCGCGTTTTGTGCTGATAATCAAACACTCACAGACAAGAAGGAAAGTAGGCAAGGGGGCGGGTTGCTTGCAAACATGACCCGTGCATTCAGACAGTATCGAGTAAACCAACGAAACCACTTCTGAGACTCATTCTTGTGCGTGATAGTATTCTCAAACACTTCAGCTACGGTTGTGCAAGGTGTTTCAAATAAAGTCAATTTGTGAGTGCGGAAGCACTCCGAGAAACCATCCCCA
Source organism: Engraulis encrasicolus (assembly GCF_034702125.1). Lineage (NCBI taxonomy): Eukaryota > Metazoa > Chordata > Actinopteri > Clupeiformes > Engraulidae > Engraulis > Engraulis encrasicolus. Next base: position 7,274,913 of record NC_085868.1, on the reverse strand, counting down.
GTCAATCGTCCTGTTCCACGTTGATCTCGACTCGCACACCGCGCACTTCAAAAGAACGCAGCTGCACTTGCTAACAGGCTCCACACAACTCACGCATTGCGTAGTCATCATCATAATAAATTAGGGAAATGGAGTCATGTCGTACGCTCAAAAAACAATCTCGCGTCCATAATAACACACATGGTCTATTCATGTCCACCACCGCACAACCAATCTTCAATGTCAACACCCTGACAAACGGTGACAACAAAAGGCACCACGAAAAAACTTGAGCATGTTCATGTTAAAAGGCTACCCGCAGCATAATAATTAGATGAATCTTACCTTAAAGCAGAATCACAAGTAGGCTGTGTTTTTCATGCAAGCTAGTTCCATTAAAAGCCCGGGGTGGTTGACATGATGAAGACATTTTGTCCCAGTGCAAACTACTTGAAGCTGCTACCCATCTGATGTTGAATATTTCCACAATGCAGCGATTGCAAACGGCTCAGCTGTCTGTCACTTGAACCGTCTTTCTTGCTACTTCTCGGCATTTTTTAAAATAATAAAGACAAAAAGCCAAAGACTGCCATGTTTTCTTTCCGATACGGCTAGAGATTTGAACAAGCCTTGCCTTGCTAGTTGTTGCTATCATAGCTGCCTGTAGGGCAGAAATTGGCTACTACCTGAATTGTAACAATTTTTCATTTTGGGCGCTGTGATTGGCTCACATACTCCCGCCACAGAGTAAAGGCTCTGCTTTTAGTCCCATTGACAAGCTATGTGACAACTTAATACGCATGCGCAAACTTCTACATTGACAGCATTGAAGGCAGGGTAGGCAGAGGAAAAGCGAGCCTTACCGGGCTGCCTGGCTGGCATTCGAAAGCTCTGCTTTCAGCCTGTCTCTGCTACCAGCCGGGACTGCGCGTTGCCACGGCAACCTGCCCAAGCCTGAGCGCTTTGCTTCGTGCGATTACTTAGGTTTTTGATCGTTGTCCTGTGTATACTGTACTTTAAACAGCTCATAATTTATGCTGAATCAATGTTATTGTTGTGTAGGCGGCCTATGTGAACTCTGAAGAATATTTTTTTAAACACGTGTTAGTTTTTATTTTTAAGACATTTATCCCAGGGTAGGCACTGCCTACCCTGCCTACCCTGACCGCACGTCTCTGCAGTACATTAACATCATGCTCACTCACACATGCTAACGCATGCACACACACACACACACTAGGGAGCCTTTTCATAAATGTATAGAGCGGCTGGGTATTAATTTTACGATGGAGTCAACCTTGGCTGCCTGCCAGACAGTGGAACATGTTCTGGTGTATAATAGGCCCCCACAGATGTTTTTTGTGTACTTACGTGTGTGTGTGTGTGTGTTTGCGTGTGTGCGTGTGTGTATGTGTGTGCGCGCAGTGTACATATGTGTGTGTGTGCATCTGAGTATAGCTGGTTATAATGCTTTTGCTTATGTATGAATTGTTGTGTGGTGTGTGTCTGTGTCTGAACAGAGATTGAATAAAGATAATGTATGTGTTTGGCATGTGGACATGCAGGTGTGTACCAACTGTAGATGGATACAATATAGGCCTATGTGTGCGGGTGCGTGTGTGTTTCAAGTTTCAAGTTTATTTATTTAACAAAGGGACAGCATATATTACCAGCATTTAAAACAAAATGCTAAATATACAAGATTGTAGCCATGAGGCTAATTTCCATCTTTTCTCCCTTTTGTGCGTGCATGCGTGCGTGCGTGCTTGCGTGTGCATCTGCATGAGCAAATAAAGGTCCTGTATGTTCTTTATTGTGTGTGTGTGTGTGTGTGTGTGTGTGTGCATCTGAGTATAGATTATAATGTGTTTGCCTATGTATGAAGTGCATTATTGTGTGGTCCGTCTGTGTTTGAACAGAGATTGAATAAAGATAATGTATGTGTTTGGCGATGTTGACATGCAGGTGTGTACCAACTGTAGATGGATACAATATAGGCCTATGTGTGCATGTGTGTGTAGATATGAGTTTGACTATGTAGAAAGTGCTGTATTGTGTGGTTCGTCTGTGTTTGAACAGAGATTGAATAAAGATAATGTATGTGTTTGGCCAATCATGCATGTGGACATGCAGGTGTGTGTGTATAGAGATTGGTACAATATATGTGATTGCTTCTGTGTGTGTGTGTGTGTTTGAACAGTGATTGGATACAGACATAGAGATGTGCAAGATGGCACTGAAGACAGGTGGGTGTGTGCCAGACGGCTTAAGATGAACTCTCCTCCCACACACACACACATACACACTTACACACGCACGCGCACACACACATGCATGCACCCACACACACACAAATACACATGCGCGTACACTCGCATGCACACACACGCGCGCGCGCACACACACACACACACACATAACTAGAGTACAGCTCATGAATTTCATAGTGTTTTGCAGAGAGACAAGGTGAATATTTTCCGTCACCAGAGACAGTCACAGTCTCCAAACCTACCATTAACACGTTCCTTGCATATGTTACATTCTGCGTTTGTGTGTGTGTGTATGTGTGTATGCCTGCATGTAATTGGAAGTGTATATGTGGACACTTGTTTTTGTGGGGTTTTTTTTCTTCGAAGTGTGTAATGTGCATAGAGGCATTTCAGTGTTAGTGAGTGTGAGTGTGTGGCCACATAATTCCATGGTGGTGTGTTAAGTTCCGTTCCATTCTGTGTGTGTGTGTGTGTGTCTGTACGTGTGCGTGTGTGTGCCTACATTCTAATAGTTGTGCGTTAGTGATGGTGGTGTGTGTTTCACACTAGGCATGCACTAACACCTGCTTGCTGCTGCATCCATCAACAACACAGACATACTCTACAGACACACTGTCTCCCAACACCTACATTTCAGTGTGTGTGTGCACGCGCGTGCATTTGTGTGTGTGTGTGTGTTTTTCTGTGCATGTGTGTTGTGTCACCGCCTCACTCCACTGAAATGCTGACTGACAGCATTTTTGAAGGGCCATGACAAGTGTGTGAGTGTGTGTCCTCATTTAGGTAGGTGGCCCCTGTGTGTGCATGTGTGCGCGTGTGTTTGTGTTTGCGTGTGCGTGCGTGCGTGTGCCTGTGCGCTTGTTTTTCTACATGTAAACACACAGAGACCGTGTGTTGTTGCCCAGCGGGCAGAAAAACAGAACTATGAGGTGCAGGGTGATGATTGACACATGCACACGCCACACAGCCACAGCCACAGCCACACACACACACAAATTCCAAAACCATACTGGCTTAAGTAAATTACAGTATCTGAAAGGTATATAGGCCTAAGTTAGTATACCGCTTTTACACACAATAGCAACATTCTTGCATCCAGTGTTTGTCTGTCTATTGCTGCCTGGACCAGGCCTGCATTTCCCAAAAGGGTGGTTGTGAACTACATTAAGGTCTTAGTTGATTGCATTGCAATTTCCCATAGTCAACCAACACAGTTGCTAATTGGTAGGAATGACGCTTTTGAGAAATGTTGAAGTCATGTGCAGCTGTAGACATTTTGTCATAACTGAACAGAATAACTCATGTATGGGAGGCAATGCAAAGCAAGGCAAGCTCATTTGTTCAGAGCATTTCATATACAGATGCAGTTCAATTCGCTTACAAAAAAAGAGAAAGAAAACATTACAATTAAAACATTACACAATTAAAACTTCGTCTAGAGTCTGGATTTAAAACTATCAACAATGGGAGCATTTTTATATCATCTGGAAGCTGGTTCCAAAGCTTTGCATCATAGCAGCTAAAGCAGAGAGACTGGATAAGAATCCCTGGTTTGGCACTCATTATTACAGAATGGTAGAGATTTTCAGGGCTAGATGCTTATTGTGATGTCACAATAACCAAAGTTCCATTGCAATACACTTGGCCGTGAGTAGCCCCCACACACTCATTCTACACACAACAGACAAGAGAAAGAGGTAAATTATTTTACTGCTGCATATTTGTTTAGTTTATTGTCATATAATCTTAAAAGTAAATGTACAGATGTATATTTGGATATTTGGACATTTATAAATCAAATTCATGGAAAGTAATGTTTCAATAAATTTCGCTTTTGGGGTATTAACAAGTATTAAATGAAATACAGTATTTCGTCGCTGTCCGATACAGACCACGCATCTCCATTTTTTGTCATTTTGAGTTTTTTCGACCAATAGAATCTCCAAGTCCATGTCCTTATACCGTACACGTCAAGTATCTCAATGATCAATGAAAGATTGTGAAAATAAGTCATGAGTTTTTCCGCGTATATCCATTGGATGACAAAGCTGTCCGTCATACCACGTATCTCCCTCCTCCTCCCCTTCGCCCCCGGCCCCTTCCAAATGACGCGGCTAAGCTGAATCGAGCAGCCAAGCGACGCAGTGCAAAAATAAACACTGAGGTAAAGTTTCAATGTTGTCAACGATGTTCTTGCTTATCCTTGCTGAAATATATTAACAACTGTTATATATCGATGTTGACACGATTGTTGTCTGTGTCTGGGGTTTGAATCGTCACAAAATTAGCGTCTCCAAAAACGCCAAATTTCACCACAGCTGGCGAGCTAGCCACTTCTAGCTTGCTAAGGCCTGGTGAAAATAACATCGGTCTCTTGTAGATTTAGTCCTTACTCAAGTTTGTCAAATTCCTTTGTATGATATCCATGGATTAAAGTTTGCCGTTACTGTGACAGATTTCCGTCAACTGAAATGTCTGTATGACAATTTACTTTGTGTCAGCTGAACTAAAATGGGATATTAGTACTGATTGGAGAATGGGGGGAGAGAGGAGGTAGCGCTAGTGTTTACCTACGAATTTAGACTAGCTGTAACAGTAGTGTGTGTGTCCATTTTGCTTACTGTTGTATAAATTGAACAGGCTATATGCTGAAATTATCGGCGATGGCCAAAACATGTTACCAAATACAGTCTGGCGAGGCATCTGATCGATTATTTTCTTAATCCCGCCATTCCTTGCTTAGATTACACAGTGTGTTCCGTGTTGAGGGCTGAACCATGGTTACATTTTGTTTACGAAGGGGTCCAGGGGGAATACTCAGTCAGATGCCGAACCGGTAAAGACTTCAGTCAGGTTACTTTTTTTGCTTTAAACCCTGGATATATATTGCGGTCATGACGATTGTCACTAGGATATATCATGCGCTCAACTTGAACGATGCCAAAGCATTTCTAAAAGTGGTGCTAGGTTGCTACATGTTGAGATGTTAGCCTACTTAATGTAAAGATATCCCTAAATTACGCAAGGTTATGTGTTGCCGTGTTGCGATATATTTTTGTTCTCATGTACATTTCTCCCTCCCCCTCTAGGATGTCATTTTCTTTAAAGGAGATCTGCGAGCTTGTGAGCGTGAGATATGACAGGGCAATTGAGGGAAGCGTCAGAGATGAAGAAGGTTCGTAGTTTGCAGGAAAGTAGAATTGAGAAAGTCAGACAGGGAAGTGAACACTGTTAATTGTTATTCTAATGGTTAACCTCTGTCATTCTTAGGTGAAAGCGAGGGATCCTCTGTTAATGACACTGAGACTTCTGATGGTAGGTATATTGATGTGATGACACACTACACTGGGGCCTAAAAAAAATAATGTTTTGGTTCCGGTTGCCGACCGACCCTATCATTTTTTGTGCGACCCAAAATATTTTTTTTGAGTTTTTGGAATTCTCAAAAAAATATTGTTTTTTGGAGGGTTGTTCATATAGACAAGACACAACACGTTTCTTCATTCCCATAACTCGCCATCTCACTTTCTACCTGCCTGCAAGTTACTGAATTTGCATCGCATGACTATCCACATAGGAGCAACATAAGCGCGCACCACAAGTGCCGCCCGGCTTGATATTAGAAAACCCCAAATGTCACTGCAGAGTTGCGAAGTGCACCTATCGGTCACGTTGTTGGCTAATTATTATGTAGCTACAACATGCTAATTGGTAGTCGTTGTAGCTCGTAAGTTTTTAAATAACTTGCCTCACAGCGTTCTTGCAGACTAGGCTGCGATGTAGTTTGGGAACCAGGCGAAAATGCCTGTCAAATGATAAGTCAAACGCCTTACCTCAACACCCGACACGGACACAGCCTGACCACCTGCCTCGAAATGCATCACACAGAAAACATTATGAGTACCGGTATCCACGATTTTTGAATGTATTGATATTGTCTCGTCGTATTAGAAAAGGGCTTCCATTCAGTCACGCTGCATGTTGGACGAGATGCATAACTTGTTACAGCAATTCTAAAGTAGCACTGTATCAATACCTTGTAATTGTAAAATAAGTTAATACGAGAGAAGGGAAATGTTTTGCCCAAGTTTCCCTTCATTCTTTCATTTACCACAAGGCCTTGTTAACCAAGAAGTCCGTTGTGGCCCGAGCCCGTTATTTTCTTGCCCTCTCTCTGCTTGTCCCTCCACCATCGCGCAGCAGCAGGGCGTCTGTCACGGTCTCACTCTCCGCACCTCCTCCAAATAATGAAATAGAAATTAACGATGATGTCGCCACAAATACGACTGTTCGATGAAGACCTAGGACTACTACAGTTGCCTACAATAATGATTTAATGGCAATGACGATGTTGCATGTTGCCCCTCGATCACATTCATATCGCCTCAGGGGTCTACATCCTCGCGTAAAACAAAAAGTGTGTAAATAGAATGTTTCCGAGCCAGAACCTTCATCCCAAGGAAAATATGGTCTACAACCGATGATGGAAAGGAATTAAAAAAAAGAAAACGGGACATAGCCTACAGGAGCTAAAATAGCAGTGTCAGGCAACTGGCAGCTAGACAGGTATTGCCAGAAACGGTAGGCTGTATGAGGGTGGGAGACGTGACGCCTTGTTTTTTCGTAACATTGGTTAAAAACCTACAAAACTGTTATTTTCCTTTAAAAAACAAATGTCAATGAAAGAAGATGTGGTACATTATGTTTCATATTAGTCTTAGATGAGAAGAAACATTTTGGTTAAGATTCATGTAAATGTTTATATGTCAAATTTCCTGCGGTGTGACTGTAACATTAATGAAACAATATATAATAATATATATATAAATTAACCAACAACATTTTGAATAATGTATGAAGCATTTGGCATGATTGCATAAATCTTAACTTTAGATTAAGATATGTGAATGTGGAAAAAACTCAAGACAGTAATATTAACGACAAGTTCAATTTCGTAACACAAATTGCGTCCTGTGGGGTGACATGTATGTCAATGTTTGTGAATGGGCAGCTGCAAGGCCAACTACAAGGGTCTTAAAGACTGGCTCCTAACCAGTCAGTAACTCAGTTATTGGAGAGTGCTGTGGAAGTTTAAGGTGACTCTTAATCTCTTAATATGTCTTCATATTGCAATCTTTCTGTCACGCAATGCTTAGGTTCATTTTATGGTGTCCTGCGGTGTGACTGCTCTTATAGGAGGAAAAAAAAGTTTTTTTTATTAATGAAAACACATATTAAGATTAAACACAATATCATTATCAAGTTAGCATGAGCTCAGATGTCAGTCATGTATACAAAAGGATTAAAATGGCCATAATGCAGTGAATTCCCTGTGGTGTGACTCCATTTTCCTGCGGTGTGACATGCCTATGCTACAGTATGTGTTGATGCAGGACACATTTTCCCAAAAATGGCAAAAATAAGGTGAAATTCCACAGACCACTAAGTGCTTTATTTTTTTCTATTTTTTTCCATCATTTTTTTTTTTTTTGCGTTACGCCCTTAAACGTCAACCACCCATGATCATATCCTCATTTCGGTGACGGTCAGTATCTTGGCTCATTAATTCTTATTATATTTCATTGTAGCTTTAGCAGGCCACACTCCACTATCGTCCTTGGCATTGTTCAACAAAGTTTATGACGAAATCTGGCGCATATGGGGTGTTCGGTGGGTCGGACATTTTTTTAAAAAAAGGAAAAAAAAAAATTTTGAAAAAAAAAAAAAAAATCCGACCGACCCATGACCAAACCTGACAACCAACCGGAACCAAACTCTTATTTTTCTTAGGCCCGGGTGCGCTAAATTAAAATAAATCAAAATGCACAGTAACTGTATGACTGTTTGCCCATGTTTCTGATACAAGCTTGTTTTTAATCATTCAAACTTTATATTGTATTCAGTACATTAAGCATTTTGTTTTTCTAATTTTTAGATTCGCTGTCAATCTCCTCCAACTCGCTTCCAGTGAAGGTAGGCATTTTATTCTTCTGATGGACTATACTTAAGTCTCCATTTCATTGGTTTCAGGTTTTCTCACGTCTTTAGTAACTACAAAGTACAAACTTAATTCTGCTATTGTCAGTCAAAATTAATGCAGTGAACAGGAATAGTGTATTTATTCCACTGAATCTGTTCTGAATGTCTTCTGCTTCATTTAGACTCGCTTGATGATTACACTCCAGACAGAGAGAATACAGGTAAGATATTTATCTTTATTTATTTATGACATACCAATGGGCTCAGCAGCACACAAACCATAATGCTAAACTTGAACCACTTTTGATATTTTTAGATGATCAAAGTGAAAATGATGACCTTAACTAAAGGACATCTGCTGGTATGTACATTGCTCAAATTAGATAAGCTACACATTAAACTTGGTAATTTTTACACTTCTCTCAGTAATGTGCAAACACGGCTAAACCCAACTACATGACAACATGGGCGCGCACACACACACACAGTATCTGATCTGTTAGCAACATACTAAGTAACCATAGAAGATTACTGTAGATTTTGATCATCTATTTTTTTTGCAAATCATTTTTCCATTAATCAGATGGTGACGCTGTTCGTCGAAAGAGGAGGGCCAACCCTTCACTTTGGAAGGCGAATGTTAAAAAAAAAGGAGGATGATGGGTCAATCTTACATTGGAAGGAGCGGAAACGGGAGCATCATGAAAGAAGAAAGAAAAATGGGGGACCTTCCCCCACCACACATCAGTTTGTGTGTCTGTTGTTAAAATGTAAAAATGTTTTCATACTTAGAAATAGCCACATTTGATTGTTTTTTTTGATGGTTGATTGTGCCTGGAGGCCTTACCCCAGCACTTGTCACTTTGTGTCTGCAATTGTTGCAACGTAAAAGTGTTTAATACTTCAAAATATCCACGTCGTTATGGTTTTGATGTTTGTTTTAATAAAATATAGGCTGTGTATTTTCTCAATGGAATGTCTAGCCTCAGTTTTTTTTCTCATGTAATTGTCATGTTCTAGATCATGTAGCCTAAACTTGTGTGTTGCCATCAACCCAGCATTTAAAGTAAGCATGTTTTTACCTTTCTACACAATATTGTAGCAGTGTTGACCCTAATTGTTTATCATAAGACGTACAGATTGTTCAACTCTCGATTTCCTGATGCAAATTCAATGTTACTCGTCTTGCAATACGAGCTAAATAAATTATGGAGAGCCCGTTTAAAATCGCCAATGCAATGCCCCAATATTGACGTTGACAGTGCCAAGGTTACTGCAATACAAGCCAGATAAACGTTTCTTTGATTGTCATGGATATGACTAAACCAGTCAGTAGAAAGAAACATTTTTCATCCTGTTGTCTGAAATCCTGAAGTGACGAAAATCACGGTGAGTCTGTTTGAAATTGCCCATGTGGACGGTAAGCCTAGATTCAAGCGCAGTGCAGGAATACACGCACATCATGACCTTGGTCAAAACAAAAAATACATACTTTATTTTTTAAATAAAGTGGTGATTATAATTCCACACTAAAATAGGCTACATGTATTGGCCCATGACAGGTTTATTAGTCATATCACACCGCAGTCTGACTACTTTGGAATGCTGTGTTTTCATCGGGGGGAATGAATGTTTTGGCTATACGTGTTTTTTGTCGGACAGAAACAGGATCGGATGTGCACGTATATCCTTTATCACTCGATTTAGATACAATGACGATTAAATTACCACAACAACAAGAATATGATGCCAATTCAAGGCTTTAAGCCAAGTATGGCAACGCTGACTTCCACTGTTTGTTGAGTTTCGCCGTTTTTTTACTTCCTGAAAAGTAGCGTTTTTGGACATACGTGTTCTGTATCGGACAGCGACGATTTGTCTATAGGCCAACCAATGATTTATTTGCCACCAGATTGTAACATTTCTGAAAAAAGAGCATTCCTTTAGCAACAGTGAATAACTAATGTAAAGATGTGTCTGCTGCGTGTTGTAATCTTACAGGCTATGGATTGTGTAACTCCTCTCAAAGCACGGCGAGACGCAGGATTTCTTTTAACGGGTTTTATCTCTTGCAGGCAATCTTGTAAGGCCTCCCAAAACCGTGAAAACTAAAACACACAATACAAAGCATTAGAATGGCGGCAGCTAAAACGCTACACAACCAGACAGTTATAAATGAATAAACAAAATGACAAACAAAACAAACCTCGTTGGCTGCGTGCCTAAATAGAGAGAAAGTAAGTCCTTGGTGACTTAGGTCCTTGTCCTTGACAGTTGTGAAGTTGAGTTAAACGTCCTTATTGACAACTTTAACGAGAGCGCTGATCTTCGTGGCTGCTTCTTGAAGTGGTAATGTCTTTTTCTGCCGTTTAGCTGGCAACGTTAGGGGTCTTACGTCACACGCACGCAGATTGAGGTTATCAAAATAAAAGTTTGCTCTTAAAACACAGGTAAGTATTACACAAATAACCAAATAAAAATCATATAAACATATTAAAACCTTTTCATGAAAAACACTTATAAAATAATGCTTGCAACCGTTACAGATTGTATTCATATTTTGATTGTGAATTGGGTTAATTAATAAGTTAAATGAGTAATTGGATATTAATATAGCCATTATATGGCATGGCTGGTTGCCATGGAAATCTGACATCATAATGAATTAGCATCCAATCAGTGCACTTTTGGGCACAGTGTCATAGAAATAGAAAGTCAAAGTCATAGAAGTTAAAACATCACAACATTCCTGGGTGAAACAAAAGGGGTTTTGTTTTGGTATTTAAAGGATAGTTCCGGCGTAAAATGAAAGTTTCACCATCGCTTTCTCATGCCACATAATGTAACTTAATGATGAGCCATTCTGGGCAATGCCGCGCCGTTATGGAGTTAGCTAATTTTAAGCTTTTTGGCGAAAAACGCAGCCAATGTATCACGGCGGGGCCAATTATAGGCCTATTATTTTCTGATGTTTCCCCGCTATAAACAACTTCAAAAACGCTACACACTTCATCACAAAGGTCTCGTCAATCAAACCGAGGCACAGAGACGATCATCGGACCACACAGTCTTTCACTGGCCAGTGTTTTCAGAGGTGTCCCACTGTTGCAACTCTCTGACCCGGATGCAGGCTACTCAATCAGGTGGCTAGGTAGGCTAAACATGGTCCGCAGTTCTTACACCAGCTGCGACTGTAAAATGAAAAGCTGGAACCCCGACCGTTTTCACCGACTGCCACTGTCTAAACCAGCCATATTACGGGAATGGCTAATAGCATCAGAAGTGGACACAACTGACATAAAAACCCGGAGGGATCACGACTACCGTGTGTGCAGGCAGCAGATTTGAAGAGTACAGGTAGGCAGACTACTCTTACAAAGTAATTGCAACACGGTATAATATAACATGGATTCAACTTTGTAACAACACACCACTGGTGGTGTACTTACATCTGTAAGAGCACTTCTAGTACGACTTCATAAAATTCCTCCAGCCCTCCTCCGTTGCGTAATGGTCCATCTGACCTCGCGCGCCCTGGTCAATTAGTGTCTACTTCACTGAAACTACTCTAGCATGCTTGACATCAACCACATCGAATGCCTCAGGTCGCACAATTTCACTTGCCATCCCGCGCTAGTTTGTTTTGACAGTTTATTTATCTCCTGTAGTGGGCTACATTTACTGCACCTGTATGCCTTCCCAAAACAGAGTGCTTGCTGACAAAGACGAGTGGTGTTGCAGCCAGTTTCACAGATTCACAGACACTCAAGATTCATGAGCCAGACACATTTACACAGGTTTCTCTCTCTTCAAACATACCTCCATAGCCATGCGCCTTTTTGGTACAGCACTCATCTTTAGACGGTTTCGTTTAGGTGTTCCATCTCCCTTACTCTTCTTGTAGTCATCATCCTCGAAATGCTCCCTCCATACACGGTAGTAGCGATCGCTCAGGGTTTTAATGTCAGTTTCGTCCACTTCTAATGCTATTAGCCATTCCCGTAATATGGCTGGTATAGACAGTGGCAGTCGGTGAAAACGGTCAGGGTTCCAGCTTTTCATTTTACGGTCGCAGCCGGTGTAAGAACCACGGACCATGTTTAGCCTACCTAGCCACCTGATTGAGTAGCCTGCATCCGGGTCAGAGAATTGCAACAGTGAGACACCTCTGAAAACACTGGCCAGTGAAAGACGGTGTGGTCCGTGATTGACGAGACCTTTGTGATGAAGTGTGTAGCGTTTTTGAAGTCGTTTATAGCGGGGAAACATCAGAAAATAATAGGCCTATAATTGGCCCCGCCGTGATGCATTGGCTGCGTTTTTCGCCAGAAAGCTTAAAATTAGCTAACTCCATAACGGCGCGGCATTGCCCAGAATGGCTCATCATTAGATACATTATGTGGCATGAGAAAGCGATGGTGAAACTTTCATTTTACGCCGGAACTATCCTTTAATAATGATCAAAATTATACCGATGCCAAGTACTTAGTTCATGTGTCATAAGAATAGCATCATAATGCAAACAGCCTCTATGATAAGTTGTCCAATTATGTTTGCTTCCCTGTGATATACAGCCATTACAAGAGATCAAGTTGTAAGTCTGTCAAGGTCTGCTACTAGACAAAGTGCATTCCAAAGTGCTGTTCTATAAGTCTTTCAAGTCTGTGTGATTGGACAATGTGCTCTGTAACACAAAATAAAAATGTTAACCAACGATACAAATTAATTGTCCCTCTCCCAACAGAAATAGTGAAACCAAAGTGCCTGGGCATCAGGATATGCCACAGCAGGACTATTGTGAGAGGAAGGTGGAGGAACTGCAGAGGGTGGTCGCCCAGATGAGAGGAAAGATGAAGAGAGTGAGAGTGGACGCTCAACGCAAAGCAGAGTTCCAACACCAGCTCATGGAGCAAGTGATGGGAGAGTGGAGGGAGGAGGAGAGGAAGGGAGTGCAGGCCCAGAGAGAAAGAGAGGGACATCTTAGACAAATCCTGGGGACTGTGAAAGACACCATGAGAGTGGCAGAGACGCTGGAGATTGACAACAGAAGTCAGGGCAGTTCTGGGCCACAGGATGAAGAATGCAAAAAGGCTCTGTTGAGGAGGGCTCGAGCCCTGAGAAAGAAGCTGGATCAACGGAGGGAAATGCAAGAGATATGTCACAGAGATGACATGGAGGAAACGAAAAAGCTGATGCTGAAAAGAGCCAGGGCACTGAGAGCCCAAAGAGACCGAAAAAGAAGCTCAAGAGAGAAAGACCATAAACGATATGGAGGAAACGAAGAAGCTGATCCTGAAAAGAGCCAGGGCACTGAGAACCAAACCAGAGAACGAAAAAGCAGCTCAGGAGAGAAAGATCAAAAACCTGGAGAAAAGACTGGCAGCTTTGGAGTTGGGCTTTCGAGGCCACTGATAGTGGGGTCGTAGGCATGTGCATTTTTTCTCAGTCATTTCAAATTTGTGTTAAAGTTTGGTTTTCACTCCTAAGTTGAAGTTTAGGGTCTATAGAACAATTTGGGTTCGAGTGTCAAACACACAGATAACAAAATGGCCTGCGGGGGGCGCTCTAAAATATATAAACTGCTATAACTTTTTATTAGTTTAACCAAATTTAACATATGAGGTATGCATGGATTCAGCATTAAGAGGAGGAGCTGGTGAGCTAAGTATTTGGTTTCCAGATTAAAGGCACACTATGTCATAAACACACTTTTAGCCCATGGACAGCAAAATTCAGGGTTTTTTTAAGATAAAGGGTGGAAATGCCCTCCAAGTTGCAATGAAACATAATTTATTGTTACAAGTTATTGTAAATTAAGCCTGGTATATCATTCAACTTGATTTGTTCAGAATATCCCTGAAGCACAAAGATACCTAGAATACCTATACGCAAATATGGCTGCATAAAGCCTATGTGATATTTAGGACCCAACTTGCAACTTTGAGTTTATGAATTTAGGATTGCGAGTATCAACTTTTTTCGATGAAGCCATATTCTATTCACACATAAAATCACAAAAAAAAACGTTATATCTGGAAGAAAATGAATGAATAATAATAAGACTGCATTTCCCGAGAGACAATGCTATTGGTATGCTTGCGGATTATGCACACACACACACAGAGCTGTATACACACACAGAAACACGAGGGAAAGAGAAAGAGGTGTGTGTGTGTGTGTGTCTCTGTGTGAGAGAGAGAGGTGTGTGTGTGTGTGCGTGTGCGTGTGCTTCAGGTGCCTTTCAGCTAGGGATGCACGATGTCAAAAATTTCGGCCGATACCGATATCCGATATTGCGGTTTTGGTCGATAACCGATATTAACCGATACCGATGTTTTTCTTTTCTATTTTTTTAAAGAGATGACAATGATGCAAACATAATTTTTGAATGTCCTCTTATTTCCAAAAACAAAACTTTTTATCTCCCTGTGATAAAATTAGATAAAAAATAGAGACAAATTAGAAGACAAACATTGAAAGTCACCGTCAAGTCCAATCTTTTAGAACCGTAACCTATTTAAAAAAACATCGGCGTTAACATCGGCCCAGTTTTACCCATCGGACCGATGTCCGATGTGTTGAGAAATGTCAAATATCGGCCGATACCGATACATCTAGCCGATACATCGTGCATCCCTACTTTCAGCAATGGGTGAGTAGGGAGAGGTAAGGGTGGGATTCGAACCTGCAACCCTCTGACAGACCAACACCCTACCCAGTAGGCCACTGCCACTTACTGACAGCAGAGGTCTAAAGTTCTACAAGGCTGCGTGTGTGTGTGTGTGACTGAAGATTATAAAGGTGACAGTTTGGCAGTCAATAGCTGAGTAATAGCCTATGTGCAGCCTTATTTTTACGCTGTCATATCTCCAAAAGTTTTGCAAGTTGTCAGATGATATTGACACACAAATGGCACAAACCTGCTCTTCATGTCAAAGCTGAGATCACTTTTCTTGGCCAAATGGTTCAGTAAAAAAATGGACATATTCAGGCCTATGCGCTGAGCTGTTCACACATTTTTTTGTAAGTGAATGGGGTCACATCATAGGGATTTTAAAACTGCTCTCTTTGAAACATTTTTAAGAGTTGTCTTATGATCTTCACACAGTTTGTATTCAGAGCCAATACCTCTCTGACAATGCCTTTACCTAGCTGATACAAAAAACCCAGGACAGGTCACCTCTCACTGTAACTGCCACAGTTTGTGACATTATAATCTTGACCATTCTACCATTCATTTCAATGAGGGGGAAAACAGAGAGAAAACAACAAAAGAAAAACAAGTCTGGTGAACAAATGAAAGGGGGTAGACCAGCGAAAAATACTCCACCCTGAGACCTTTTCGAGCCGTTCGTTTTAGCACTCGAACCGTGTCTCTATCTCGAACGCTGCAACGATTCAAAGCCGCCGTACTAATAAATGGCGATTCCCATATGCCGAGGTGAATGGAAAAATTTTGAATAATAATAAACTGTTGATGAAAAATTAATATGCTTTCCCGCATAAACTGTTGGAGAACAATTAGTACGCTTGCTGGGGGCAAGCAGAGGCCTTTGGCAAGCATACTAAATAATACTATAAGACAATTTCATACATGGTAGACACAATCATCTGCTCTGGGAACTGTCCATTTGTTACCAGCGTAGTTGACAGGAATGAAAACCGTTCTTATTATCTGCATTTTCCAGAAATGCCTACCAATCTGGTAACAAATGAACAGTTCCCAGATTTGGACTACACTACCAAAGCAATGCAGTTGCCAAAGATGTTTTCCAACTAGAGGTGAAGTACAGCTGTACTAGTACTTGTACAAATAGACCTGCCAGATCTCGGTGCAAGTGCATGAAGGCAGAGTTAAAGTGCAGACGTCTGTGCAAGTGTACATACAATTTCTAAGACTGATCACTGACTGTTTTTACATCTGTTCTCTGTCATAGTTATTGTAGAGTGGAGTGTTGGAATAAATGTTAGCCCTATGGTCTTCTGTTTACTTATTGAATGCAAGAGAAAATGTTGTTCCCCATAGTATTTATCATCATCATCATCATCATTATTATTATTGATTTACTTTCTTCCAGATATAAAGTGTTTAAGTTGTGAATAAAATGATGGCTTGATTGAAAAAAAGCTGGTACTCATGATCCTAAATTCATGAACTCAAAGTTGCAAGTTGGGTCCTTATTATCGCATAGGCTTTATGCAGCTATATTTGTGTTTATGTATCCTAAGTATCTGTGTGCTTCAGGGATATTCTGAACAAATCAAGTAAAGCGATAACCCAGGCTTTATTTACAATAAATTGTAACAATAAATTATGTTTCATTGCAACTTGGAGGGCATTTCCACCCTTTATCTTAAAAAAGCCCGGATTTAGCTGTCCATTGGCTAAAAGTGTGTTTATTACATCGTGTGTCTTTAATCTGGTAACCAACTATTTAGCCCACCGGTTTCTCCTCTTCATGCTGAATCCATACATACCTCAAATGTTAAATTTGGTTTAACTAATCAAAAGTTATAGCAGTTTATATATTTTAGAGCGCCCCCCGCAGGCCATTTTGTTATCTGTGTGTTTGACACTCGAACTCAAATTGTTCTATAGACCCTAAACTTCAACTTTGAAGTGAAAACCAAACTTTAACATCAATTTGAAATGACTGACCCTATTACGACCCCACTATGAGGGCCCGGTGACCAAAAGACATACACACACGCACACACCCCACAATTACAAAAAAAACTATTAAATAAATAATAACAATACATTTAAAACCTTAAAAATCTCTCACTTCCTTTTTTGTACTTCAAAACATTTTCTTCAGAAAATGAGTGTTTATTTATGATTATTGTCAGCTCCTAAGCACCATTTGGGAGTTGAATCAACCAAATATTTAAATGGACACTGTGTGAGATTTTTAGATATTTATTTCCAGAATTAATGCTGCCCATTCACTAATGTTACCTTTTTCATGAATACTGACCACCACCATCAAATTCTAAGTATTGATTATGAAATGGCACTTTTCATATCTTCTCCATGGTCCGCCATTTTGAATTTCCAAAAATAGCCATTTTTAGCTGCAAAAATGATTGTACTTGGATCTTACTAGAAAATATTTGTTTATTACTTAGCAGCCCAGTTTCAATGAGCAGCATAGTTGCAGTACCTTTTTTGACCATTTCCTTTTTTATCTCTTTTACTTTTTGATTTATTTCCTCCCTTGGCAGTTGACTGCATTTGTGGGCGTAACGGGGATATTTGAGGGCAGCATCAGATGCTGACTTCGTTACCTTGGTACCCAACATGCTGTGCGCAACCTCCCTCTCAACCGGAAACCTGAAAAACAAACATGGCTACTACCCAACCTACTACCTTATCATACTCTTTATTCTGATACTTATGTATGTAGATATTGAAAATCGAATGGATAAATCAACATTGTAGTATCTAAATATGCTGTCGCTAGATCTATTTATAGCCTATTTTACGATTCCGCCGTCTGACGATCATTCATCGTTCAAATAGCATGCGTAAGCTAAGCGCTAAAGTGATGAACGTAACTCCCGCCATAGAATCGCCGTAACATCAAATGCGCAGGCAGCCGACTCGTTAAGTGCCGTTTGTAACGGCTGCCTCATCAGCTAACTTCACCTATCTGATCAGTGACCTGCTTATGTAGGAGGAGAGTCATCGAGTCACTGCCTTCCGTTTCGAATTGACCCTATATGTGGGAATGAGTGTTGAGTAGTGAAAGAACAGGTGGATGTGGTCAGAAATGTTATAAAACTGGATGGGTGAAAGTATGAAAGATGATGTGAGGGAAAACAGGAAACAGTGAGAGAATGGAGTGAAGGATGGGCTGAAAAAATTCAGGATGTTGAGAGAGGAAAACGATAACTTCATGCCGCCCTGTTTCCCATAATTCCATTCATACAGCACACAAATATATTGCTTAAAGCTGGGCTTACACTGTGCGACTTTTGCCCCGCTTTGGCACTCGCACGACTTTTTGAGATTCGGGCCGATTTCTTGCTCAATCGTGAGTCGCATTGTGCAGTGTACATGGGGTAACGACAAGCGATTTCGCCTCACGATCATGCAATTGCAGGGTCGCAAGAAAATCAAAACGGTTTGAAATTCTGGTCGTGGCTCGTGCGTAAATCGCAGCGTTAAAGCAGTGCTACGACCCGATTTGACACTTCACATGCACAAATTAATAGGGCCGTGCGATTCGCTGTTGAGCGCGACCTCATCTCCACCTCAGGTGCGCATGTTCCCGCCTCTGCAGACCGGAGAAACATGCCAGTCGCGTCGTACGGTGGAAGCATTTCGGTCGCATCCGACTGTCGGCTCGTGTAGTGTGAGGTCGTGAGATGTGAACTTTTAAACAGTGAAATTCCATCGTGCAGTGTGAGCAGAAGCTTAAGACCCACGAGTGAAAATATCGCATAGTGTATGCCCTGCTTTACAGAATCACAAGGTACACCAGGGCTGGACTGATAATCTGGCATAGCCTACAGGGCATTTTCCCAGTGGGTCGACAGCTTCTAAGAGGGTTAGGGCCAAGGGTGTGTAGGTTCAAAGGTAGATCCATGGAGGTGTGTGTGTTTGACTACGCGTGTGCCTGCATGTGTGCACACACGTATAGCAAGAAAGGGTGAAATATGAACATGTATGGGGCCTTATAATGATGTTGATCAGAGATAAGGACGCAGGTTATAAATTAGGTCAGTGGACATTGCAATGTATGTGTCAGGGGAGAGTTATGCAATTGGAGGACCAGGAATTAAATGGCAGCGCCGCCTTTCAGCGAGATAAGGGTGTTCCTAAAGCGGCTGTCTTTCCATCGACTCAACATAGAACCACCACATTAACAGCCAAAAATAAGGACTAACGAACTATACTGCGGGGTAATCACCACAAATATGTAAACCAACAACTGTCTCGGTGGTGATAATCACAACAGTTTACCATCTGTGATGTCTATCTGAAGTTATTACTATGAACAGCAAGTCTTGTCATATTCCCTGCATTGCATTTGCTATGTGCTACGCCCACTGCTGGGAACTAACATTCGCAACACCCGGCGTTTGATTTATGTGTTGTCTTATTTAACTGGCTGCTAAATTAGGCCTATATTGTTTCCCAGCTGTGGACGTAACACCTCGCCCCGCGTTTCCTACCCATGTAATTATTCATTTATTTTACTAGACTACATTAAAAAGATCACTTTGTATCAAATTGCATAGGAAATAATAGCGTTGTTTCCCAAAAACAGGTTCTTAGATCCCTTTAAACCCACTCTGTATTGTTAAGCATAATTAGGCCTATGATGTTTTATGATAAGTTCATCCCACTTTCAATCACACAATATGCAATAGGCTACGTGTCTCTGTGATTCCGTGGTTAAGTTGAAACATATGGGCTACAGCAGATTATAGCCTATGCACAGACTAGACTACAGCTCAGCCATCTACTGCTGATTGACTGATTTTGGTTTGCTTATATTGTGGAGTGTGTTATTGACTGCTTGAAGTGACAATTTGGAACATTCGCCGGAGGAAGAGAGAATTGAAATATAGACCCGTGGGGGTCCGCTCATTTTTCCGACGCACCATTGGTCTGATGCGTCGATGTTCCGAACATTTCCCACTGATCCTACAGCACTTAGTCTCAGATAACTTTTTACCAATTAAATGAAACCCTTTGTCCCGACAGTTCAATGTTCCGACCAAAAGCTGCTTTAGATCACCGTCATCTCTGAAGCCTACGCAGTGGTCATGCTGCTGTCTGTGACCGGTTAGGTTTAGGTAAAGTTTTGGTCAAGGCACAAATTTAAAACTCAGAAACATTGCAATAGCCTACTGACAGCTTAGGGTTAGGAATGGTTTTGGGTAGGGCACAATTGTAAAACTTGGCAACATTGCATTAATGACAGGTTATGTTTAGGGGTGGTTTTGGTAAGGGCACAGCAAGACCGACTCGGACGGCATCTATGTGCTCGTCGCAGCGCATGCAGCTGAAGTCTACTTGGCACCGGGAAAAGCAGGACATACGACCTCGGATGATGACCAACCCCAAACAGCCATTGGTCGGAACAATGAGCTGTCGGAGCAAAGGGTTTCATTTAATTATTTCGAGTTAGTGGGCTGTAGGATTAATAGGAAATTTTCGGAATATTGACGAATCGGACCAAAGGGGTGTTAGAAAAATGACATGCTACCGACCCGTGTGGGTAGGCTACCTCTCGAAGTGCCTACCGCGCATAGGCATAGGCGGTCTTGTCTCGTGCAAAGGATAAATCATTAATAATTAATAGCAATCATGTAAGGCGACAACTGAAAGAGCGAAAGCAGTTGGAAAATCCGACGGCAGCCTACTGTCAACGTGTTCTATTTCATTAAATAATGAAACTCCAAAGAAATAATCTAAGGGAAATTGTTGGGTTATTGCGAAGTCAAAACTAAAGGTCTTCGGAGAAGAGCGGCTGTCCCCAAAATGTTTAATCTAGAACTGACAAAAGAGGAATGCTCACGTTTTGTTCCATGCATCATCGTGCTTTTTCATGCCCATGTTAAAATGAGAGTAAATTTGCTCACAGCGACTATGTTGCTCACATTCCTGTAGCTTTTTGACCTGAATTTTGCATTGACCTATCAACAAGAGCAAAGCTGCAACGGCAGCGACTTACCGTGTCAGTAGAGTTCTGGCAAAGCGGAAGAAATGTTTTAAAGATGGCGAAATTTTCAAAGAAGCATTTGTGGAGGCCGCAGACACACTTTTTGCTGACTTCAAAAACAAGATCATGTCGTCTATTCAAGATCAGTATTGCCAATTTAGCGACTTTTGGCCACCTCTGGCGACAAAAAAAATCATCTAGCGACTTGAGCTGGGCTTACACTGTGCGACTTTTGCCCCGATTTGGCACTCGCACGACTTTTTGAGAGTCGGGTCGATTTCTTGCTCAATCGCAGGTCAATCGTGAGTCTCGCATCGTGCAGTGTACATGGGGTAACGACAAGGGATTTCGTCTCACGGTCGTGCAATCGCAGGGTCGCAAGAAAATCAAAACGGTTTGAAATTCTGGTCATGGCTCGTGCGTAAATCGCACAGTTAAAGCAGTGCTACGACCCGATTTGACACTTCACATGCACAAATTAATAGGGCCGTGCGATTCGCTGTTGAGCGCGACCTCATCTCCACTTCAGGTCCGCATGTTCCCTCCTCTGCAGACCGGGGAAACATGCCTGTCGCGTCGTACGGTGGAAGCATTTCGGTCGCATCCGACTGTCGGCTCGTGTATTGTGAGGACTTGAGTCGTGAGCTGTGAACTTTTAAACAGTGAAATTCCATCGTGCAGTGTGAGCAGAAGCTTAAGACCCACGAGTGAAAATATCGCACAGTGTATGCCCGGCGTTAGCAGGCTCAATCTGGCCGAATCTAGTGACTATTTCGCTTGTCTTGTGAGAGGCAAATCAGTCTCCCTCCCCACGACACCACACAATGGATTTTCAGTGGCGGGTAGGGACAGACATGACACATGATGCACTACGGTGTGGCAGCTTTTGTGATACTTACAGGAATTCTCATGCACATGTACATCTGCTTGTATGAGGCTACGGCACGCGATATGGGACAAAGATATGGCAGGAACCGAATGTCAACATAAACCAAGCTTACACAATCTTCGAATGTTTTGGGACTGTCATTTTTGTTATGCCTACACTTTAGAATTAGAACAGAGTCTTGTTGTTACACAGGTATATTTGATTTACCTAAACTATACCCTGTACTTAACTTTACTCTGTCTACCCTACAAGTAGATACAGGGGGCATGAGAATCCGGTGCGAAAGCTACCACAACAGCTCCTTGGGATATGCATATGACATATTTAAATGAGCACTAGCAGGCTGGCCGCATCGACCGCAGTGAATCTTGGGCACATGGCGACAAAAAACTCATCTAGCACCTTTAGCGACTTTTTGGTGCATCTGGCGACTTTTTAAAACTTGTATTTTCTTTGACAAATTCATCGTTTTCTCACATAATTCTGACTCTGCGCCGCCGTCAGAAGCGTTTCCCACGGTTAAGCAGGGCTGCAGATTAGTAGCTCTGATCTCCAAAAAGTAGCTAGAACCGCCCTTTAGTACTGTAGACGAAGGCATGTGGGCACCTTTTCTGTAGATCAGTGTGCCGTGCGTGACATTGTGACGTAATTCATGACGTCGTCTAGCGACTTTTCAGCAAGCCCATAGCGACTTTGGCTGATTTTCTTTTGGCAACACATGCAGCTATCCAGGAACAGCATTACCAGGCGGTGCGAGACCATGGCACTGGACATAGAACAGTAGCTGAGAAATGACATTGACACCTGCCTTTGCTTTTCTTTGCAATTTGACGAGTCGACTGATGCTGTGGATGTGGCGCAGTTATGTGTGTTCATTCGCATGGTTTTTGGTGACATGACGGCAAAAGAAGAGCTTCTTACCAATTCTACCTCTGAAAAGGCACACAAGAGGGTCGGATATTTTCGACACTTTTATGGAGTTCGTCAGCAAGTCACATCTACCCCTTTTCAAACTGACATCCATCAGAACTGACAGGGCTCCATCTATGGTTGGGTGCACTGCTGGGTTCGTTGCTCTGTGTAAGGTATCGGAATCTGTCCCGGATTTTTTGAGCTACCACTGCGCCATTCATCAACAACACCTGTGCGGCAAGATTCTAAATATTAAGGATGTCATGGACGTTGCGATGAAGATTGCTTGCTGTGTTTGGGCCAGGAGTTTACGGAGGCGTTTATTCCGTGCCCAGCTCTTGTAGGCAGGAGCAGACCACACTGATCTGCTGCTGCACACCGAGGTCAGGTGGCTGAGCCGTGGCCGATTCCTTGAAAGATTTTTGGAACTTAAAGGGCAATTCCGGCCAGTTTGGATTCATATCCCATCTTGGGTGGACCCAGGGAAAAGGATGAAAGGGGAAACCGCGAGAAATTTTCATGCGTGCTGCGCAAAGTTGTTCAATTGCGCTGTTTTCGGTTAAACCCTGGCCCGTCGGGCACATATTTGACCTGTTTTAAAGCTCCTAGCGTGCATTAAAACCCTTTTGAACGCTTTGGCCGTGGTGTGTGGGTCCATACAAGTCGATCTAGTGGTTCACAGTTCCATTAGGTACGATACAACAGGAGTTTTCAAAAGTGGCGCACCTACCTCTTTCAGCTTCCGCCTTCCAACTACGTCCGCAAAATGGTTCGCCAAAGTGATACTTCATAGTAATCCATTTTATTTTTGTCCACCAAAGACGAGCCACAAGAAACATATTCACACGTTTTCATGTCCTGAGTTGTTATTGTCTCGCAGATTCACTTCTCTGTCACTGAACGCAGTTTAGTGACGTCACGGTGTCACATGACTCCTGGAAGGAATAATTCTTTATCTGTAACAAATATTCTGGTTCGAAAAAGATAACCATGGCCACCAAACTCTTCAATTGAACTACCCCAACGGAGGATCTATCTCAAAATATCAAACAGTATATTACGACAACGCCTCTCTTTCTCGCTTCTGTATAATAACTGGATGAGCGAATGGCGTTCCTTCCAGGAGTCATGTGACACCTGTGACGTCACTAAACTTTTAAACTCGTGACATTCTGAAGAAAGAAGCTCACCCTTCACAAAAACCTCAACATCTCAGATTGTAGCTGAATTCCATGGATACCCGCTTCGGTTTAGCATGGGTTTGCTCGGCAATAAAAGCTTGTAGAGACATACAGTTTTCACCTACCAAGAGGGCAGCGTCTCCACTTTCAAACGAGTCATAACATATTTCAGTGGCCCTATCACATAATACGCTGTGAGTCTACAAAAAACATCAAAAAAGGGCTTAGAACGCTGGTATTCTACGACATAATTCTGTGAGCACCGCTGGTATTCAATGTGTTAAAACAAACACATTGACTCCCAAGCAGTGTTTAAATTGAGCCGGAATATACCGGAACAGGATCCCCCACCTCATAATTTTGACCCCCCTGTGTTCCGGGACTTATTTTGTTCACTACATTTCCCATCCTCACCGGCGCAGCCTATAAATTGGGTTTGAGACCAGTGTTGCCAAAAGAAAATCAGCCAAAGTCGCTATTAGTCCAGCGGATGGGACACACAAAAGGGCCTTATCGTGCACTTTTGAGTAAAAGCATGAAAATCGGTACACATATCCTTCTTGATATGCTGATTAATGTTAGCGTTGGAGGCGTCGTGAAAAATGCATCGTTTTCAAGATGGCCGCCAAATTCAATATGGCCGACCCATATTAATGAATCTACCTGATATTTGGTAGTAAAAGCATGAAAATCAGTACACATATCCTTCTTGATATGCTAATTAATATTAGCATTGGAGGTGTTGCGAAAAATTTAGCATTTTCAAGATGGCCGCCAAATCCAACATGGCCAACCCATATTAATGAATCTACCTAACACTTGCTAGTAAAAGCATGAAAATCAGTACACATATCCTTCTTGATATGCTAATTAATATTAGCATTGGAGGTGTTGCGAAAAATTTAGCATTTTCAAGATGGCCGCCAAATCCAATATGGCCTACCCATATTAATGAATCTTCTTGACACTTGGTATTAAAAGCATGAAAATCGGTACAAATATCATTCTTGATATGCTGATAAATATTACCATTGGAGGCATTGCTAAAAATGCTGTATTTTCAAGATGGCCGCCACATCCATTATGGCCAACCCATATTAATGAAGCTACCTGACAGTTTGTAGTAAAGACATGGAAATTTGTGCACAGTTACTTATTTATATTTTGATTGATAAAAGAACTCGATACTTTGCAAAAAAAGTTTACATTTCAAGATGGCTGCCAAATCAAATATGGCAAACGCATTTTAATAAATCCTTCAGGCACTTTTAGTAAAACCATGGAAACTGGTGCACATTTCCTTCTTGATGTGCTCATTAATATTAGAAATTGAGGCATTGTGGGAAAAAACACATTTTCAAAATGGCCAACTAAGATAGTGTTTATAAGAAAATACATATTTTTCTACAAAAAATATTTTGCCATTGCATATAATTAACACTCAGAAAATACCATTGAAAATGATTAAACATTATTGGCATGTTATCAAATGAAGTGATGCATATGTTATGGTTTTGCCCAAACTGTGTCTGCCACTACCACAATAGATTATTTTCTGCAATGTGATAACTTTAGAATAGGTGCAAGAGTTTGCACCACCTCTTGTGTTCTACCACTCTATAATAGGTCCATGAATTGAAGTGTTAAAGCCTTACACTTTGAAGATTGTTGACTTTGTTTGCATTATAGGTTTTGTACAGATGGACAGATATGTATGAAATGTTCTCTGCTAATACTCTTCAATCGGTACACTGATTGCATTCTTGAGGCCTCAAATAGGTAATACGGCAGTAGCGTTATGTACAAATCCAAGACTTTTGAGGGGCTTGTGGGATGTACAGCACCTCTAGCGCTTAGTGATAACTGCATAGGCCTTGTACATATTCCAAAAGGGCCAGGATTTCAAGATTGCTAGACAGAAAGTTAACTTGATTTGTTAATTTATGGACATTTTTATGATTGCTTACTTCAAAGAAACTAATTGTTGATGACTACTTCTAGCTGCACAAGGTTTTCACACAAACTGCAATCCTGCACCCAATGCAAGTTGTATGGTAAGTGTAGCAGCAGTAGTGTTGTTAATCCAGCTACTGTGTCACCACATCTGCACCTCCTGTTCCTCTCCACAAAGCAAGGAGCATGTGTACAGCCACCTGGTTTTATACAGGTGTGACTAGCAATCAACCAATTGCCAACCCAGGTGAGGCAGAGCTAAGGGAGCGTCACCAAATTGGCATTTCATTCTCACACACACACAGGAGGTGCAGATGTGGTGACACAGTAGCTGGATTAACAACACTACTGCTGCTACATAAGCTTATATCTTGCCTGGTTAACACAAGTTGATCTCACAAGTGATATAATCTGGTGGTTATGCAATTTCTCATAGTAAAGTTGTGATTTACGATTGCCCATGGCAGTTTATAGGTCGTTAAGAATGTGGTATTTGGCATATGTGTAGCCCATATCCAATCATGTCAGTTGTATCTATTCAAACAAACTGCAGCCATCGCCTTTACACCCCTACTCTTTCTCCTGATTGCACCTCAAGATCTGGTACCCTCACTGAGGGATGGAATCCATGCTACATTTCAGATCAGAACAATTGTGTAAAGTAGTAGGATTTAACAGGTTATGGTATATACTATGGCCAACATCAATCAAACTGCCAATAATGCCTAATTAAAAGATTGACATAAATGGTGAATGGCACAGTTAGAACATGATGGCCATCAAAAAGTCAACTCAGGGAATGTAAAATATAACTTGAGTGAAAAGTTTACATGTACAGTATTAGGATTCATTTCTAGACCAGGATAATGATGTGAAGATTTGGCGTGTGTGTGTGTGTCTGTATGTGTCTGTGTCTCGCGTGACAACCGGTGCCGTACGGCAGTCTGCGCACTGTGCACAGCTGGTGTGTGAATGTGTATGTATGTGTGTATGTCTTTTTTCAAAGCGCTTTGAGTAAACTTCATAGTTGTGCTACATAAATACATATTGCAATGTATTGTACTGTAATATGGGTCAGTCATATTTGATTCTTGTTCATGGCCCCTAATATGAATAAGCATCTAATGTAAAGAAGTAACTATGTGTACCAATTGTCATGCGTTTACCACAAATTACCAGGAAGTTAATATGGGCTGGCCATATTTGATTTGGCGGCCATCTTGAAAACAATTATTTTTTTCCCGCGACGCCTCCAATGCTAATATTAATCAGCATATCAAGGACATGTGTACCGATTTTCATGCTTTTACCACCAAGTGTCAGGTAGATTCATTAATATGGGTTGGTCATATAGGATTTGGCGGCCATCTTGAAAACGATGACTTTTTTGTGACTCCTCCAATGCTAATGTTAATCAGCATATCAAGAAAGATATGTGGACCGATTTTCATGCTTTTACTACCAAGTCTCAGGTAGATTCACTAATATGGGCCGGTCTTATTGGATTTGGCGGCCATCTTGAAAACGATGAATTTTGCGCAACGCCTCCAACGCTAAACTTAATCAGCATATCAAGAAGGATATGTGTACCGATTTTCATGCATTTACTACCAAGTGTTAGGTAGATAGGTAGATTCATAAATATGGGTCGGCCATATTGGATTTGGCGGCCATCTTGAAAACGATGCATTTTTCGCGACGCCTCCAACGCTAACATTAATCAGCATATCAAGAAGGATATGTGTACCGATTTTCATGCTTTTACTCAAAAGTGCACGATCAAATCACCCATCCGCTGGACTATATGAGCTTGCTGAAAAGTCACTAGATGACGTCACAATGTCACGCACGGCGCCCTGATCTACAGAAATGTTGCCCACATGCCTTCGTCCACAGTACAAATGGGCGGTGCTAGCTACTTTTTGGAGATCAGAGCTAATCTGCAGCCCTGCTTAACTGTGGGAAACGCTTCTGACGGCGGCGCAGAGTCAGAATTATGTGGAAAAATGATGAATTTGTCACTGAAAACGCACGTTTTAATAAGTCGCCAGATGCACCAAAAAGTCGCTAAAGGCGCTAGATGAGTTTTTTGTCGCCATGTGCCCGAGATTCAGTGCGGCCAACCTGCTAGTGCGCGTTTAAATTTGTCATATGCATATCCCAAGGAACCGTTGTGGTAGCTTCTGTGATGCTCACCGGATTCTCATGCCCACTGTATCTGCTTGTAGGGTAGACCGAGTAAAGTTAAGTACAGGGTACAGTTTAGGTGAATCAAATATACCTGTGTAACAACAAGACTCTGATGTAATTCCAAAGTGCAGGCATAACATAAATGACAGTCCTAAAACATTTGGTGACCATATCGAAGATTGTGTAATCTCGGTTTATGTTGACATTCGGTTCCTGCCATATCTTTGTCCCATATCGCTTGCCGTAGCCTCCTACAAGCAGATGTACATGTGCATGAGAATTCCTGTGCGTATCACAAAAGCTGCCACACCGTAGTGCATCATGTGTCACGTCTGTCTCTACCCGCCACTGAAAATGCAGTGTGGTGTCGTGGGGAGGGAGACTGATTTGCCTCTCACAAGACAAGCGAAATAGTTGCTAGATTCGGCCAGAGCCTGAAAAGTCGCTAAGTCGCTAGATGAATTTTTTTTGTCACCAGAGGTGGCCAAAAGTCGCTAAATTGGCAACACTGTTTGAGACTGTCAGGATCTCAACAACCACGAGCCGAGAGAGCAAGCGAGAAGGAACCATGAAGTGTGCGCGCCGAGAAGATCACCATTTCTGAATCGCTACAGCCAGACACTGATGTGTGCAGTTCCTAATTGAGACAGAGCGCGCAAGTCTGCAAACAAGGGTTTGCAAAAGTGCACTATTAAAAAAAAAAAAAAGATATTCAGTTGTGTTGATCTGAGTTATTTCTTATGTGTTGGTCAGTGGTTTTTATTCATATTTGGAAAGGTAGGCTAAACCAACGGCAGTCTTATTGCTGCCTGGCGCCCAACTCATAACCTTTAAAACTTAAAAATAGCCTACAGTCGGCTGCACCGTTACAATATGGTAGAGCTGAAGGCAATGCGCACAGACTGAAAAAAAATATCAACATCATATTTTATCGTCGTGACGCATGGGCATGCAACAGTTAATCATAATTCGACATATTGGATTTCCAATGCAATGGGGGAAAAAACCCATCTCACAAACATAGTGTATGAGACTGTGATTGTTTGAGTGAAAGGGAGAGGATTCTGAAGTGCTTTTGGGGACTTGTCTGCAAGCATGGAGGAGGCCAAGTTAAAATTTAGCAACATTCCAATGAAGACGAAAGTCGCGACCTCTCTACTTATTGCAGTAGGGGAAGTCCAGCGTTTGCGTGGTTATTTTGGTGAGAGAAGCACAATTGGTAGCCTACTGCTTGTCCCATACATTTAAGAATCATAATTATTTATAGATCTACTAAATTTCCATCCTATCTGATTAAATGTAGGCTAGGCCTAGGTGAAGTTGCCCCTCCCTCGTTGTTTGTTCATATGCACAGATGAGATGGAAAGCCTGGCTGTGCCAAACATTGTTTAAAAGTTTTCATCAAATTTTGGTCGGCACACAAGGTTTTGGACATACTAATTTCTAGTCGCACCTGGGCTGCATTTGGTGCATTGATAAGCCATATAGCAAGAAAGAAAGATAGCCTAGGTGAGAGGATGAGATCTTCCTCGGCTGTCGAGCGCTCCGCATGTGTGTACGCGTTTCCTTCCCTCCCAAGACCCGACAGTTGCTTACAAGTCAATTTGAGCACGAAATCAGCAAAGACAAGGTGATATTTCATTCAAATAGGGCCTACACGCTCCAAATAAAACATTGGCTGGAGGGATTTTCAACCGGACCCTTTAATAGGTCTATGCCAACGTTGTGTGAGTACGGGGAAAGGATCGGAAAGCCATGCTGTCCTTTCCATAGGTAGTAGAAGACCGCTTTGACTTCGTTTCACCTCATGGGGAAAGCATCATTTCCATGCACTGCATTTGCTGACTAAGCATAAAGTTAGCGATCAAACTATGGCAGTTGTTTAAAATAGCCATTGGATTGCCAACCGTCCCTTGTATTAAGAAACAAAAGTATGGTTCCATATGAGCTGACATGGCACTCAATGTCGTTAAAATGCAGGGAATTGCATCTAAGAATTTTTTTAATTCGTTTGCGTAATTGTATGTAGTTTTTCTGTGCGTTCCGGGACCTCTGTCCAACTCATCATCGCTGTGATGTCATATGTGTTTTGCGTTCCGGGACCTTGTGATTTACAAATTAAGTACTGCTCCCAAGTCATGTAAAAAATACGTTTTTGCCTCCCATGCGTTGGCTCCCAAAACGTAAAATTACGTTTTTACGTTTATTTTTTTTAATGGATTCTGAATCTACACATTCTAATGCACATTCTGCGTGATTTTCGTAATTATGTGAGGGACAGAACTGAGGAGTCAGGATTTGGATATTTCATCATCTGTGCATTTTATTACACTGAGTATTTGAGTTTTATTATAGCGAATCAAACCACTTCCTGGTCACGTCACGTCTCAAAGTTACTTCCTAGAGAATCAAAACATGTCCTGCCACTGCCTTGCTAGCAGGCCTGGACTGTGACCCAAAAAACGGCCTGGGCATTTTTGGCGTAGACCAGCCCTTGACACAGCCCCTATGTTTTCTACAATATTATGATTGGCGTGGACTATTGGATTTAAAGTGATAACTGTCCCTTTTTTGGAAATAAGCGTATTTTACACTTCCCCTTGAGTTAAATAATAGGGTTTTACCGTTCTCCTGTACTTTCAACCATTTCCTGGGTATAGCAGTGCAAATTTTACCTCCAAGCTAGTAGTTAACATTGAGTCCTATGAGACCAGCTGGCGTCTAACTGGTCTCATAGGACTCAATGTTACCTTTTAGCTTGGACGTAAAATTTGCACAAAGTATAGGAAAACGGCAAAACCCTATTATTTAACTCAAGGGGAAGTGTAAAATACGCTTATTTCCAAAAATGGGACAGTATCACTTTAATAAAGGTGGGCGAATGGGCTGCCCCATATAAATCGTAATCTGGTCTTTAAAGGCAAAAACATGAACAACAACAATAAAACAACAGTATCAGCCCCTGATGACTGTCGGCCTACCGGGAAAATGCCCTGTATGCCAGATTACCAGTCTATCTTGCTAGCTAGCCTATTCCTAAACATATGATAGGAGGATAAGGAGTTTTGCTGTCATCAATATAGGTGTAAAATTGAAGGTTGTAATTAGGGATTGGCATAATTAACCGATGATTGATCATTAAACATTTAGTCGAAGAAATTAATTTTCGCCGACGAACCGTTAAACAAAAAAACAAAAAAACTTGAATGTAGGTCATTAGTGCACGTCCTCAATGCAATGCATTTCGCTGTTACACCTACACAATTTGGGCAGCAGGGGGCAATATGTCACCATCACCATACCCTGGCTTGACTTGCTTGTTACATGCGAGCTTCCATAGAGCGGGCTTTGCCTAACCATGAAGAGGTCTCGGCGAAGTGTGGCGTGGGACCATTTTCGGTTAGAAAATGACAAAGTGTACTGTAATTACTGCAATGTGAATTACAAATACAGTTAATCGACAACGACCATGATGTATCACTTGAACACCGCGCATCCAAGCCTTGTAAAAGACGGCGGTGATTCATCTCAACCTAGCCTCACCTCGATGTCTGCACCCTTATGCGCCTTCGTTGTTGGCTTGCAACTTGAAGCCTCCCTCGTTTGCGCAATGCGCACCAATTCAGGTTTAACTTTTCTTGTTAATCACTTGACACTTGTGTTGTTAATAAAAACAAATCCTCGAAGAAAAACATTATGTTTTTGATGTATTTTTGTTATACAAGAGTATAGGGCATGGTGGGCCTAAATGTGTGCTGTTTTTAATATAAAAATGTTAATGGTTAACCGATTAATAATCATTAATTCTCCTGACGATCGACGAAGACATTTTCACCGTATGCCCATCCCTAGTTGTAATGAAAAACAGCATGCAACACAATAGGAAGTAACCTAATTTTACGTGAGTACTCTGGCACGTCTACTTTTATCTACAGAACGAAAGCTGTCAGTCAAGTGACATTAGCTAGCTAGCTCTTCAGATGATGTGGCTCTGAACAATAGCCTGGCCAGGTGATTTTTACCTAAACCAATGTTCGCTTAGAGTTGAATAACTTCGGAATGGAATCAGCTAGGAACATACGGTCTTCACATACAGAAACCGGTCTTCAAATACAGAAAATGTTGGGCTTTCGAACAAGCCCTGACATGTGTCTGTAGGTTTAAGACAAAATATTCGATGGCTGTTCAAAAAATGACAAAAAATGATGGAAATTGGCTGGGAGTCTACAGCTAAAATTCAAAAAAATACCTGGTATTCAATGTGTTAAGCAGGTTGCAACAGTGCGACCAGCGGAATTGTCAGGGAAGTGTGGAGCTGTCAGATGCTTATGCGCAACAAATTCAAAGCATTCTATCGGAGTTTGAGCACCGTTTTGCCGTCTTTGCTTCCATTGAGCCCATGGCTCAGTTTTTGTGCTTTCCATTTGCAAATGTTGATGTGGATTGCATTGCCAACACAATAGCCACACTCTTCAGCCTGGATGGCATTCCTATGGAGAACAAAGTTACCACTCTTCAAAATGACATTGAACTAAAAGCAAGAGCAACGCCTGGCATAAGTGCCGAATTTTTTAACCTGTTGCTGGAAGAGAAGTATCCAAGCCTCAGACAATGCGCACTGAATATTACTTCCCTTTTTGGATCAACATATTAGTGTGAGTCTGCCTTGTCACACATGAAAATCATCAAGTCGAAGTACAGAACGACATTGACTGATGACCACCTTGCGGCCTGCCTAAGGCTGGTGCTCAGCTCATACTGCCCGGATTATGTGAAGCTAGCTTACTCCTACCAGTGCCCAGAAGTCCTACTAACTAAGGTAGAAAAGTGTTTTTTATTTATTATTACTATCATTATTATCTTGAATTAGACATAGTCCTATGTATATATTAGACTCTGAAGAGTGTTACATCATCGTCACATCCATATAGTTTGTATTTAGTATTTTTCTTGTTTTTTTTCTTTAATCTTTTTTCTAGTTGAATTTGAATCAATCTGCCGGTTTCTCTGCCAGTACCAATGCCCAGTGAAATTTATCATTCTGAAATACTGGACTGCTAGTGTGTGCGTGTGGTGGACTGCTGGCTTGAGTTTTGATGTGTGTGTTGATATGTTGGTGTGATTACTCTGTGTTTTATTTCAATTTGGAGTTCTGGAGTTCTTGACTGCTATTTTCTGTAGTTTTGGTGTGTCTGATGTGGCTGAGAGAGAGAGAGAGAGAGAGAGAGAGAGAGAGAGATGGTGTGAAGTTGCGAGATTGTTAAGTTCTGTTTTGACAACCCATTATTTCACACATTGATCATTTCCTCATTTGATATTGTATTTACTGCTCATTCTCCACCTGTGCCACCAAATAATAATAATAAAAAAAAAAAAACAGAATTTGAAATGCAATTGGGGTTCCCTGTTACTCGTTTTTGCCTGGCCATTGTTTTTGACTTGGTAGATCTTGGCATGCGATCAATTTCAAAAGTAGATCTTGGTTATAAAAAGGTTGGGCACCCCTGTTTTACATGATACTCTCTACTCTACGTTTGCCGTCTGTTCACTTTTTGTTCGACTTAAAGAGGACTGGTTAACTTGGTTAACTTTTAAGGGGACCATATGTTAAAATACATTCTGACTTTGGCATTGCCATTCTGGAAACTGCACATTTATAACCGGAGCCACGTCTTAATGCATTAGGCCCTGCAATAGGGTCCCATTAGTTCTGTTCCATAACACTAGAGCGTAACATTGTCCCCATGGCTCTCCAGGGCGGTGCCGTATGGCGCCGGGCTGGCTGAGGAAATCCCTGCTCACTGTGGGAGCACATCCAGGAGACTGCCACCACCTAGCCTGGAGGAGGGAGGAAAGAGAGAAAGAGAGAGAGAATATAGGAAGAGAACGAAAGAATAGATGAACAGGTGAAGAGTGAAAGGTGTAGGTGAAGGAGGAAGGGAATGGAGGAGGTGACGGAGAGAAGAGAAAGAAACATACAGAGGAACATGAAGAATGGATGAAGGAGGTGACCAGAACAAGGAGAGAGAGAGAAAAGCAGAAGGGGAAAGAAAATTAGAAGAGAAAAAGAGGTATAGAAATGAGTCGTAGACAGGGAAGGTGGAAAGAGAAAGGAGTAGTGGTAGGGGAGAGGAGTGGAGAAACTGTATTAATCTTGAAGGAAATTATGGTGCCCCGAGTATAATACTGCATAACATGAAAGATAGAGAGAGGAGAGAATAAAGCAAGAGAAAGAGGAGGTACTGGAGGAGGACGACGAGAGAAGAGGAGGAGGACAAGGAAGTGGAGGAGGACGAAGAGGAAAAGTCAGTGGCGGAGGAGGAGGAAGGTTGGGAGGAAAAGGCACTGGCGAAGGAGGTGGAGAAAGAGGAGGCAGTGGAGGAGGAGGCGAAGATGATGGAAGAGAAAAAGCGTAGGAGATTAAGGGTGTGTTCCCCTGTTGTTGATTTACAGTGGAAAGACTTATGTGGATTCCTGTAGCGCTCAGACTCAAAGCACTTTATGTCTTTCAACACACACACACACACACACACACACACACACACACACACACACACACACACACACACACACAGCCCTGTTCTTTCCACTCACCCCTCAGGATATGCGGCATAGATGTCTGGGGAAGCACTTGTCTCTGGTCTTGCTATGAGGTCTAAGGGGAATGTGTTGTGTTGTGTGGTGTGGTATGTACAGTATTGCATAAGGACACGGAGAAGAACAGGGGAGACCAACACAAAGGGGCGCTTACATCACACTGATGTTGTTCTTGTGATCTGTCATGCTCGCATGCACATACACAACACGCATACATGCACGCACACGTACACACACATACACACGCGTTAACATACAAACACACACATGCACGCACACACATACACACACACACACACACGCCCCAAGGACACAGGTGTACTTTCATGAAGACAGGTAGGGTAAACATGCAGTGCAGTGAAAGAAGGTGAAGGTCAACTATGGATACTGTCAACAAGTTAACAACAGGGATTACAAAAGCAGTGGGCAGTTCTTTTTCAAACATGTATGACAGCTATTTACCCTAAAGCACTATTTCTGAAAGACTTTTGTTGTCTGTATTCAAGACAAGTAAGTGCATACACGCACACAGTCATTTATGATAAATGTCCTCTTTTGGGTGAAGGCATCTTCTAAGATTAATGTATGCAGATGTCTGCCTACTATTCGCCTTGCATTTGTAACTAATGTTTTTGGTTGTCATCAGATTGAATGTATTACCTCTCTCCGCCATGGCGTCTGAAACAAGTGTGAAAATAAGGAGAAAGCCGGACACAATTTTAACAGGAGTTGTTCTGACGAATCCTTTAATGATTTTATTCTTTCTCTTTAACTCATTATCAAGCAGTCTTTCTCCTCAACAGTCCATGTTCAAATACATAGCCTCACAAGGGCACAACAATCTTTTTATAATATGCAAATTAGATATTAAACTGAAATCACAAGTTCCTGTGGCTCGTTATCTGTCTTATTTTCTTTTAACATCTTTCTTCTCTATCTTAGCTTTTACTTATGACCCATAGTGTCATCATATCAAACATTAACAAGTAACATTCCACTCATTCAAATAACTGAGCAGTACAAAATACATGAAATACATGAAATAACTCTTCATTAAGAAATGCTTGTGACACTAGGTTTAAGAACACTACAATGGTGTACAAAAGCAGCATTTCAACCAGCACACGTAACACGGCACCTCTGAAAGTTCATGGGGAACGCCATTTTAGAACTAAGATGCACTCTTACTTGGCGCCAGAACGGTGCAATAAGCATTTTACCTTTTGACCTTCCGACTCATTAAGTTTACAAACTAATTAGTATTCTTACGGATCATAAACACAATGACTCCAACATTTCTCTCTTGGTCAACCTTAGTAAACCTGGTTTTGTACCACGGACTAGCATACAATCGTTTGTGGACATTTGTTAGCATAGTAATAGTCATAAGAATTCAAAATAATGCCTATACAAACGTAATGCTCATTTACTACAGTCTCTACATCTTCCTACATGCTTTAACAGTCACCCTGTATTGTATTTAATGAGATTACCCACCTGAAACAAGTGTGAAAATAAGGAGAAAGCCGGACACAATTTTAACAGGAGTTGTTCTGACGAATCCTTTAATGATTTGATTCTTTCCCCGTCAGAACCAAGGCTTCTCCTCATCATCACTGTTGGCGTAGCGCCCTCTAGTGGTGTGAAAAAGAACTAGCATAGAAAGCTTGAATCTCATTAAAAGGGGTATTTTCTGTTAGTCATATTAGTAAGGAAATAATTCAACATTAAATAATAACAAAAATTGTGTAGGGGTATCTAATAATACCTTGAATTGTTTCTACATGCTGATTTATTACCAGTCCATTACACTCTCCCCTAGTTTATTTAGATGTCTCCAGGCATCTACATGTCAGATCTGTTTTTATTCAGTCACCTAATAAAGCCATGTAGGTATAACGTGCCAGTAGGGAAACTGATTGGCTACAGGGTAAGTCAGTGGTACTAGGTAGGCTTGAACTGGGTTGACTTGGCTTTGTGTGAATGATGGTTCACCTAGAGTGTCATAAGTCAATATTTCTCTTGGTCTAACGGTACGGTTAGATCTTCTTAGACCCTGCTGCTCTTCCTCCCTATCGCTATAGTCACTCTCATTTCCTTGTCCTTCAGCTTGTCCTACCCCTGTTTGCAGTGGTTGCTCTATTTCAGCACTCTCATCTTCATTTGGTGTGCTCTCCACATCCAGATCTTCATCCTCACCTCCCTGTACTTCACTGTGCCCATACTCTGCCATTGTTGTGGTGACTGGATAGACATCTTCAGCCCTCGCCCTTGATCCAGTAGTTCCTTCTGCAATAGGGGTTCTTGGTCTGAGATTACTCTGGCTCACTGGAATTTGAGTGTAGGGATAGCACCACGGTTCTTCCTCAGAACTCTCAGCCATTTCTTCATACTCATCAGCTGCCACCCTTCCATTTTCCCTTGAAGCTTTCCTTTGAGTTCTGTTACTCTCAGTCCTTCTTTGCCTTTTCCCTTTCACTGGTACTTCTGGGATGTTTTCCTCCAGAGGTAAGTCATTCACGAGCAACAAAAGGTTCCGATGTAAGACTCTCACTGTGGGGTTGCCCGTTTCAGATTGAACCTTGTACACTGGTCCATCCTCAACTCTTCCTACCACCCGGTGTACTTTTTTCTCCCAGTAAGAGCGGAGTTTTCCCGGGCCCCCGCGTTCTGACAGGTTTCGCACAAGGACTCGATCACCTAGTTGGAGTGTAATCCCTTTCTCCTTTCTGTCATAATACTGTTTTCCTTTCATGGAGGATTTCTGGCTGTTCTCTGAAGCAATTTTGTAGGCTTCCTGCATTTTCCTAGCCCACTTTTGTGCGAACACCTGTGGTGTCTGTTCCGCATTCTCACACTTTCTGTTGAAGATCAAGTCAATAGGCAACCGGGGTGGTCTTCCATATAACAGAAAGAACGGGGAATACCCTGTTGAGTCATGTTTCGTACAATTGTAGGCATGCACCATCTGTGGCAAGTATTCCTTCCATTCAGTTTTCTGTTCTTCCTCGAGAGTGCGAAGCATTTGCAACAGGGTTCGATTCAGTCTTTCAACCGGATTCCCCTGTGGGTGATAGGGGGTTGTACGTGAATGGGAGATACCTGCAAGTTGTTGAAGATGTTGAAAAAGGCTGTTTTCAAACTCACGCCCCTGGTCATGGTGCAACTTTTCAGGGTAACCAAATCGGGGTACGAAATCATTGAATATTTTTTCTGCAGCAGTTTTCCCTGACTTGTTACGAGTAGGGTAAGCTTGCGCAAAGCGCGTAAAGTGGTCAACCAACACTAAGATGTATTCATAGCCTCCCTTGCTTTTCTCCAAGTGCAGGTAATCAACTGACACCAGTTCGAATGGTGAGCTTGTTTTGATGGAACCCATTGGGGCTCTTTGTGGAACGGTTGGGCGTTTCCGCTTAATGCATACACATTCTTTCGTTACATAGTCCTCAACTTCCTGTTGCATAAAGGGCCAATAAAATCGCTCCCGTGCTAAATCAATTACTTTCTCAGACCCAACATGACCCATGTCATTGTGCAAGTTCTTCAAAACCAGTGGTTTCAATTTCTGTGGTAGAACTAACTGTCTCCGAGTACCT
Source organism: Engraulis encrasicolus (assembly GCF_034702125.1). Classification (NCBI taxonomy): domain Eukaryota; kingdom Metazoa; phylum Chordata; class Actinopteri; order Clupeiformes; family Engraulidae; genus Engraulis; species Engraulis encrasicolus. Next base: position 7,236,690 of record NC_085868.1, on the reverse strand, counting down.
GAATGTCTGTACAGAACTCCTTCCTCAAGTTCCAGTTTATTCCACTCATGCACAAGTCTCCTCGTTTCTCTGCTCATTGTACGTTTGTCTTTCTCATTTGGAACCCAATCAGTTTCTTTCCGTGTAATTATTTCTTTGATATTTGGGTCCTCACGTTGAGCACGTTGAATATCTGTTTGAGAGATGGGTTCAATGATATGGCCTGGCTGGACATCCTCCATGTTATCTGATGATCTCAGCCTTAGCGCCGCTACCCATGGCACGTCATCCTCTGCACTTGCTTTATTGCCTTGCCAGATAGCCTCAACTACAGCAGTGGGCAGGTTTTCTGTGTATTCTCTTATACTCTCCCTTAGATCTATAGGATCCCTTGAGAGGGTGTCAGCGTCTCCATTTTGTTTTCCAGGTCTGTACTTAATATCAAAACAGAAGTCTGCCAGCTCGCCGACCCAGCGATGCCCCACAGCATTGAGTCTAGCTGTACTCTGAACATACGTCAGCGGATTATTATCCGTATACACCGTAAAGGTTGGTGCATAGTATAGATAATCCCTGAATTTGTCACAGATAGCCCATTTGAGGGCTAGGAATTCAAGCTTCCCCGAATGCAAGTGATAGTTGCGCTCCGCAGGGGTCAAAGTCCTAGATCCATATCCTATTACCCTCAATTTTCCTTGTTGGCGCTGGTAAAGGACAGCACCTAGGCCTTTGTTGGACGCATCTGTGTGCAGTACAAATGGCAGGTCGAAATCTGGATAAGCCAAGATCGGTGGGTGGGTAAGCATATTGATAAATTTGTCTACAACGGCCTGTTGCTCTGCCGTCCACCTGATTGGAGTGCCTGATGACAGCTGACCTTTGCCATTTTTATTCTTTGGATGTCTCCCTTTATGGGATTTTGTTACGACTGACATCGTTTTTTCCTCAGGACATTGCAGCAGTTTGTACAATGGTTGAGCAAGCCTAGAGAAATCCTGTATGAAGGATCTGTAATAGCTCAGGAATCCCAGTAACGTTCTTAATTCACCAACTGTCTTTGGTTCTTTCTCCTTGAGTTTCAGGACTGCTTCCAAATCTTTTGGATCTATTTGTATGCCCTCTCCAGAAACCAGTCGACCGATATATCTGATCTGACGCTTAAAAATCTCACATTTAGCTGGGCGTAGTTTGATGCCATGCTCTCGCATTCTCTGAAGTACTTTTCTCAAGTCCTCTACATGATCACTGAATGTTTTGGAGTAACATAAGACATCATCAAGATATGGAGAGCAACACTCATCACGAAGACCCTCCAGAACGTTTTCCATGCATCTCTGAAAGGAGGCCGGAGCATTGGTTAGGCCAAATGGGACTCTAATCCATTCATATAACCCCCAAGGTGTGCTAAAAGCTGTGGTGTGTTGAGATTTTTCCTCTACAAAGCCCTGATGGTATGCACTGCCCTGGTCAAGAATAGAGAACCAAGTGAACCCCCCCAGGCCGTCGAGAAGATTTTGTATCCGCGGCAGTGGGTGACGATCTGGAATGGTCTTGCGATTCAACTCACGATAATCGACACACAGTCTTAGACTACTGTCCTTTTTCCGAACGCATACGACTGGCGAAGAATACGATGATGTAGATTTCTTAATCCAGCCCCGATCAAGGAGATTTTGGACATAATCTTTAACCTCTCTAAAGAGTGGCCTGGGAATTGAGTTGTACGTTTTCTGAACAGGTGTTTCATCCCTTAGGTTAATCTTTAGCTGCAGTCCTGGGATACAGCCAATGTCTCCATCTTCTTTTGCAAAAACATCTGATTCATTGTAAAGCATTTCCCTGACAATATGCTGCTCATGCTCTTGGAGGTGGTCTAAGTTGACAGGTGGGTGCCACTTGTCTTGTACGACATGAGAGTTGTGACACTCAAGCTCTTGACTTTCAGAACTACTGGGAGCAAAAGGTTCAGTGGCATGCCTGATCTCCGATATCTGTGTGACAGAGCCTAACACTGTTCTCTGGGGAAGGTAAATGTCATGCTGCGTTGTGTTTTGGATCGGTATTTTCACCAGCTTTGAGTAACCACAGGGAACGTCGACAAGTGTAGGAAAGAGTCCCAATCCCTCAGGATAAGAGTCTTCCATCACAGGCTCAAACAGCATTGTTCCTCCCTTTGGCCACGACCTGACCCGACACTTCACTTCACAAAGTTGGCCTTTGCTTATCACAAGTCCCTTTTTCCCCAATCTGAGAACACAACTCTCTTGCTCCTCTGGCACCATAGCCTGGACAGTGGACACAACACTGCTGATGCTTAATTGGTTCATCTTTGTGACTTCGCTAAGTAGGGCTGTCAGATTGAGTGTACCACTGGACTGCTCACTATTTTCTCGAATCAACTCTTCAATTACATTGAAGCCTAACAGTGGGGTGTCTGTACAGCTTTGACTTACAAGAAAAGGCACATGGATGGCAGTACTTCCATGTATGTCACTTCTGAGTTCAAGGCGCCCCTCAAACCACCCATCAAAAGGAATGACGGTTCCGTTAGCAGCAGTGATATGAAGCTCTTGGTCCCCAACTAAACTTGCGATGGACTGAATTTTTACATTTGGTAGCTTTTTTTCAAGCCATTCTTTCCCAATTACACTAACCTGAGCGCCAGTGTCTAGTAACATCTCTGTGTAGGCACCATTAACGAGACATGAGAGCAAGCATTTTCTGCCAATCAGTTGAGCTACTCGCTTTTTGGGTGACGTATTACCGTTTTGGGAGGGGCTAATGCGTTTTTGGGCACCCATAGAGTTTACTTTGGGATGGGACATTATGATTGCTTTGGCCACTGAGTGTCCCTTGCCAGTGACCTCTGCCCGTTTCCCGACCGTGATCTTTTGTTTAAGCAGCCAACAGACCTATGGCCCTCTTGGCCACAGGTGAAGCAGTGTGTGCATCTTTCATTTCCTTGCTCTATGCACGATGAGCACTTCCCTTTGTTTTCATTCCTTTGGGTAGTTTTCTGATTTGCAGGTGAGGAGCCACTCTGATGTTTTGCCATAGTACGATCTGGGCTAAGCATCTTCTCAACATTTTTGGTGAGGGCTGAGACTTGAGCCGTAAGCTCCATGATAGCAGAGCGGCTCGCTTGGATTTCACTATCAACATCTCTCTGGCCAGTCTGAATGTCTGGCTCCCCATCATGTAATTGAGACACACTAGCAGTTGGGTATTTGGGTTTGGAAGCTGCGGCTAAGCGTTTCTGTCTCTCTGCTTCTTCAGCAGCAGCCTTAGTTATCTGTTCAAGTATGAAGTCGTCAGTAGCAGTCAAGTCAGAAATATAGGGCTTAATATCTCTCCTAACATTGCTTGATTTTTCATTTAATCCCTGATACAGTGTGTGAAGAAACACCCCCTGCACTAGCTTTTTATCATAAGTGAAATCTGTGTCACCCTGCTGTGATGCAAAGAGGACTCTCTGTTTAAGACCCATTAGTCGGTACATAAATTGCTGTGGTGTTTCTTTGTCTTGTTGGCGAGCATTGCTTAATTCTTGAAAAAGCTCTGTGCTAGCTTTGTCTCTAAGGTGGGACCTTAAGAAACGTTTCAATTCGTCTATGGACAGATCCTCTTTGTTTGTCAACATGTCTTTAAAAGACCCAGGCTTGGTTAACTTTAACACTGTGCGAATGATTTCAGACTCAGGAAACTTTTCTTTAAGACCATCATCAATCTGCTTGCATATGTTACTGTAACTCATATCTGAACCTGAGTCAGAGATGAACCCACCATGCAACTTGAACTCTCTGCGGGGCAAAAGTGCAGCAATCTCATTCAGCCTTACCAACTCAGCTGCCTGATCAACTACAGGTTCGGCTCTTTTCTCATCACTTCTGCCCCCAGCATTTGTTGCTGGCGTATCACCCGTGTTAACCCTCAGTTCATCAATTTTGTCATTCAGCATCAGCAAGCTGGACATTCCCTTATCTTCTCGTCTCTGTAGCGACTCGCTGTTCATGTAGCCGACGATGTGATCAAAAAGTTCAAGTTCATTGCTACCTGTTGCTGCAGGGATTTCCACGCCTCTGTCATCTTCCAGTGCTACGGCCAGCCTGTACAGTTGTGCTTCGTCCAACTGGAGGAGTTTCTTCCGAATTTCCCACTGCATACCTCGGACAGGATCTGAAGACGCCATCTCCACTGGATACCACGAAGATCAGAAAACCAGGTAAGCAGCACCTGCACGCTCTGTTGCTCTGACGATTGGTCCACGTTGTCCTTGGATCAGCAGCCGTCTAGTAGCACGAGGCGCCGCATCCCGGACGCGCCCCCAAAATATTACCTCTCTCCGCCATGGCGTCTGAAACAAGTGTGAAAATGAGGAGAAAGCCGGACACAATTTTAACAGGAGTTGTTCTGACGAATCCTTTCATGATTTTTATTCTTTTTCTTTAACTCATTATCAAGCAGTCTTTCCCCTCAACAGTCCATTGTTCCAATACATAGCCTCACAAGGGCTCAACAATCTTTTTATAATATGCAAATTAGATTAAACTGAAATCACAAGTTCCTGTGGCTCGTTATCTGTCTTATTTTCTTTTAACATCTTTCTTCTCTATCTTAGCTTTTACTTATGACCCATAGTGTCATCATATCAAACATTAACAAGTAACATTCCACTCATTCAAATAACTGAGCAGTACAAAATACATGAAATACATGAAATAACTCTTCATTAAGAAATGCTTGTGACACTAGGTTTAAGAACACTACAATGGTGTACAAAAGCAGCATTTCAACCAGCACACGTAACACGGCACCTCTGAAAGTTCATGGGGAACGCCATTTTAGAACTAAGATGCACTCTTACTTGGCGCCAGAACGGTGCAATAAGCATTTTACCTTTTGACCTTCCGACTCATTAAGTTTACAAACTAATTAGTAATCTTACGGATTATAAACACAATGACTCCAACATTTCTCTCTTGGTCAACCTTAGTAAACCTGGTTTTGTACCACGGACTAGCATACAATCGTTTGTGGACATTTGTTAGCATAGTAATAGTCATAAGAATTCAAAATAATGCCTATACAAACGTAATGCTCATTTACTACAGTCTCTACATCTTCCTACATGCTTTAACAGTCACCCTGTATTGTATTTAATGAGATTACCCACCTGAAACAAGTGTGAAAATAAGGAGAAAGCCGGACACAATTTTAACAGGAGTTGTTCTGACGAATCCTTTAATGATTTGATTCTTTCCCCGTCAGAACCAAGGCTTCTCCTCATCATCACTGTTGGCGTAGCGCCCTCTAGTGGTGTGAAAAAGAACTAGCATAGAAAGCTTGAATCTCATTAAAAGGGGTATTTTCTGTTAGTCATATTAGTAAGGAAATAATTCAACATTAAATAATAACAAAAATTGTGTAGGGGTATCTAATAATACCTTGAATTGTTTCTACATGCTGATTTATTACCAGTCCATTACAAATGCAACTTATTTATTTATTTATTTTAATCGGCCAAAAACTTAAATGCTGTCAATAGTGATTGGTGGACATCTACAAATTCACCTGTGAAGCGGATTTTCCACCTGTGAAGCAGAGTTCATCCCTCCACCTTGTTCTGACAATCAGCGTGGACTACGCTTACTTTCTTTTTTCTTTTTCTTTTTTTTTTTGGGGGGGGGGGTGCTTTTTATTGCCTTTATTTGACAGGTTAGTGAAGGTAGTGACAGGAAGTGAGTGGGCAGAGAGAGTTGGGGAAGGTACAGCAAAGGACCCGGGCCAGGAGTCGAACGAGTGCCCTACCATTTGCGCCATGGTGGGGCCGGACTACACTCACTTTCACTCACTGCATGTGTGTGTGTGTGTGTGTACGGTATCCTGTGAGGGCCTAGGAAGGGTGCAAGCCAGTGTGTGTGTGGGTGTGTGCATGCGTGCGGGTGTGTGTGTGTGTGTGTGAGTGAGTGAGTGCAGGGGTTCGTGGGTATAAATAGTCCTGATTGGCTTTCCCTGCAGATGCTGCAGACATGCCCACCCAGTTGGGTCAGGTTCACAGTGTGTGTACATGTGTGTGTGCATACGTGCGTGCACATGCGTGTTTGTGTGTGTGTGTGTGTGTGTGTGTGTGCGTGTGTGCGTGCGTGTGTGCATACGTGCATGTGTGTGTGAGCGTGTGTGTGTGTGCGTGCATGCGGATATAAAGTGTTGGGTCAGGTTCGCAGTGACAGAGAGGATCTGTGTGTGTGTGTGTATATAAATAGTGCTTCCCCTGTAGCTTCCCCGTGCGGATGTAGCAGGCATGCCCACCCTGAGAGTTGCTACAAAGGGCACGTCGACATGGCAGCAGGGGATGATGTACGACCACAACCACCACCACCGCAGCCACCACCACCATCACCGCAACCACCACCACCACAACCACCACCACCGCAGCCACCACCAACGCAACCACCACCACCATTTACATGTCAGCCACCCGGCCCAGGCAGAGCCATCACTGTAGTAGAGGGACAATTCACACAACCTCACAGACCCCCAAGGCGTCCCAGGACCGTACTTTGACAACAACCGACATATACCCTCTTCAATGTCTGTTGTTTGTTTGTGTTTTGTTGCGTGGGTACACCCACACTTTCCCCGACCTCACCCAGCCACCCTGCTCAGCAACAGATTTGTTGTGTTAATTATGTGATAGAGAATCCTTCTGGGCAGACCAGTAAGGGAGTATGATGTATGACCCCCACATTCTCTCTGCCATAATGCTCAGCCATCCAGCCCATCCCAGCCACTGCTATTACTGTAGGGCTGTAATTCACACAACCTCTATGGCATCCACAGGCGTGCCATAGGCATCCTTTGGCCCATGCCAAGCCTTAACCACTGTCATCCACAGACCTACGAATAGTCGTTCTACCCAAGCACAACCCTATCCCATGATGGTCTGATACCCCCGCTATGCTACTGCTGAACTAAAGCTATTATTGTACTGCACAAACCAACATACCTGTACCTGTAAAGCTTAGAGTAGTAGTTCAGGCTAGTCATGCAGGCATATCCACAAGCATAGGTAAGGCTGGGTCTATGTCAAGAACAACTCACAAGTTGAGGTTTTATATGTAGATTCGTCATCGTTGGGATCACTGCATGATGTGTACTTGTGTTCCTGTTTCTGTCTATCTTATCTCTGTCAATTTGTGGGTTTGTATGTCAGGGCACCCCCTGCAGACTGGCATCATGTATTTTCATCCAGGAAAAAAACATCAGCAGGTGCCAAATCAAAAAAACTGTCACAAGATGCCTGAAGAAGATCTATGATCGAAACGTTGCTCCTAATAAAGTCTTTTGCAAGCAGTGTCCATCATGTATTTTCGTTCCACATATTCCACGTTGTGGTGCAACAACTTTATATGTTAAGTCATGTGATGTGACCAGGGTTCCGTGAGGCAAGTAGTTTTCCCACCTTCGTGGCTAATTTCCATTGGCCATGGCGAATTTCTGTTGCTAAACGTGAAAAAATGCTAAGCTGTGCCGTACGCCCTGACCAAAACCATCCCAAACCCCTAACCTGTCAGTAAAGAAATGTTTCTGCCACTTTACATTTGCCAAGAACTGCAAAGCAAGCAAAGAAAATGGCAAAATTGTGCCCAGACTAAAACTACCCTTAAACCTAACCTGTCACATGGCGTTGTAGAGTTGTGAGCTAACATGCAAAGTCATGGTGCACACATGCGATACACAGTCCAAGTCGTCAAGTGTGTTATCCGAACGCAGTTGCATGGTAACATGTTGACCCCTGTGTGCGTGCATGTTTGTGTTCGTGTTTATGTGTTATATTTAGGTGTTTGTGTTGTGTTGCTGTTATGTGGGTTTGCATGTCAGTGTATCCCCTGAGTGCGTTTGTGTTCGCACTTATGTGGTATATTTAGCCGTTGTGTTGTGTTGCGTTGCGTTGTAATTAGACGCTATGCTACCTTGTTGGTAGCCCCTGTGTGTGGGTTTGCATGTCAGTGTGTCCCCTGTGTGTGGGTTTGCATGTCAGTGTGTCCCCTGTGTGTGTGCATGTGTTTGTGTGTTATATTTAGGGCGCTGTGTTGTGTTGTTGCTTACTAGGGGCCACCCAAGGGACAGGACAGCATCTGAGGTGACAAGTGATCTCATGCAATGGCTGAAGAATGATCGCGTGCCTGCTATGCCCGGAGACAGCTGCTGAGCCAGACCTAAACATGGAGTAGGTGTGTGTGTGTGCATGCGTGTGTGTGTGGGAGGGGGTTGGTAAGGTGAAGGATTCATGTTCATCTAAATGTACAGTATATCACGAAAGTGAATACACCCCTCACAGTTTTGCAGATTTTTGAGTATATCTTTTCATAGGAAAGCATTACAGAAAAATAACTTTGACACAATGATTAGTGACCTTTTAACAACATATTTAACCGCTTAAATTTCTTGTTCACTCAGAAAAAAACAAAATACAGCCATTAATGTTTGAACATGTACTCACAAAAGTGAGTACACCCCAGATTAAAATCCGGTAGAGAAGGGGCTATGTTGTCTTGAAATGAAACGAAATGAAAAGGGATGACAAGGGAGGTCATCAGTGTGCGTTTCAACCTTTCTTTGCATTGAACCTTTACATTTTGAGTCTGCATCTGGCTTAAATAGATTGGTGTGAGATTTGAATGCAATCCTATGGAGAATGTCATGATCTGCTTCAGTAGTCACATGCAGTGCATGTTGACATGCATGTTTCTTTTAGGTGTATTTCAGATTGCCAATGTTGACAGCATTCATGCATCCCCAAACCATGTCAGTCCCACTACCATGCTTGGCTTATGAGAGGATACACCTTTTTTGTAAAACTCACTTGTTTACCACCACACATGCTTGACACCATCTAAAGCAAATTTGTTTATCTTGGTCTCTTCAGATCACACAACATGGTTCCAGTGATCCATATCCTTGGTCTGTTCATCTCTCTTGAGACCAAGATAAACAAATTTGCTTTAGATGGTGTCAAGCATGTGTGCCAGATGCAGACTCAAAATGTAAAGGTTCAATGCAAAGAAAGGTTGAAACGCACACTGATGACCTCCCTTGTCATCCCTTTTCATTTCTTTTCATTTCGAGACGATTCGAGCCAACATAGCCCCTTCTCTACCGGATTTTAATCTGGGGTGTACTCACTTTTGTGAGTACATGTTCAAACATTAATGGCTGTATTTTGTTTTTTTCTGAGTGAACAAGAAATTTAAGCGGTTAAATATGTTGTTAAAAGGTCACTAATCATTGTGTCAAAGTTACATTTCTGTAATGCTTTCCTATGAAAAGATATACTCAAACATCTGCAAAACTGTGAGGGGTGTATTCACTTTCGTGATATACTGTAACACATAAATACAAACACAAACACGCACAACGACATGCATCAACATCAAATAAACACACAATGTGTGCAATTTCCATCTGCATTTGGTATCAGTCCATAAATAGACATACTAGGAAGGTCACATATCGGAGGAAAAGCATCAAGACAATGCAATATACATTTTAATTAAGGTATTGGGATAATATGAATATGAACATGAAAACTGACAAGATACAGAAGTTTATCCATGTGCAAATTGAATTGAGATATTGTTTCAGAAAAAACATTCCGGAATTCTAAAAAATTAAATCACCAATCCAACACAAAACATAAAAAAATATCTATAAATAAATAATCTGTAAAGCTGTGTAAACTATAACACAAAAGATATGTAAACAAAAATACAAAAGATATTTGTATTATTAACTTGCCCAGAGACACGCGCTCACATGAACACATACAGTAAGCACGCACACCCGCGAGCACACAGCAGCATCTGACTTGACTCCAGACGTATGAGCCAGTGGTTGATTTCTGCCTGAGAGGATGCATATAAAAAGACCATGAAAGGCCATGACAGACATGCAGCACACACACACACACACACACACACAAACACAAACACACATCTCATATGCATGTGATTGATTCACCTGTCCCACTCCCCATCCCACCCGGTGTTTGTTGCAGCGTGTGTGTGTGTGTGTGCGTGTGCGTGTGTGTGTCTGTGTGCGTGCGTGCGTGTGTGTATGTAGATCTGTGAAGTCACCCAGGAGTGAAATGGGATTTATTCTATCTCTGTTTTTCTGAGACGTGTGGAAGTGTGTGACATTTAATTCCTCACGTACCATAACCCGCCTGTTAACACTTGCACACACACCCACCCACACACATACAGACACACACACACACACACATGTACGCGTGCACACACACACACACACCACACCCCACACACACCGTAACCATGCCCCCTGTTAACAGGCGTTACCAAAACAATTCCACTGACATTCACGGACATGTGCCCTGCCATTGGGCACTGCCTCACAATGTGACAGACGCACGCACACACACACACACACACACACACCCTCTCACCTTCCGTCTTTCACCTATGCAGTCACATGTCTGGTGTATATTCATGAGACACCGAAACAATTGGCAAGCACGTGCGCACACACACACACACACACACACACACACACACACACACACACACACACACACATACACACACACACATCCCTACACGCACACACAGAGGTAAAAAAAATGCATAAATATTAAAATACTTTATCTTCATCCATAAACATAAAGACTCACAATTACATGCACATATGAACTACCCAGGTGTACATACATTTTAAAAAAAAAAATGTGCATGTATATACAGTATGTCCAGAAAATCACCCAGAAACTCACCTACTAGACTTATTCATTGGACTGCCACACACACACACACACACACACAAGCACACGCTCGCGCACACACGCATGCACTCAAGCACGCACGCATGTTCGCACGCGCACGTCCGCACACACACACACACACACACACACACACACACACACATTTTCAGCGGCTTTTGACAGGTAGCTTCCCCATCTCCCAATTGGGTCTCTTGGGGCAGCTTAGACGGGTCAGTCTGGCAGCACTGTAAAAATCTTCACCTTGGACACGCGCACACACACACACACACACACACACACACACACACACACACACACACACACACACACACACACACACACACTTTGTCCTGTTCCCACCTCATTATACCGCAACCCACACTGACTCTTTCATACACACATGCAGTACACACACAGTCTCACCGGCACAGCCACACACACACTCACACACACACAGACATCTAGTGGCTCCTTTCTCCACCTCACACCATAAGCATGTGTGCTCACAAACACACACACACACAGAGGCGATTCTACAGTAAATTGGGGCCCGAAGCGAAATTTCAAAATAAGGAACATTCGCATAACTGTAGTTTAAATCTTAACTACTATTCACCATCTATTGACATGGGGGCCCAAAGCTGCCTACCTAACCTGGCGACAAGATACGCCTCTGCACACACGCACGCACACACACACACACACACACACACACACACACACACACACACACACACACACACACACACACACACACACACACACACACACACACACACACACACACAGCCTTCCAGCCCTTGTCCCCACCCAACAGCAAAGTCCAGGCAGATCAAAGGCAGACCTTGGCATGGATCACATCAGCATCCGCTGCCCTAGGCATCACACACACACACACACACACACACACACACACACACACACACACACACACATACACATACACAGACACACGAACATATACACACACAGACACAAGCACAATATACAGTATTATTTCTAGTAATTTAGGAGTTGTAACACAAAGATACGGGGGAAATACAATATCACTGGAGGCTAAACAGTGATATCAGGACAAATATTCAACCTCGATCTGATATAAGAGATGCAATCAATCCTAGAGCTATTAAGCAAGGACAAATGATCAGTGTCTAAATGTAAAAGCAGTAATCAATTCCAGATCTCATACCAAGGCACAGATAATCAATCTCAAATCAGATACAAGGAGAAACAATACATTCTCAATCAGATACAGGTACAAGGACAACCAATACACATGCACGTACTGTATATGCATGTGTGTGTGCATGCTTGCTTGTATATGTGCGCTCATGCATGCGTATGAGTGTAGACATACTGTACACACAGAAACACACACACACACACACACACACACACACACACACACACACACACACACACACACACACACACGCAGGTATGCATGCACATATGCACATGCACACACATACAGTTGAGGACGATATTATTAGCCCCCCTCTAGAAATTAGACATTTCTCTTGATTTCTCAGTAAGAATGACCATTATTAACCGTTTCTGTTATTCTGGAAACAAATACACTGATGGAGATAATGTTCAATGAGTTGAATTTGGATTTTTCTATTGTTACGATGAGTTTAAACAAAAAAGGGCAAAAATGACAAGGACAGAATTATTAGCCCCCTGAACATTAATAGTCAATATGGCGCCATTTATGAACCAAAACTGACAACAGGCTCTGATAAGTTGCTACCTAGGTTGGCACATGCTACACTAGGGATTTTGGCCCATTTCTTCACTGCAAAGTGTTCTAGCTGGTCCAAATCGCATGGATGCTGAGCATAGACATTAACCACAGACTCTCAGTGGGATTGAGGACTGGACTATGAGCGGGTGATTCCAATATCATGGTTTTAGTGTCCTGGAAGAACCTCTGAACTAATCTAAATGTATGCTTTGGGTTACAATGTTGTTGGAAGACCCAGCAATCCAGATTCAGACCCAGACTACCTGTGTCTGAGACTGAATAACAGACTAAACTTGATGCCCCACCACTATGTGTAACTGTGGAAACTGCTCAGCCTCATTAGACCAAAGAAGCATTGGACACCTGCCTAGATGAATGTTATTGACCTGGCCTCACCTGGAGGTTTTTTCCCCCCCAAGAAAGACAGTTGTTAGGGCTTGTCATCATATTGGGCTTTCGGGCCATCATCACAGAAGAACCCCTTTACTAAAGGCAGTGCATATCAGAGTGTTATTGAGCTTTGCCTGTGAAAATTTGAAAGTCAAAAATGAGTTTTGAACGTCTCTGCTGTCATCTGATGATATTCAATTGCACCTGCTTTGATGCATGGATTCTGCTTCTGTCAGGTGAAGAAAGGGATAGGCCTTGAATCGTTATAAGATGGTTTCCACAATTAAACATGGTGGTGGATGCATCATTCTGTGGCAGCCTCAGCCACAGGAAACCTTGTTTGGGTGTACGGCACCATAAAAACCGAAAATTATGATAGAAAGTGGAAAGTGACCTTGCAAAAATATGCTCATAGAGGGAGCTAAGATCTTCACTGGATCTTTCAATAAGATAATAACCCAAAACTTGCATCCAAAATAGTTCAAATGTTCTTCAAGGATACTAAAACCATGGTCATGGGGTGGTTCAGACCTCAATCCTTTAAATAGTATCTGAAGAGTGCTGAAAATGAATGTTCATCCTCAACATCCATGCAATTTGGACCAGCTTAACTATTTGCAATGAAAAAAATGGGCCAAAATCCCTGGTAGGACATGTGCCAACATAGTTAACAACTAATCAAAGTGCCTGGTGTCAATTTTTGTTCATAAATGGCACTGTATTGACTTTTAATGATAAGGGGGCTAATAATTTTGTCCTTGCCATTTTTACACTTTTTGGTTTAAACTCATTGTGAAAATGGAAAAGTCCAACTTTAACTTATTGGATACTATCTCCATGGTGTATTTGTTTCCAGAATAACATACATTTATTAATAATGATCATTCTCAATGATCAATGAAGAGCTATGTCTAATTTCAGGAGGGGGGCTAATAATATCGTCCTCAACTGTATAATGAACTGTACACACTCACACACACACACAGTACAGTGCATAGCCTCTCTTGGATACACCCCACCTTTTGTGCATTTGAAGGCCCTGTAAGCCCCTTACCCCTCAAACAGACACATACTGTTGTACACACACACACACACACACTCACTCACGCACGCACGCACGCACACACACACACACACACACACACACACACACACACACACACACACACACACACACACACTCGCAGCAGGCCGGCCGGCAGCCAACTAGCCATATATTGGACATGAGTGACTGCAAATGCTATATGCGTTCGACGGGGGGGGAATGACTGAATTCACTACAGGAAATGGGTAATATCCGTCTGAACTATAGCACATGTCTATCTCTCTCTCTCTCTCTCTCTTCCCCTCTCTCTCTCTCTCCTCTCATCCCCCCCTTCCCCCTCACTCTGTGTCTATCTCTCTCCTTCTCCCTCCTTTGTAACTCAGGGATATATTATAATGTATAGTAGCCTACAGTACACTTTACGGTAGACATGCGTTCAATAGATTAGACTACAGAAGAATAGCAGAGAAGAGAAGAGAAGAGAATAAAATAGAATATTTTTGATCTATCTTCACTTCTCCTTTTTGATGTTATATGTACAGCATATGACATTTTGCGTCTGTCTTCGTCCTCTCCTTCCATTAATTAACAGTGTAATATCCTGTGTTTGTCTTTCAAAAAGAGACACACGCATGCATGTACGCACGCGCGCACACACACGCACGCACGCACGCATGCACGCTCGCACGCACGCACGCACGCACGCACGCACGCACACACACACACACACACAGACTGATGATTCACAGGCCCCAGGAGACTAACAAAATGAATTGGCCACACGGGGGGTGAAATTAAGGCAGAGAATCTGCACTTCCTCCCTAAAGGTGATGGAGGATATACACGGCAACAAATCTCTCTCTATCTCTCTCTCTCTCTCTCTCTTTCTCTCTCTCTCTCTGTCACACACACACACACACACACACACACACACACACACACACACACACACACAAACACACACACACACATACCACAGCACTTCAGGATATTGCTGTGATTGCTTCTTCAAGAAATCACATTAACCACCAGTATGCAACCTTACTGAGAAAGCTCAATCCTGTTCTCCAGCTCAATCCATCTCTCTCTCTCTCTCTCTCTCTCTCTCTCTCTCTCTCTCTCTCTCTCTCTCTGTCTCTCTCCGAGAGTGCTGACTTGAGACAGAATTTGTCAGACTTAACGGTTTGCATTACCACAGTTCATTTCCCTCAAAACTGCTTTCTTTTGAAACAGAAATGTGAGCAAAAACCATGTCAGATAAATGTACGTGAAAACAAGGACTGTCAGTTTCTTGTTCACTGTAACAGCATCGCCACCATTACAGTAAGGAACTTCCACACAGTTAATTAATTAACTTTTATTTAATTCAATAATTATTAACTTCATTTAGTTCAAAACAAGCAACACCATGAGTGTAAAATGTGACTTTCTATAGTTGAATTAGCACTGAAAAATGTGCTGTGCAGAAATGAACTTGCTAAAAATATGTAAAACTGTTAACTCTCAAGATAAAAAACGTACTGCATATGGCTACACTTTATTACCACATAGATATGTTTATGATTAAATGGATGGTTACTAAAGAGGATTGAGAAGGCAAATATAATATCATTTCATCACGAAAATACCCATCATTCTACCATTCCATTTTGGTGATGGTCACAACAACATTTTTAAAACCACCAACAGTGCGTTAGGTGGATAGAGTCCATGTAACATGGATACTACAGCAAAGGGGAAAAGTCGTATATGAAAATAACCCCAAGACTACTCTACTCCACTTTACTCTAATTGTAGATGCTGTCATATAAAACAGTACCCACAAATGCCTTTATGCATTCAAGCATAATGTTAGTACTGTTGGAATTGGCAACTTTTTATTGAGTGGAGAGAAACTGCCCAGTACTGTATGTTTGGCTGAGGATGTGACATAGTCACATATAGAACAGCCAAGATGGGGGGCTACGCTAACCCATTTTATAATGAATGGGCTACATGCCCCATGGAGTGGGGTAAAGTGTGTCACCAGGGCCCCATGTATATAGGGGGCCCACACACAGTCCAATTTATGTAGATATGGCTGTGGGGGTCCATTAGAGCTGATTGTACATGGGGCCCACAATTTGCTGCTACTTCCCTGTCCATAGGGACCCGGGTTCGAATCCGGGTCCTTTCCCTACACTGTACAGTCTTCATTGTAGAGTCTAACAAATGGATTCATTGTGTGTTCATTCAATCTGTTGTTATCCCTAAGACCGAAGTTACACCGTCAAAACATGCCAAGTCAAGGATAAAACTTTTACATCTCTGAAACAAAAGAAAACTAATGACTTGAGTCTCCAATAAAGGCAGAAACAACATTAAAAACAGCCAAGAGATCAAAAGCTCAGTAGGCAGCCGTGAGTGATGTTTTCAGCAAGTTCCACACACAAACATTGCAGTGTTGCATCATGGGAGATAGGCGCTCCTGCAGAGTGATCTGCTGTTACTATAGGAACAATGAAGTTAAGTGCAGAGACAGCGCTTAGAGAGAACTTCTGCACTGTTGCTGAGGAGACAGCCAACTGAATACTGTGTGTGTTTGTGTGTGTGTGTGTGTGTGTGTGTGTGTGTGTGTGTGTGTGTGTGTGTGTGTGTGTGTGTGTGTGTGTGTGTGTGTGTGTGTGTGTGTGTGTGCTTGCGTGCGATCGTGTTTTTGTGTGAGCATATGTGTGTGTGTGTGTATGTGTGTGTGCACCTGTGTGTGTGCTGGCTGAAGATAAAATGGATGCTTCCAGCTCAATGCCCCATTCAGACAAGTACACACACATGCACACAGACACGCACACACACACGCACACACACACACGCACACACACACACACACACACACACACACACACACACCCTCTGATTTCCCTCCAACTGGCACCAGAGGCAAAGGCTGTGGCAGAGTCATTTGTGTGTGTGACTCCGATGGGAGAGAACAGAGATGAAAATGACAGCATCTCTTCCTGCTGTGAACAAAGCATGTGGAACACCCTTGCTGTCTCTCTCTACTCACACACAAGCATGCACGCATGCACGCACACACTCACACTCACACTCACACTCACAAATACACACGCACTCAAAAATGCACACACAAACACACACACATGTGCATGTGCTTGCATGTATATGTCTGAGTCTCACACACATACGCACACGCAGGCACGCACGCACACACGCACACATACCACACATACTCACTCACACACACACACGAATGCACGCAAGCACACACTCATTTTCTAACTTGGGGGCTCTTTCAAAGCTTTGGTCTACTCTGCACTAGTCAGAAATGCTTTGCCTGCCAATTTGCTCACATGTATTTACTGATGTGCTTGTTACTAACGTTAACCTTAACTCTTCCATAAAACCTACTCTGCTTTCGTGGTATTTTGACAACCCCACAAATAGCCCAGATGAAAGGAACACTGACACACATTCCCTACTACGTGTATAGTGTGTGCTATGGGTCAGTGTGTTTGTGTGTGAGTGCGTGCGTGCGTGTGTGTGCTTTGTAGATGCAGACGCAAATACTAAAACCTAATAAAAATTCCTCGTCTTTGTGTCAAATCCACCATCCAGATGGACAACTGCCCCCACACCCCAAAACACACACGCGCACACACACACGCACACACACAAACACACACGCACATGTGCACGCGCACGCACGCACGCACACACACACACACACACACACACACACACACACACACACACACACACACACACACACCACAGGAAGTGTCTCACACCTGCCATCTCACATCACGCTGCTGCTGCTGTTGCTGTCTTTGCTCGCTTCTTTTTTCCCTTTTCTTTGTCTTTTTTTCCTCTCTGCACTCGTTCATGTACTGTGCTGTTCAGCAGTCAGGGTGACAACAGTTCTGGCCCAACGCCCACACAGTCTGTGTGCATTAGAATGCACTCCTACCACACATACACACACACACACACACACACACACACACACACACCGGCCACAGCCCACACACACTACAAACACAAGCATAGATACACACACATACATTACACATACACACAAATAAAAAATGTAAAACGTGCTGTTCCCGTGGTGTTCCCGCACAGTTTGTCCCCCTCGAGGCGGCTGAGCTAAAGGGCCGATCTGATGGCCCAACGCTATGGCATTGTGCTGTAGTAGGCTTCGGGAGGGAGGTTTACTAACGCTCCACACCACACTGCCAGTTGGCCTCCGTTACACATACACATACATAATCCACACATTACAAAACACACACATTTATACACACATACTTTACACTTTCACACAAAAACAAGAACGAACAACAGATAAATGATTCATACACACCAAGACACCCATACAGTACAACATACACATACACACACAAATTGGCCCTGCTACACTCAACGCCTCCTGCATCGCTGGCATATGGATATACAACTCAATAGAATCTATATCGCACTCACATAAAATATACATACACACCAATGCAGATCCTTACACCATCCATTTAATATTATATCTGCACACGTGTGTATTCTCTGTTTTGATGTACAGGCAGCCATGTACCGCGGACCATTGTTGTATTGTATGAGATTGTTTGTGTGTCCATGTCCTATGTGCCCCGTTTGATGTATTGTCCTACATATGTCTGTGTGTGCGTGAATTTGTGTGTTTGTGTGTTTTCGTGCAGGAATGCATATATGTGTGTGCATGTGTGTTCGAACATGTTTATTGTTGTGTGTGCATGTGTGTGTGGTGTAAATATGCATGCGTGAATGCTAAGGCTGTAACGATATTGCATCGAACCGAGGGATCGCGGTACGCAGACCCACGAACCCCTA
>NC_085868.1:7200395-7212895 GCF_034702125.1 Engraulis encrasicolus | reverse complement strand
TTGGAACCATGATTGTGGAAACGCGTGGATTAGGCTACAGTCAGAGGTTGGGATACATTCTGGGATAGGCTACATTCTGCGGTCAAGACAACTCAAGGTAAGGGCACCGGGATATTGGTCCCCTATAATTGACACCGTTGTCAACCACGGAGTAACGCAGGTGGTTGTTAACTTGTTCAGTGATCCTTGGTCGCTACAGTAGCCTAGTCGTGTTTGCTGCGATATTAGGCAACATTTGGATTGTATTGTCAAGTGCGTGATGGATGCAATACGAAAAAAAAATCTCGTCGGGGAGACCCCCATTGGCTTGGTTACATAGGCTAATTCTTGCTTACCAATATCACATCCCCCCAAACCCCCACTGTGCCTGCTCATTCGTTTCTCAGCCTTGAGTTTCTGGACTGTAGGCCTATTGTTTTATGAGTCAATATTTTTCACAAATGGAGCACCCTCGGTTAGATTTTAAAAGTGATTGGAAAGATTAGACCATTCTTTATTTGTGCAATGATCATGATTTTCGTGGTAGGGTAAAAAAAAAACCTGATTGGGCCATATAGGCCTACTTTCATGTGAGAGGTTAAACAACTGAACATTCAATTAGCCTAGGGCCTACTTCATGAGAAATGATGAGCCTACTGAATGGAATGGGCTTTATTTGCCCAGGTCTTTCTTCATAAAGTTTCATAAAATGAACTAGGGACTAGTTATCATAATAACTAGATTGCATTTCCTCACAGAAAATGCTGGTGTACACATATATGCTTGCTTTTTATGCATTCATTGCCCTTCATGCATGTGTTGCCCTAGCCACAACACTGTCTGTAAGGTGACTTGTTTGTTCCTAGGTTTCCATGGATTCTGTGACATTATGTTGTAATGGTAGGCTATGTGACAATGACTGAAGTGCCATCCAAAAATGGTCTGGCCCATCCGAAAATGTTTTTGCCTAGGGCCCCGACAACCCCTTTGCCTAGGGCCCCCAAAATCCTAGAAACGGGCCTCTGCATACCACATGCATTGGGAAAGAGATGAGGCTGTTGCAAGACTTTGTCAGCACAGACAAAAGCAAAGCAATGAACGATGCGAGTGTTGAGCTGATGCCTTGCATTCAACACACAACTTGTGTGTGGAAGGGATAACCTGCATTGCACTACACTACCCACACACACACACACGCACACGCACACACACACACACACACACACACACACACACACACACACACACACACACACACACACACACACACACACACACACACACACACACACACACACACACACACACACTTCAACTCTTGCACTCTGTCTGTTGGCCCTGAATAACATGAGAAGTAATCCTGATACATTTCTTGGTTTTGTGGGAAAGTGAGACATGGGCATTTTAGCGCTCAACCTGAATTCCTCCACGCCTCATATAAGCTCAGAGACACAAACAAATCCCTGACCTAGACCCGAGTGTGTGTGTGTGTGTGTGTGTGTGTGTGTGTGTGTGTGTGTGTGTGTGTGTGTGTGTGTGTGTGTGTGTGTGTGTGTGTGTGTTTGTGTGTGTGTGTGTGTGTGTGTGTGTGTGTGTGTGTGTGTGTGTGTGTGTGTGTGTGTGTGTTTTTGTGTGTGTGTGTGTGTGTGTGTGTGTGTGTGTGTGTGTGTGTGTGTGTGTGTGTGTGTGTGTGTGTGTGTGTGTGTGTGTGTGTGCTGTTTATGTCTTCAGCCATGGTTTAGGAAAGTTAAACAGCCTATAAGGCTATAAAGGTCTATCGCCTAGAACTGGGTCAGTCCTACACACACAGATACACAGACACGCACGCGCGCACACACACACACACACACACACACACACACACACACACACACACACACACACACACACACACACACACACACACACACACACACACACACACAGCACCTTTGACAGAGAGATGAATGTATCTGGTCATAGGTATACTGGGGCGCCAGATGGAATTTCAGGAAGCTGTTTAAACATAGCCGCATACTGCAGCCTTGGAGGGAATCATCTTTTCCATTGGCACAGTTAACTCTAGCTCCACACACACAGAGCTAAACCTCAAGGTGTGCTGTAGGCTGGATAACTCTCAAACTTGTTTGGGCCGGGGGCAATCGTCATTACATGGTGAAGAAGGGCTCTGCCCGAAACGTTCGTAGGCAAATAAACAAAGAAAAATCTGAAGAGTGCTGTCCTTCACTTCATTCATTGGGCCAGGGACCCTAATTGGGCAGAAAAATTGCCAATGATAACTGTATCCCACATCACAGTTTTATTCCTATGTACTGTATAGGGACAGTAAGGCTGTAATTTTCACAGACCCCTTGGCACTGCTCCAGGGACCCCTGGGGGACCCCACGTTGAGAACGCCTGCTGTAGGCTCTGTAATATGTTCAAATCCTGAGAGAGGGTCAGGGTCCAAGGCAGGACCACTGAAACATTCCATCGAGTCCATACTGTATGTAGGTTTGTCCTTGGGCCATGAGTTGGTAAAGGATATTGGCACGACTTTGAGATCCTTGACTGCATGAAGACAAGGTTTATAGGCTAATATTGTTAGGCTATACAATTATAACGTTACAACATACTGTATACAATCATGGCATAGTAGGCCTGTAGAACATGTCTGAAGGATGTTTCCCAGCTGTGATTTCCTATATCCATTGAATAAACAATTAAATAAACACAATGCTCATATTCCAGACTAATATTGTTTTGCACATCCACAACAGAATGCCAAAGAGACATTTTATTTTGGAGAATATAATAATCTTTTCCATTGACAGTACAGCTCCACATACTGTAGATCAGTGTTTCCCAACCTTTTTTGTCTTGCGTAGACACTAAGCCTCTAAGTACCATGAGTACCCCCTAATTACTGTTCTATATCACTTTCTCTGTCCTAATGTGACTGCTCCATACATTTGTCATAGTTGTAACATTTTTCCAAGTACCCCCTGCAGTGTGCTCGCGTACCCCTAGTGGTACACGTACCCCTGGTTGGGAAACACTGCTGTAGATAATGATCAAGAACACTGAAACATTACAGCTTCTCTGTACAGTTCTGCCATTTTGCCCTTGGGCCATAAGTACTGTAAGTAAAGGATATTGCTACAGATGTGGTATACTTCACTGGACCACATGAAAACAACACTCATATTCTAATATTGTTGTTATACCATTATTATATAATTTAGAACAACATGTAACAAAGCTGTTTAAACATGGCCACTGCCTTGGAGGGAATTATTTTTTTTTCAATTGACACACTATATCTCCATACGGTGAAACCTCAAAGTGTACTGTAGGGTATTTCTATGTTTGGCTACTAGGAGAGTGTCAGGAGAGTCAGGAATGCTGAAACATCATCGTGTCCATATTGTAAGTTTGTCCTTGTCCTTAGTATGTAATGATTTTGCCACAGATGTGGTATACTTTATCCACCTCATGAAAACAAGGCTTATATTCTAATATCGGTATTATAGCCTACATTTAAGATGTAATTTAGAACAACATGTCTGAAGGATGTAGCTACAGCTGGTAGCCTACTTTACCTGTTGAATGAGCACGACGCTCATATTCTTGGCTAATATTTTATTTAAATATAATATATTTTTCATACAGAATATAATATAATTCTATCTTGAGATGGAGACGAGTACCTTCAGGCTATACACAGCAACAGTGGTGGAAAAACTGTACCCAGGCCCCACAGCAAAACACAGATAGGGCTCCCCTGTGGCCTGCCAAAGGTCAAGACAGGGTCCCCACCACCTATATGGGAGGGCCCTGGGCCCCACCGCAAGAGCCCTGCTCGCCCTCCCCTATCTCTGCTTCTGCACAGCAACATGCATTACAGGTAGCATAGATGAGGATACCATCTGCAATATGGGCATAGCATTCTAATATACCGATCATCAGGTCATTTTAATGTAGGGATACTATGATTAGCAATATTATTGTACCATTCTAAGAAACGGATGAGAGGTGGGCTGGGTCTGGCGTGGATACGGTTGAAACGGATGAGGTCATATTAAAGAAGGGATACTATAGCAATATTATCATGCAGTTACTTACATTACAGGATTATCATAGGGTTGCCATTATTTCCAGTCGAAAATACATATGCAATCACAGTAAATATTACAAGTGTACACTGCCTGTGATTTGAATATATCTTATTAGCAAAATCAAGAATCTGTGAATTTGTTGCTACAATGGAACAAGCAGGAAATTTGCAATCACAACCTTGCAGTCAAAAAGTAGACCTTGTTATGATGTAAGTAATCCCTTCAGTAATCATATGGCTTTTGACAAATAAACCCTTCCAATTTGCTTTATTTAACCCTGAATAAACCCAAGTTTACTTTCTGGATGTTTTTCATGTTATCGTAAGGTTGAACGTGAAGTCGCTAAGTGTTTTTACATTAATATTAAATCATGTGCAGCACATGCTCCAAATTGCCATGCTTAGCTGAAGCTACAATCCATCATGTGAGAGCAGCTAGCATGTACACATGAATAGCCACATGTGCTTGCAAATTAACCAGGAAGTCGTTCTAAAAACAGAACTTTATTATTACATCATTCAGAATGTTTTTCCCCCCTTGACCGGAACAAATTCAGCATGACGGTTCCATTTCAGGAAGCAAGGCCATGTCTGAAAGCATGGGCTATACAGTAATAACAATAGGTAATGACGTACAGCATGTGGAAACTCATACAAATTTATAAGATTGCTTTGTAATCACCTTACAGATACTGTGTGGAAATTATAACTCAAGTGCCTTGTTTTCTTTTCTGGCTAATGTCAAATTTAAGCATAATTTAACATAATTGTGCTTGATTTGCTCAATCCATCTGTGACCACTCAATCATGGTGGTTTAAAACCGACACTTGGGAAAATAGATAATATTTTTCCAGGTGCATTTATTCATGAAACAGATGCAAACTGAGGTCTTAACTCTGGAGGCTCAATTAGAAGAATCATTAGACTGACAGGAGAAGTACTGCATTTGTGTGTGTGTGTGTGTGTGTGTGTGTGTGTGTGTGTGTGTGTGTGTGTGTGTGTGTGTGTGTGTGTGTGTGTGTGTGTGTGTGTCTGTGTGTCTGTGTGTCTGTCTGTGTGTGTGTGTGTGTGTGTGTTAATGGAAGTGAAGAAATAATGGAAACACAGCAACTTTTTTTCTCAAATGTACATTTTTTTATTTGTTCAGCTTTCTGAAAGGAGGAAATATATAAATTCAATAAATACTATGGCAACATCAATGGAGAAGAAACATGAACATTTATCCAACCGACAAAACAAAAAAAAGAATGACCTACATTTTCATTGCCAAACAAAAATAAACAAAAAACAAAAACAATCTTCCATCAACATTAAATACAAAGCATATGATAGCTGTCAGGTAATACTGCCCATGAACCCACCATCTCAAACAACTAACCATCAGACTGCTGATGTTGGCCAGATGTGGGCTAGGTCTGGCGTGGATACGGTTGAACGTCTCACAGTGAACTCCCACAGTGACAGCTACAAGGCCTTTCTCTCTCTCCCAGCTCTACAGGAGACTGCACTGGCGTTTGAATACTGAAAAGCCTATTATTCCACCAAGAGCTCAGCTACATAGGGAAACAAAGAGTCTATTCCTGTCTGGCATAGCAAACCTGTCTATCAATAGGCTTTCCATCAGGGGGGTTGCAATCTGAAGAGGCGCCAAGAGAGGCGCACTCAAAGCCATGGAGATATTTGAGTAACTGGAGGATGGGAGAAAGTCCAGCCTCGATTCCGTTCATTTCAACGGGGAAATGCAAGGGCAGTGACTTGAGCCAAATTTTATATAAAATACACAAAATTGAGTCTCACAGGTCATATTCTCATCACCATTGTATTCAGCCAATCGAGTGCCATGTTTGGTAGACACACTATTTTGATGAAGCCCATTGGCTGCTACAGAAGCACACACCCACCAATCAGCATGAGAGAAATGGGGGCACATACAGTATAATGTAACTTAAGGAAAATGGCAACAACAAAGCGTCCTGCCAATGGGCCCTTTCCACATGACGTCAGGAAACTTCGAAACAGGTTAAGCTGCATTCGGTATGCCTGCGTAAAAAGCCTCCTGAACATCCAGCTAGTCATTAACCCTGCTTCGCTCCAAAACAGAACTTTTCTGACGTCACTGTGAAATGGGCTAATCAGCTGAAGCCAGTCAGCCAAATCGTAAGACCCTTAGGCCTTGGTTAAACATCTGCAGATATTTGTTTTGGTCAAAGCAGGGGCTGGGAAATGGCACATGGGCTGCTTCCAGTCCAGGCTTCAGTCTTGTAGGGTGCGCTGGGCTCTAGGCTGATTGCATAGTGAAGAACAAGCAGAGCAACACAGGAGGTCTGTGGGTAACAGTGAAGGAGCCATATGTGGCAAGTAATGTCTCTAACGACCGGGCATTGGGTGTGGGTGTGCCTGTCTGACACAGGTGTCAAAAGTAAAAGAAACACAGTTAGAAAAACAGAGGTAACTTATCTAATTAACCAGTAGTCTTGTAGACCTTTTTTATTTATTTTTTTAGTAACAACACAGTCTATCTCATTAGGTAAAATGGAGCAAATGGTGTAACAGCAACATAATAACATGTGCTAGTGTTGTACTAACACTATGCATTTACTTTTACGTTTGACACCTCTGGTGTCTGACCATTATTGTGATCAGAGACGGCAGAACCTGGAAAATCCTTGCTGTGATTGGGGTGGTGGAGAGGTTGAATGGTTTCCTAGGTAACAGAATGTACGTACGTATGTGCACGCAGAAACTCTGACTGAATTGTGGTTGACAACCAAGCAGAACAGGCAGAGAAACACTATAGCCTAATGAGAAAAACAAGACCTGCTATGTAAAACAAGAGGGAAGTTATGACAGCTCCAAGGACCTAAGACTATCATTGTCACTGACATCCTACATAAGCACTATCTGTGGGGGTCAATATTGTGTGTTTTTTATGGGACCCAAGTCGTTTGCCAGTACCAGTGGATGAAAATTGAGAACAACTGAGAACACAAACAAATGATTCCCACACATCTGGTCAATGACTTGCAGACTATAGACACTTGAGGCACACTTTCATCCTATGGGGAACTAAGATGGACGGGCAGGGGAAAGTAGAGGCCCCTTTTTCCAGATCTGTCTGCCGGTTCTAGTTACAGGAACATCTGCAGAACATGAACAAGGTCCCCAAATAGGAATTGCCTCCACTTTAGGAGCTCAGGGCCCTGGCAAGAGGAGCTGGAAGCTAGCCCGGCTTTGTTTCAAAAACATGTTTCACAATACAATGATCACCAGCAAGTGACCAAAACAATCATGTCATAGAAACACTATCCATTCTTCTGATTGTAGCACGAGTGATGCATTACAGAGGTCCAGAGGCACTGGCCAGACAGAGAGAAAACTAAGTAGACTTCTTCAGCTGGACGTACCAAATGTCTCATGAGTTACAAAGCGCTGTCCACCAAATCTCTGCCCTAAATCTGTTTTGAGACAACATGCCCCAGATCTTTCAGCCCTGGAAAGATATATTAAGAGTTCGACAAAGCTGAATGGTACAGATGAATTCAGGCTAGACTTGAGGTCGGATGAGATACTGCTGCAGAGTCTGAGTGTTTTTAACTGCACAATGGTCAATGGCACTGCCAAGACTGCAGTGAGTATCAGACAGAGGCACTGTTAGAGTTGGCCACTAATGAATGGCATTAAGACCGTTGGGTACACAGAAGCCAGGTTGAGCCTAAGCTGCTCGCTGCAGCGTGTTGGTCAACAGCACAGCTTAAGTAGTGCGTTGGTCAATGACACTGGTAGAAACAATAAGTTCCTACAATTTCTCAGGATAGAATGCTACTGCCCGGTTTCCATTGTTAGACTATCACTGTTATGGCACTACTGTTGCACACTGACAAATTGGAGGCTAACATTTCTCTTTGGCAATATTGTGATCTGTTTGTCTTTTATGTCTTCATATCATTACACTTCCAGAACATTAAGATGCAGTTTAATGGCCACAAACAAGGCATGCGGTGCACAGAGTGTGCTGTCCTGTGCTGAAGGAGTGGAAATCTACAGAAATAATGGGGTAAAAAAAATCTCAGCGGTGATCATAAACAAGTGAATCGTAAAAAGGCAGGAAGCAAGTCTTGAACCACAGTGATCATCATATTTGTTTCACTTCTTCATCTACCCATGTAACTGAGAGACAAAACCAAATATCTAGTGGGGAGACCTCTCAGAACATTAAGAGTTCCCAGGCCCTACGAGTTCCAGAATCAAATCTGCTGAGAAGACTGTTTGGTGAGTGTGCATGTATGTCTGTGGGGAGTTGTAGGGTCTTGAGGTATGGAGGGGCATCAATGACATTTTTTTCTCCCAAGTCTTTTAATTGTTGATTCACCTCAACCTCTCTGAGACCTTTCCCATGACAAAGGGCAAAACAAAAGACTGCAGTCACCATAGTAACAGTGTTTCCCTCCCGCCCCTCCTTCCACCTCCGCAGGCCTCCTCATTTCCTGTGGGCTTCTCCAGAACTTCCTGTCCAAGCCTCAATGAGGAAATGATGTCACTTCCTGGAGGAGAGTGACCTGACCCATCCTTCATCTCCCCTGCATGAGGTCCAAAGGCAGTCATTTCCTGACTTCCTGTCTCTCAGGTCAGAGTGTTTCCAATGAGACACTCTATTGAGAGCCACAATTTCATCCTGTACAAGTCTTTAAGTTTCTTTTGTTTTGTTTTTGATTTTTGTGTTTGTCTTTTTTGTTTCTTCCTCTGTACAATTTTCCTCATTGGCACTATGCACTCCTCTTCTTTTGTTGTCTACGTGGCGTTTTGTGTTTTTGCGTCATAACAGATCTCCCATGTCTGCTGGAAGGAGTTCAGCAAAGGCTCTAAAGTGCACACGGTTCTTCTTCTTCATCTCCTCCTCTTCTTCCTTTGGCGCTTGGCAAAGACAGCTCTGCCCTCCATCCATCCATCCATCCATCCATCCATTGATCTGTCCGTCTGAAGAACAGAGAGGAGAGGAGTCTCTCAGTTGTTCTCTAGGCCACCACTCCCTCATCCTCCTCTTCCATATATCCTCTCCCATATCATCCACAATGCCACCAGCTTCGTAGTTGTTGTCATTTTTTAAAAAGAAAAACCCTCTCTCCATCTTTCTCTCTCTCTCTCCCTCTTTCTCAGTCCGTGCCGCAGCCGGTGAGCCAAGTCCAGCCGTGTTGAGCAAGAGCCAAAGCCAGAGCCAAAAGCCGAGCGGCACAGAGCGGCCAACACCACCTCCGTTGCTACGGCAACCGCCAGCGCCGCCACGGCAACCAGCGCCACCACCGCCTCCGCCTCGCCTCACATGACCGTGCAGCTCTTGGCTTTGTCCTTGCGGAGGTCGGAGGCCACGGCGGAGAGTTCCGGCCGCGCGTGGCCAGGCATGTGGGAAATCCTCTTGTTGGCGCGCGAGGATTTGTTCCGCTTGACGTGCTTGTTGCTCTTGTTGACGCAGGCCAGCGTGGCCACGTGGAAAATGTCCCGCACGCTGTTCTCCGACTGCAGCGCCGAGCACTCGATGTAGGGCGCTGAGATCTGCTTGGCCATGTTGGAACCCTGTTGGAAAAGACAAAGAAACACCCACACACAAGCAAACACACACAAGCACACACACACACACAAAAAGAGAGGATACAGTGAGAGGGATTGTCAAACACATTAGCATTACATTCGGTACATTGTATTGTATTGTATTGTATTGTTTTGTTTTGTTTTGTATTGCAATGTATTCTATTCTATTCTATTCTATTCTATTCTATTCTACTTTTAGCAGAGTAAAATAACCCACATATACACACACACACGCACACACAAACACACACACTGTGGAAGAGAAGGACAGTTTAACACCTAAAAACAATACACACTGCTAGCAGAGCGAAACAACCCCAAATGGCCTTTCGCTCTTCCAACACAAGCACACAAGAGAGGACGGGTAGGATGCTTCAACACATAAGAAAAAATCTATCCACACCTCTCTCCAAGTGACACAGGCCAAACTCCAACACATACAAACAGTACTAGCAGCCCCTGGGTATGTCAAAGTACATAGGCCAGAGCAGAGGCCAGGGGAAGGCGAGGCACAAAGAGGACGTTGAAACGTCAGATTCGATTTTTATTTGGATATACTGGTGTTGGCTTTGCATGCATGTGAAACTATGCTTCATTTAAAAAAATAACTTTCTTGCTTCCTTGAAAGACTACATTTTAGTTATTGCCTTCAAACACTGTTTTGCTTTATTACCAGACTACAAAGCAGGGGTACATTTCTGAAAAAGCGTAGTTGTTAGCCAGTTAGCAACTTCGGTAGTTGCCAACGGGAAATTGCATTGCAAACAAAAAAGTAGCTAATGTAGTTAGCAACTGTGGTTTCGAGAAATGCACCGCTGGAAACTCTTTACTTTAAAGTTTAGATGACTGGATGATATACATTTGTAAGAAATCACGTTTTAATACATCCGTTTCCTCTCTGCATGCCTGGTGTAGAATAAAGGTATCCGTTGATGAGGGATTCAGCAGCTTACAGCTACTAAACTGTACTTTAGAGGGCCTGATCCACGTTTTACTGGAAATCTCAGTTAACACTTCCGGATGAAGCATGAGAGTATGTGTGCATTTGTGTGCGCGTACGTGTACGTGTGCGCGTGTGTGTGTGTGTGTGTGTGTGTGTGTGTGTGTGTGTGTGTGTGTGTGTGTGTGTGTGTGTGTGTGTGTGTGTGTGTGTGTGTGTGTGTGTGTTTATGTGTGTTTACGCTTACGCATGCACAATTATTTATCAGTAGGCGTTTGTGTGGCATACATTAATTAAATGAGGACCCTCATCTGGCATGACGAATCGTATTGCACATACCTGGTCATATGACACGGGAGCTTGTCTGTGATTGGACAGTTCGACGAGAGTGGTGAGGTCTGTCCGCAGGTCCGATTTACAGCCGACCAGCAACATCTTGGTGTTGGGACAGAACTCCTGAATCTCTCCTTTCCACTGCAGACAGGAGAAGAGACAGAGAGACAGAGAGAGAGAGGGACAGAGAGAGAGGGATTGCTATATTTTTATTTTGTTCTTTGACAGAACTCCTGGATCACAAGACAAAGAAAGAGATGCATTCTTTTTTAAAGGACGAAACCATAACGAAAAAAAACGAGGCCACACACACTCACACACTCAATTGTTTTGATTGCCACAAGGAAATGCATGGATTAGTTTTCTAAGAACACTGTTGC
Source organism: Engraulis encrasicolus (assembly GCF_034702125.1). Lineage (NCBI taxonomy): Eukaryota > Metazoa > Chordata > Actinopteri > Clupeiformes > Engraulidae > Engraulis > Engraulis encrasicolus. The sequence goes on along the minus strand of NC_085868.1, from coordinate 7,201,583 downwards.
TGCAGCAACTTTCTTCCTTTAACTAAGAAAATAATCTGTATGTCTAAAGCACGCACGAGCGCACACGCACGCACGCGCACGCACGCGCACGCACGCACACACAAACACACACACACACACACACACACACACACACACACACACACACACACACACACACACGACATGGGACACGGGACCTTTGGCAAGTGCCACAGTCCATTCATTGTTTGATTGAGGTGTGTGTGTGCACGAGTGTGTGTGTGTGTGTGTGTGTGTGTGTGTGTGTGTGTGTGTGTGTGTGTGTGTGTGTGTGTGTGTGTGTGTGTGTGTGTGTGTGTGTGTGTGTGTGTGTGTGTGTGCCTCCAAGAGTGGGTATCGAGTTCAGTGTGACACAGGCGGTGATTGTTTCGCAGGGTGCCTCTCCTCTCAGGAGCTTGTCTCCCATGATGCCTTGTGGCACTGAGCCATCGGGGCCACTTAAGCAGCTCACACTGATTACACCGGCATCCAGAGGGGGATCACACACACACACACGAATGCAGACACACACGTATGCAGACACACGCGTATGCATGCACACATACACAGGGAAACATGCATACGCGCGCACACACACAGACGTACAGACATGCACATGCAGAAACACACACACACACACACACACACACACACACACACACACACACACACACACACACGTCCCCACATGCACACACACTGTATCAAGGAATCATCCACCAAAGACACACACTCACACACACTCGCCCACACACATTGAGAAAGAAATGAAAAGTCATGACCTTCGGTCAAACTTAGGAAGCTTAGGAAATTAGGTCCTGAACAGCCCTCACATGCTTACACACACACACACACACACACACACACACACACACACACACACACACACACACACACACACACACACACACACACACACACACACACACACACACACACACGCACGCACACATGTCCAGGCAAGTTCTTGACCTTTTTGACAATTCCTTCTCACCCCCATTCAATTTCCAGAAAGAGAGAGAGCAAGGGAGGGAGAGAGAGAGAGAGAGGGAGAGATACATGTCCAGGCAAGTTTCTTAACTTTTTGAGAACACTGTCCAGCGTACAAACACACACACAAACACACACTGCATGCCCGGGCGAGTTCCTCACCTTTTTGAGTACACTGTCCAGCGTCTCAGGCCTGCT
>NC_085868.1:7190395-7195395 GCF_034702125.1 Engraulis encrasicolus | reverse complement strand
GAGAGATAACATGGGCCTGCAAGAGTGTGAGAGAGAACATGAATTCCACACTGCTAGTGGTTTGTGGTGTGTCCGTGTGTGTGTGTGTCCGTGTGTGTGTGCGCGCACGTGTGTGTGTGTCTAAGCAAGTGAGAGAAGGTACTGAGGGTTGAGATGGTGCTTACAGCCCTCTGGGTGTACTGCCTGTGCCTGTGCCTGTGCCTGTGCCTGTGCCTGTGCATGCGTGAGTGAGTGAGTGAGTGAGTGAGTGAGTGAGTGAGTGAGTGAGTGAGTGAGTGAGTGAGTGAGTGAGTGAGTGAGTGAGTGAGTGAGTGAGTGAGTGAGTGAGTGAGTGAGTGAGTGAGTGAGTGAGTGAGAGACCGAGAGACAGAGAGACAGAGAGACAGAGAGAGAGGCGGAGGTTTGAGGTGGCTGCCTCTGTGTGTACCGGTATATGAGTGTGTGTGTGTGAGAGAGAGAGAGAGAGAGAGAGAGAGAAAGAGAGAGAGAGAGAGAGAGAGAGCGCAAGAGAGNGTGAGAGAGAGAGAGAGAGAGGGGGAGAGAGAGAGAGAGAGAGAGAGAGAGAGAGAGAGAGAGAGAGAAATGAGGGGGCTTGAGGTGGCTTCCTCTGTGTGTGTGAGTGGTGTGAGAGAGGGAGAGAGAGAGAGGAAAAGAAAGAGAGAGAGAGAAAGGGAGGTGGGTAGTCCTATATGAGGTGATTCTCGTGGCCCTCCAGGCTGGTTTGCCAGGGCTGGCTCCTGATCATAACAATGGGAGCTTTGTAGCAGAGCAGAGCAGAGCAGAGCAGGGCTGCAGAGCAGAGCGGAGAGGACAACCTTTCGCCGGAGGAATGTGAAACACGCGGCTCGGATTCGCTCCATGCAGAAATGCGATCTGGGGACACAATGGCGGCCAGGCTAAAGGGGGGAAGTGTGTGTGTAACAGGGAACAGGAGAAATGCTGGGTATATGTTGGGGGGGGGGGAGGCGCACAGGGGTTGAGGGAAAGGTTGGGTGGCAGAGGGGAGCAGCAAGGGTGAGAAAGGATATCCAGGGTTTTTGAAAGGGGAGCGGGGTGTGTGTGTTTGGGGTGGGAGGGGGGTGGTTGGTTGGTTGGGCAGGATTTTGGATTTTGAAGAGGTGGAGTACAAAAGATCATAGACCTAGGCCCTCAGGACCGGGTGGACAAAAATGTGAGAGAGAGAGAGAGAGGGAGAGGGGTGTATGAGAGTGCATGTGAGAGAGAAAGAGGTGTGTGTGTGTGTGTGTGTGTGTGCTCTGTCCCAGTCTGGGAACGGCAGACAAGGGCGTTTCATGTCTGTGGCGCGGATCGTTCCGGAGATTATCAGCTCAAGGCCAGCTAGCATACGAACACCATTGCCGTCTCCCACAAGCGCAAATCGAGGTGACATGAGCATTCCATTTACAGAGCGAGACACACACACACATATGCGCACACACCACACGCACACACACACAGACATAGACACAAACGTGAACACCCACAGACCTCCAGGAATCCCTGAATGCAGAAATATAGGCAGACACCAGACACAAAAGATGGGGAACAGGCGGAGAGTGTTAGTGTGTGTGTGTGTGTGTGTGTGTGTGTGTGTGTGTGTGTGTGTGTGTGTGTGTGTGTGTGTGTGTGTGTGTGTGTGTGTGTGTGTGTGTGTGTGTGTGTGTGTCTGTGTGTCTGTGTGTCTGTGTGTGTGTGTGTGTGTGCGCGTGTGCGTGTGTGTGTGTGTGGAAAGAGGGCAGCTGGAAATCTCTCTAAAATCTTCAGCGTTGCCTGCTGTTCAGCGGATGTGTCTGTGGGCTAAAAGCCTGGAGGCAGTGGCGACAGATTTACCTCCTTTAGAGAGAGAGAGAGAGAGAGAGAGAGAGAGAGAGAGAGAGAGAGAGAGAGAGAGAGATGAGGAGATAGTGACAAAAGCCATAAAGAAATAAAGGAGCGAGAGACAGCGAGGGAGAAAACTGAAAAGAGGAGAGAGCAAAAGAGAAATAAAATTAGGAAAGAAAAAGAGAAAGAAATGAAGCAAGAAAGAGAGAGAACAGGGGAGAAAGAGAAAGAGAGAGAACGCTAAGTTGAGCTCATTAAGTCTTTAGCAAGATAATCGCAGAACAATGCCACCCGTTCTGCATGTTACCACGGTCACGAAAAACGCCTCTGGACGCCCCCGCCCCCCCTTACGCTCACGCGAGCCTGACTACAGAACCACGGCCTCCAAAACCTCCCAATCAAAATTATGTTTCTCACTGGCTATGCATAGGACAATGACACATGTAATTTTGATTCATTTGTACATCCAGTATGTTGAGGACAATTGAAAAAGAGCTTTTGACCTTACCTACCCTTCATTCAAACGTTCCTGCCTCACAAATATCTCCAAAGACATTCAGACGTACACTCTTAGATTTTACACATCACCACTATAATCAGTCAAGTAATGAACAGATAGGCCATTCACCCAGTTTTACCTCACCAGGGTCTTCCAAAGCCTTCAGGTTCAAACCCTGAGGTTATTTCCTGATCCTTCCCCATCTCTGCCTCTCTCTCCAATTTCCTGTCACCCCCTGTCACTCTCCTATCTCAATGAAGGCATAAATAGCAAATCCACTGCTACCTCAGTGGGGTCTCCAAAAGCCTTCAAACTCATCCCCCTCAAACCTGCCTAAGTCAGCTAAAACCACCATCACCAACATCCCCCACCTTCACCATGACCAGTGCCTGATAGAGAGACAGATATCCCAGCAGCACCAACCCAACCCCCTCCCCTCCACCCATGGATACCACTCCAGGGTCCTTCAGTGGCACGCCCTCCCGCAACTTCTCCCACAGAGCTCAGAACTCCTTAAACATTATTATCTCAACAGGGTTTCCCAAAGGCCTCCAAACCCACCCCCTCACTCAAACCACCTATGTCAGCTAAAACCGCCATCATCCCCACCTGAACAGTGACCAGCCTCTAATGAAGAGGCAGGAACCCCACTGTTACCTCAGCAAGGTATGCCAAAGCCAAACAGATGAAACCTGACTCTCTCAGCACGGCTCTCCAAACAACTTTAACATTATTACCTCGCCAGGATCTTCTTAAGGCCTGCAAGTCCACCTCCCTCCCACTCAACCTACCCAACCTACAGCAGCTGAAACCGCCCCCCACAACATCTACCATGACCAGCTCCTGACCGAGACGCAGAAATCCTCCAAATTCCAGGAAAGGCATCCATTACTTCATTCAGGATCTTCAGAACATCCTCAGGGTTTCTAAAACAAGAGACCAACCCCCCTCAAACCTGCTATTCTCGAGCCCTGTGAACATCTTTCTCCACCATGACCAGCCCCTGACCGATAAGCAGAAATCCCTACCGCCCTCCCCCTACCTCTCTCTCATCAGGATCCCTAAAGCCTCCACCAAACACTCCAGGGAAACTGTCAATTTCTTCACTCAGTGTCTTTGAAACCTGAGTCAAACCTATCCCAACGCAAGGTTTCCAAACACCTCCAAACCAGACTCTTAACCAAATCTCCCTGCCTCAGCCCTTACCCATCTCCCCACATCTAGCCCCTCATCAGCAGGCAGAAGTCTCACAGCCCACCCCCTTCCTCTGGCTAATTAAAGTCTTCAAAGCCTCCAAACCCAACTTCCTTACATCTGTCTACCTAGCTCATCCACCACCTCCACCACCATCATGACCAGGCCCTGACCGATAGCCCAATATCCCACCAGCACACGCCCCTAGACCTCACCAGGAAGAAATCCCACTGCCCACAGAGCCACCCCCTCATCTTACCTCAGGCTCAATCACCACCGTGACCAGTCTCTGACCGACAGGCAGCCAGATAGATATCCCACCCGCTCCAATACCCCACCCCCTGCCTCTGGTATTGATCGAGGGCAGTGTGGCTGATGGGGGGCCTTCAAAGGGGACTCAGCCATAAACTGCCCCCAGCTGAGGCTCCACAGGCTCTACCACATCAATCAGGAGGCAAGGGGGTAGATAGGGGACAGGGTCGGGTGAGATAAGATGGAGATCCAATAAAGGGGAGAGAAGGTAGATAATGGAGATATATGGGGTTTAAAGCAGTGGGCAGGGCACACTCATTAACTATTACACTATGCTATACTATAGTATAGCCTACTATACTATGCTATGGAATGAGGTGGAGATCCAATGATGGGAGAGAAGCTAGATACTGGATATCTATTGGATTTAAAATAGTTGGGCAAACACAGCCTTTTACAAAGTAACCTATACTATACTATACTATACTATACTATACTATACTATACTATACTATAGCCTACCATACTATACTATACTATACTATCCTGGATACTCAGGGGTGGACAGGAGAAATCAACAGTGAGAGAGGATGGCGATCCAAATGATTAAAAAAATAGCAAAAAAATATGATGATCCATGATGATGAAATCTGTGTTTGAGGGGTGAAGGTATGGGTGTATGTGAGGGGATTGTTTTGCATTGGTCAGGGATTAGGAATAGGATGTGGGTAGCAGACATGTAGGCCATACGTGCATTCTTCTTATTATAAATGCTTGCACACTAATCCATACCACTCTCAACCACCTACTGATCTACCACACAGACATCCATCCACCCACACACCCTCACGCTACAAGGAGCACATCAACTGGGATAATTGGTCTGGGGAGGTGGGGGTTATCCGGGGGCATCTAAGGACAGTCAAACAGCCCCGTGGGACACTTCCAACCCTGAGGCAGGGAAAAAGACAGCGGGGTGGGGAAGTAGCAGAGGAGAAAGAGAAAGGGGGAGAAATACATGTACAGAGAGAGGAAAAATACAGAGAAAAACAGACAGATTCACAGAAATCAACATACAGATAGAGAAAAAGGAGGAAGACAGAAAGAGGGAAAGGGAGAGAGAGAGTTAAAGAGATTGACAAAGAGAGAGCCAGAGATGGGTGCGTGTACGATTCTAGCCATCCTAGCCATCAGATGGGAGTGGTGATGGAACTGGGAGCCCTGGAGGGCTGGG